>NC_135339.1:55153196-55459463 GCF_023851605.1 Tamandua tetradactyla
CATTTTAGACCATGGCCTTACTTTGGTTCTTATAATCACTGTTAGTGAAAAGTTTTCCTTGATCTATATATCCTATTTAAGACACTGCTAGGAAAACTTCAAATAGATTTTTATTTTCCTAAAGTCTAACTAGTCCTGAGTTCTTGGCTACAATATCATACTTCGTGAGGGCTTTTCCCATTATCCAAAGCTAAACTCTAAGCCAGTCTGGCCAACTGTTTCTAAGAGGGAAGGTACTCTGTCTTCTTTCACAATAGCCAACCTGGGCAGAAATAGTGGGCATGTGGTAGTGTAAATACACAATTAATCTTTTAAACTGATATATCTTCTGAAATGGATAAGGAAGTGCCATTAATAATTACACAAGAACAGAAGGCAGAATATGGCCATCCTGGATATCGTTACCCAACACAAATCATCACCATTGACTGAACTGACATATAGTTATCAGTCTCTTATTTGGGACACTGAAGAATAAGTTCTCCTCCCTATTCTCTAGCTAAACTATGGTAGACAATAAATGTTGTCATAGAAGAAAACACTTCTGTAGATTTAAAGACAAATTTGTTTCGGCTACTTCCTATTATATTCCTTATTATTCAAGCCAGCTAAGGAACGAATAGGCTGCAGGTCCTACAGGCAATCTTCCACGAATTTTGTGTAATTGGGCTTTGGATAAAAATTCTCAGGCACTAGATAATTTCAGGTTAAATCTTTAGACACATTATCAGTATATGTGTATTCTGTAGTGCCAATTCTGGACAGTTCCTTAATCTGAAAAATGGGTAAGCAAAAAAAAATGAAGAGGTTGATATTTTTTGTAAATTAAGGCATCCAATCAAGGCTTCAGTTTTTGTAGAGACCACTCCACTTTCATAGGTTGGTGAATGTTATTCAGACAAGGCCAATAGCTAACATAGAAGAGTTTAAGTTAGCACCAACAGAGAATAAATGACTGTACAAGACTCACAGTTCTAAACCACAGAATGTAGCCAAAATGATTATTTTTAAGTGGGAATTTGAATTTTTTAAATAAGAATCACCAATCGTTCTTAGATTCATCATAGAACAAGCTCAGTGACTAACACTGAAACCATCTAATTTGGAGAAACAGCTTCCCAGTAAATACTCCAGGATATCGCATTGTGAAATATACTAAATGGACCAACCCTAGAGAATTTGCAGTTGTAATTCAATGACATTCTCAAGGATATGTGACAAAATTTTGAATTCAGGTTTGAGTAATTGATTCCAGACAAGTCTTTCTACTGACCTTTTTTAGATAGCAAGATGAATTTGTCAACTTCCTGACAGCAGAAAAATACTATTCGCTTAGAGAAACAAAATATTTCTTCTCAACATTATGGGAGCATCTTTTCTCATCATCCTCAAGTGGCTTCAAATTATTAAGAAACAAGTTAATAAGAAAGGAGACCTGGGTAATAACTGTCCTCCATTTCTCAAAATGATTAGCTGATCTATCAGGGGATAATTTCTGACAGTTGTTTTTCTTAAAACCACATTAAGAGTCACCCAAAACAAATGGACTCATCTAGATTATCTGTCAGTTCTGCATTTACTTGCATTATCTCCAGAAAACAAGCTGTTACTTGGTTGATTCATTCAGCTATAAATTATTTCAGAAAAGAAAGAAAATCAGTCAATCTGGTTAAGGGAAATGAGTAATTGTTTGGAATGACCAGGAAGCAGAGTAATGAATAATCTATGAGTCCCACATAGAAAGGACCTCTGCGTTTAATAGCTCTGTGAAGAAAATGTGCTTTGTTTCTGAGAATATCAGGAAACAATGATTTAATATAGTTACAACTCTGCTTGTGAATAGCTAGAAGTTTGCTTCTATAAGGGAAGCATTTCATTTGAATTTTATTTTATGCAATTTTATTTTTTTCATTTCAAGGAATGTTTTATCATTATAGATTCTCAGCCTTATTTATCTCTGCACTATATAGGGGTGTGGATGCTTATGTGTGTACGTGGTTAAGGGAATAGGAGGAGATGTGATACAGAACTTGGTGGAATCTGCCTAGAGTTCAGAGACTTTGGACAAAATATGGGCCACAGAGCAGAGTTTTCAAACTGTGTTGTTACCCACTAGTGGGTGTGAATTCATTTGTAAGGGGGTTATCACTATTAAAAAAATAGAGTAGGTTAGAAATATCTGTTTCACATGTAGTAGGTATTCTATTGTGTGAATTATTTCAGTTTATGTAAATGTAAAGGTGTATGGCCACAGGGTCATAGTGTCAAATGGCATTTCTTAAGTGGGTCACTTTCAAAACTGTCTCAGCACACTGATATAAAGAAGCCTTTGCTATAACAAGTATAGTTAGAGGTGAAGAGGTTGATGAGGCCCTTTCTCTATCATTCATTGTTAATCTGGATGGTTCGATAAACATCTAAGTGACTTTCGCCAATAAAATCTTTGGTGCAAATTTAGAGTAAGGCTCTATAAAATACCATAAGAAGAAGGAAACATTAAATAGGGAAATAAGAAAAAAGTGTTTGGCACTATGAATATTGATAGCAATTGATTATTGATTTGTAGATTACTATCATTTTATAAAAATTTGGGATAGCTACTTACCGGAACTTATGTGCCAATACTAAAAAGGATCACTAGCAATTGACTCTACTTCTTCCTTTTTCTTTTTTTCCCCTCTAGGAAACTGCAAATATCAAAACACAGTATAATTGCCTTGATTTGTTCTCCCCCAAAATAAGTGCTCTTTTGATGAGCTTATCTGCCATTCTCAGCTTTTAACTACTATTCCCAATATGAACTCTCGAGTTGTCTTTGATCCAGATGGCATTGGTGTGCATTCTAACCAAATCTGACCTGAATGTAGATGTTGTCCTCATGGGGGAGACTTACTCTGAAACAATGCTTCTCAAAGTGTGGTCTGTGGCCCCAAGATGAGCTGTACAAATTTCCTGATGGGACATTAAGTGATTCCTTTCTTCATGAACTTCAACTTCTCTTTCCACTTAATAAAGGGAATGAATGGGAATAGTTATTTACAGGAGCTTTGCCTTACTTAATGAATAGATTAGGGTGTTCTAGATTTGAAATGAGTGTTAGAAGCTTCCAGGTTGGCCTTGAGTCTGATCCTGTTCTCTAATTAGGTTAACTAGAGATTGATATTGGATATCAGGCCTCTCACTATATTAATAAAGCTCAGTTATCTAATGTTTTCGGATGTATACTTTATGGCTGATGCAATAGAGGAAAGAAAGAGCAAATGGCAATTCAAAATCCTATTCAAATCTTCATATATCTGCATACTAATCTATTGAAATGTATTATGGGAGGTAAATTTCCATACAATAACAATCAGAGAGTTAAAATATTTAGAAAGAAATGTTCAATACTTATGAAGGAAACATTAACATTTCTGAAATACATAGAACTAGACCTGAGCAAGTGGAAAATATTAAGTTGATTTTGAATAGGACAATTCAAAATAAATTAAATAAAGGTGAAAGTTTCCCCTTAGTTAATTTCTAATACCCTATAAAAATACCAACAAGCATTTTGTTCCCAGAAATATTCTCAAGTTCATATAGGAAAAAAAAATTATCCCATGAAAATTTTTAAAAAGGCATTGCAGAGGGATTGGTCCTGATAGATACTAAAACATACTACAGGCCTCTCTAATTGAAATAGCATGGGTCTAGCACATAAATAGACCGACTAGTAGAAGAGGATAGAAGATCCATAAATAGATTCAAATAGAAATAGACATGTAGTATATGATAAAAATGCTATTTAAAATCACTGAAGCAAAACTGTACTTTTAATTAAATGACATTAGGGAAACTGGATAGCAACTTGGAAGAAAATATAAAATTGGGGTCTTTGGATTTATCCCTTATACCATGCACAAGAAAACTCCAAATGGGCCAGAGATTTCAAAGTTATAAAAGAGACCACACAAGTACTTTATAACAAAACATTGGTAAATTCCTTTATAACCATAAAAATAAGGGAAGGTTTCAAAGTATTACTCAAATTCCAGATACAATAAAAACTTAATCTATTTTTCTACATAAAATAAGAAACTTTTGGTTGGAAGAAACATGACCTAAGTCAAAGATAAAAATGAGAGGAAAATTTCAAACTAATATCTCTATGATATACAGATAGAGATATAAATGAAGAACAATAATATATAAAATAATAATATATCTCTCATCTATAAAGAACTCTTAAAAATTGAGGAAAAATCCAAAATATCACTTAAAATGAAAATGGGTAAAAGATACAAAGAATAAATTATATAAAATAAGCCTTAAACATATGATTCTATGTTCAACTTCAATCACAATAAGAGAGATGCAAAAATTCATGTATTTGACCAATCATATTGTTGGCAAGATGGTGGAGAAATGGGAGCTATCACAATGCTGATGGAAATTCAAAATAATATAACCCTTATGGAGTGAAATATGAAAACAACTAACAAAACTTCACATGCAATTATGTTGTTCAGCTAGCAAGTACTCTTCTTGAATTTATCTACCTCAAATGATACAAAAGAAAGTTATTAATTGTGGTATTATTTGTAATGGTAAAATTTGGACACAACCTAAATGACCATACAAAGGAGACTGAATAAATTATGGTACAGCCACAAAACCAGTTGCCAAAGAATAAGATCTCTGTGAATGGATATGAGTGATGTATCCATCAGAGTTAAGTCAAGGAGAGCCACTGTAAGTATTAGGGGAATCACAAGGTTTAATATAGGAATTAAAGCTCACACAAATATAGGAAGAGCTTGGAAGTAAAGAACTTAAAAACTTCAGCCAGAAGTTAGCAGAAGCAATCACTGATGTCCTCAGTCTGCAGTTCTAAAAGGATTTCCCACAATTTCATTGGGAAACAGATGCAATTCTTAAGAAGTGCTGAAAAATTCCCAACAAGTGTGTTAGTCTGCACGTGATGGAGGCATTCCCAGGGAGACTGCAGAGCTGCTTGTATTCTTTGCAATTACCCATGTGCATGGCCACCACTACACATCCAAGAACGATCTCTCCTCATTTCCACCTTTCGCATCTCCCTTGAGTTCCTTTCATTGGTCCCAACACAGAGGCAAACAAAAATGCAATTCCTGGGAAAGTATTTTTCAGCTTCTCCTCTATGGTGACAAGGAGGATAGAGGGATGCTGAGGTGAAATTTCTACACTACAGTATTAAGCAAAAAAATGCAAAGTGCAGAAGAGTGCATATAGGACGTTATCTTTTATGTAAAGAAAAAGAGGAAGAAAAATATATGAATTTCCACTAATTTTTGCAAAAGAAACACATGAATAATAATCAGGAAAAAATAAAGTTACCAACAGGGAATGGTAGGAATGTCATTAAAAACCTTGCTTCTTAAAGTGTACTTTGAATGGTTTTGATTTTTTGAACCATGCTAATGTTTTACATGTTTAAAAGCCAAAATTAAATCAATAGTGAGGTAACAAAGTCTAAAGTTGAATACCTACAGAAAAGTTAACCTAATAGCACATCATATTGGCATCATAAACATGCAAAAAGGGGAAAATCCACATAACCTTTTTTTTTTTTTTTTTTTTTTTTGCATGGGCAGGCACCAGGAATAGAACCTGGGTCTCTGGAATGGCAGGCAAGGACTCTGGCTGCTGAGCCACCGTGACCCAATCCACAAACCTTTTGAATCCAGTAATTTGATTTTGACGCAGGAGAGCTGCAAAGTAATCTTGAATTGTATTTTGTAGTTTCAATGGATTTGAGTAAGTTATCACTATGAACTCATTATTTACAAAAAAACACATATAGCTCCAAGCCTAGTCTATGGAAGAGTTTAGAAGCCAGGACATTTCAATCCCAATGAAGCACAACTAGTGTCCAGAGTTTGGGTTTTAAATATCATTCCCAAATATAGGGAAACAGGACTCCTTGAAGAAATGGCTGATTCTGGGAATGAGGCAGGGAGAATACAAGCTTGTGACAAAAATGAATAAATAAATAAGTGCTTATAGAGTAATGAAATCAAGTCAAAAGGACTGAGAAATCATGTAAAAAATGCACCTACTGACAAAATTACAGACACATTTGAGCAACAAAATTTTTAATGACTATAATGGATTATAATGCATAATGAAAAAGAATCCATAAATGCACACTGACAGTAAAAACAAAAACACACAAGAAGCAAGGGAGAGAGGGAAGAAGAAAGGGAGGAAGAAAGGGAGAAAGAGAGAGAGTAAAGGAAAGCTCTTCTTTATAGCAGAATTCTAAATAATATATGTAAGATCAATAACATAAACATCACTACATGTGACCACTATAATATTAATTGATTCAAGCAGGAATCATTAATAGAGTGAACTAGAGGACTGGACATCTGAAATTTGACACACAAAAGAAAATATAGGGAAAAGAATGGAAAATATGAGCAGATCTTAGGGAATTGAACAGAAATATGAAACACATGAATATACATGTTATGGGTGTCTGAAAGGAGAAGAGAAGGGAAAAGGAGGAGAAACACTTACGTAGGAACTTATCACTGAAAATTTCCCATCTCTTATGAAAGACATAAAATTACAGATCCAAGAAGTACAGCATACCCCTAACAGAATATATCCAAATAGACATACTCCGCGATTCTTATTAATCACATTGTCAAATGTCAAAGACAAAGATAAAATTTTGAAAGCAGCAAGAGAAAAGCAATCCATCACATACAAGGGAAGCCCAATAAGACTATGTATAGATTTCTCAGCAGAAACCATGGTGGCTAGAAGGCAGTGTAAACCAGGGAAGTGAGAAGGCAGTGATATGATATATTTAAGATTCAAAAAGAGAAAAACTGCCAACCAATAATTCTATATCCAGAAAAACTGTCCTTCAAACATGAGGGTGAGATTAAAATATTTTCAGACAAACATCACTGAGAGAATCTGTGACCAAGAGACCAGCTCTGCATGAAATACTAAAGGGAGCACTACGAGCAGATAGGAAAAGGCAGAAGAGAGGGGTCTGGAGAAGAGTGTAGAATTGTAGGCTATCAGTAAAGGTAAAAAGAGAAAAAAAATAGATGTGATATATAAAATCCAAAAGACAAAATAGTAGAAGAAAGTACTGCCTTTACAGTAATGACACTAAATTTTAATGGATTAAACTCCCTGATCAAAAGACATAGACTGGCAGAATGGATTAAAAAACAGACCCACCTACATGCTGTCTACAAGAGACTCATTTTAGACCCAAGGACGAAAGTAGGTTGAAAGTGAAAGGTTGGGAAAAGATATTTCATGCAAACAACAATCAGAAAAGAGCAACAGTAGCTATATAAATATCCAACAAATTAGACTTCAAATGTAAAACAAGAGACAAAGAAGGATACTATGTATTACTAAAATGACAATTCAACCAGAAAATGTAACAATCATAAATATATATGCACTGAGCCAAAGTGCTCCCAAGTACGTGAAGCAAACTCTGACAACACTGAAAGGAGAAATAGACCTTTCTACCGTAGTACTTGAAAACTTCAATTCTCCACTCTCGTCAATGGATAGAACATCTAGACAGAGGATGAGTAAAGAAACAGATAATTTTAATAATACAATAAGTGAACTAGACTTAACAGACATTTATAGAACATTACACCCCACAACACATTTTTTTCAAGTACTCATGGATCATTCTCAAGGATAGACCATATGCTGGGTCATAAAGCAAGTCTAAATAAATTTTAAAATAATGAAATAATACAAAACACTTTCTTGAATCATAATGGAATGAAGTTGGAAATCAATAACAGGCAGAGGCCCATAAAACTCAAAAATACAAATATATAGAGGCTAAACAACACACTCTTAAACAACCAGTTGGGCAAGGAAGAAATTACAAGGAAAAATTACCATTACAAAGGTAAATATCTCAAGGCAAATAAAAATGAAAACACAACATATCAAAATTTATGGGATGCAGCAAAGGCAGTGCTAAGAGGGAAATTTATTGCCCTGAATGCCTATGTGAAAAAAGAAGAAACAGTAAAAATCCAGGAATTAACTGTCCACTTGGAAGAACTAGAGAAAGAACAGCAAACTAACCCCAAAGCAAGCAAAAGGAAAGAAATAATGATTAGAGCAGAAATAAATGAAATTGAGAATATGAAAGCAATTGAGAAAATCAACAAAACCAGAGTTGGTTCTTTGAGAAAATTGATAAAATCAATAGGCCCTTAACTAGGTTGACAAAAAAAAAGAGCAGATGCAAATAAATAAAATTAGAAATGAAGAGGAGATATAACCACTGACCCTGCAGAAACAAAGGAGATAATGAGAGGATACTATGATCAACTATATACTAATAAATTAGACAATATAGATGAAATGGATAACTTCCTAGAAAGGCATGAACAACCAACATTTACTCAAAAAGAAATAGACAACCTCAAGAAATCAATCACAAGTAAAGAGATTGAATCAGTCATCAAGAAGCTCCCAACAAAGTCCAGGACCAAATGGCTTCACATGTGAATTCTACCAAGCATTCAAGAAGGAAGTAGTACTAATCCTGCTCAAACTCTTCAAAAAAATTGAAGAGGTGGGAAAGCTAATGTTCTAGTTTGCTAGCTGCCAGAATGCAATATACCAGAAATAGAATGGCTTTTAAAGGGGGAATTTATCAAGTTGCTAATTTACAGTTCTAAGACTATGAAAATGTTCAAATCAAAGGAAGGCCATAGAAATGTTCAGTCTAAGGCATCCAGGGAAAGATACCTTGGTTCAAGAAGGCTGATGACATTCAGAGTTTCTCTCTTAACTGGAAAGGCACATGGTAAACACGGTGGCATCTGCTAGCTTTCTCTCACAGTTTCTTGGTTCATGAAATTCCCCTGGGGGCATTTTCCTTCTTCATCTCCAAAGGTCTCTGGCTGTGCAGGCTTTGTAGCTCTTTCCAAAATGGTTCCTTTTTAAAGGACTCCAGTAAGCAACCCCACCTTGAATGGGTGGAGACACACCTCTATGGAAATCATTTAATCAAAAGTTATGACCCACAATTGGGTGAATCACATCTCCATTTTTAAAACTTGAAAACTCCCACCCAGCAATACTGAATGAGGATTAAAGGACATGGCTTTTCTGGGATCCACAAATTCAAACGCACAGCTACCTAGCTCATTCTATGAAGCCAACATCACCCTAATACCAAAGCCAGGCAAAGATACTACAAAAAAAAACTTCCTGGAAGATGGCGGCTTAGTAAGACGCGCGGATCTTAGTTTCTTCTCCAGGACACCTACTAGGGGAGTAGAAACGATACAGAAAGCGCCCAAAGCCACAACAGAGATAAAAAAGACAGCGTACCCCATCCTGGAACGGCTGGCTGGCTGAGAGAAGCAGCTCGGGTGAGATCGCCGAGGCGCGCGGGCCTTACCGGGCGGGGTGGCAAGCGGCCGGAGTTACTCCCTTCCCCCTTCCCGGGCCGGCTGGGAGAATTGGAGAGGTGGTCCCCTGAAACCAAGGCGACTGGCGCCCACACCACGCGCAGCCCCTGGACCAACTGAGAGAATTGGATCGGAAACCCCCAGGCCGCGGAGAACGGTGACCCCGTGACTCCCGGGGAACGTGCACTCTCTCGGGCGGGCCGCTGCCGCTGGCGCCCTCCCGCCACGCTTGTTGCCCAGGGCCGACTAGGAAATTCGGACGGGCTCTTTCCCTGGCTGCGGCAACCAGCAACCCTCCCTGCGTTCGGACACCCTCCCTGCGTTCGGACCCCGGGCCGGCTCAAGCCGCTTCGGCTAGCGAACCCCCAGGACGGCGAAGTTTTCCAAAGTTTAAGGTCCCACAGCACCTTTTACTGGTGGGACCCGCAGACAAACATGTGCCACGAGCGCCACCTACTGGGCAGGATAAGAAAAACAGAACCCAGAGATTTCACAGAAAAATATTACAACCTTGCTGGGTCCAACACCAAGAGAAATCTGAATAAATGCCCAGACGCCAGCAGCAGAAGATAACTGTCCACGCTCAAAAGATTGAGAATATGGCTCAGTCAAAGGAACAAACCAATAGCTCAAATGAGACACAAGAGCTGAGACAACTAATGCTGAATATACGAACAGAAATGGAAAACCTCTTCAAAAATGAAATCGATAAATTGAGGGAGGACATGAAGAGGACATGGGCTGAACATAAAGAAGAAATAGAAAAACTGAAAAAACAAATCGCAGAACTTATGGAAGTGAAGGATAAAGTAGCAAACATAGAAAAAATAATGGATAGCTACAATGATAGATTTAAAGAGACAGAAGATAGAATTAGTGATTTGGAGGATGGAACATCTGAATTCCAAAAAGAAACAGAAACTATAGGGAAAAGAATGGAAAAATTTGAACAGGGTATCAGGGAACTCAAGGACAATATGAACCGCACAAATATACGTGTTGTGGGTGTCCCAGAAGGAGAAGAGAAGGGAAAAGGAGGAGAAAAACTAATGGAAGAAATTATCACTGAAAATTTCCCAACTCTTATGAAAGACCTAAAATTACAGATCCAAGAAGTGCAGCGCACCCCAAAGAGATTAGACCCAAATAGGCGTTCTCCAAGACTAGTTAGAATGTCAGAGGTCAAAGAGAAAGAGAAGATCTTGAAAGCAGCAAGAGAAAAACAATCCATTACATACAAGGGAAACCCAATAAGACTTTGTGTAGATTTCTCAGCAGAAACCATGGAAGCTAGAAGACAGTGGGATGATATATTTAAAATACTAAAAGAGAAAAACTGCCAACCAAGACTCCTATATCCAGCAAAATTATCCTTCAAAAATGAGGGAGAAATTAAAACATTCTCAGACAAAAAGTCACTGAAAGAATTTGTGACCAAGAGACCAGCTCTGCAAGAAATACTAAAGGGAGCACTAGAGTCAGATACAAAAAGACAGAAGAGAGAGATATGGAAAAGAGTGTAGAAAGAAGGAAAATCAGATATGATATATATAATACAAAAGGCAAAATGTTAGAGGAAAATATTATCCAAACAGTAATAACACTAAATGTCAATGGACTGAATTCCCCAATCAAAAGACATAGATTGGCAGAATGGATTAAAAAACAGGATCCTTCTATATGCTGTCTACAGGAAACACATCTTAGACACAAAGATAAACATAGGTTGAAAGTGAAAGGTTGGGAAAAGATATTTCATGCAAATAACAACCAGAAAAGAGCAGGAGTGGCTATACTAATATCCAACAAATTAGACTTCAAATGTAAAACAGTTAAAAGAGACAAAGAAGGACACTATATACTAATAAAAGGAACAATTAAACAAGAAGACATAACAATCATAAATATTTACGCACCGAATCAGAATGCCCCAAAATACGTGAGGAATATACTGCAAACACTGAAAAGGGAAATAGACTCATATACCATAATAGTTGGAGACTTCAACTCACCACTCTCATCAAGGGACAGAACATCTAGACAGAGGATCAACAAAGAAATAGAGAATCTGAATATTACTATAAATGAACTAGAGTTAATAGACATTTATAGGACATTACATCCCACAACAGCAGGATACACCTTTTTCTCAAGTGCTCATGGATCATTCTCAAAGATAGACCATATGCTGGGTCACAAAGCAAGTCTTAACAAATTTAAAAAGATTGAAATCTTACACAACACTTTCTCGGACCATAAAGGAATGATGTTGGGAATCAATAATAGGCAGAGTGCCAGAAAATTCACAAATACGTGGAGGCTCAACAACACACTCCTAAACAACGACTGGGTCAAAGAAGAAATTGCAAGAGAAATTAGCAAATACCTCGAGGCGAATGAAAATGAAAACACAACATATCAAAACTTATGGGACGCAGCAAAGGCAGTGCTAAGAGGGAAATTTATTGCTCTAAATGCCTATATCAGAAAAGAAGAAAAGGCAAAAATTCAGGAATTAACTATCCATTTGGAAGAACTGGAGAAAGAACAGCAAGCTAACCCCAAAGCAAGCAAAAGGAAAGAAATAACAAAGATTAGAGCACAAATAAATGAAATTGAAAACATGAAAACAATAGAGAAAATCAATAAGGCCAGAAGTTGGTTCTATGAGAAAATCAATAAGATTGATGGGCCCTTAGCAAGATTGACAAAAAGAAGAAGAGAGAGGATGCAAATAAATAAGATCAGAAATGGAAGAGGAGACATAACTACTGACCTCACAGAAATAAAGGAGGTAATAACAGGATACTATGAACAACTTTACGCTAATAAATACAACAATTTAGAGGAAATGGACGGGTTCCTGGAAAGACATGAACAACCAACTTTGACTCAAGAAGACATAGATGGGGCGGGCCGCGGTGGCTCAGCGGGCAAAGTGCTTGCCTGCTATGCCGGAGGACCTCGGTTCGATTCCCGGCCCCAGCCCATGTAACAAAAAACGGAAAAACAAAATACAATAAAACAAGAAAATGTTTAAAAAAAAAAAAAAAAAAAAAAAAAAAAAAAAAAAAAAAAAAGAAGACATAGATGACCTCAACAAACCAATCACAAGTAAAGAAATTGAATTAGTCATTCAAAAGCTTCCTAAAAAGAAAAGTCCAGGACCAGATGGCTTCACATGTGAATTCTACCAAACGTTCCAGAAAGAATTAGTACCAATTCTCTTCAAACTCTTCCAAAAAATCGAAGTGGAGGGAAAACTACCTAATTCATTCTATGAAGCCAACATCACCCTCATACCAAAACCAGGCAAAGATATTACAAAAAAAGAAAACTACAGACCAATCTCTCTAATGAATACAGATGCAAAAATCCTCAATAAAATTCTAGCAAATCGTATCCAACAACACATTAAAAGAATTATACATCATGACCAAGTAGGATTCATCCCAGGTATGCAAGGATGGTTCAACATAAGAAAATCAATTAATGTAATACACCATATCAACAAATCAAAGCAGAAAAATCACATGATCATCTCAATTGATGCAGAGAAAGCATTCGACAAGATTCAACATCCTTTCCTGTTGAAAACACTTCAAAAGATAGGAATACAAGGGAACTTCCTTAAAATGATAGAGGGAATATATGAAAAACCCACAGCTAATATCATCCTCAATGGGGAAAAATTGAAAACTTTCCCCCTAAGATCAGGAACAAGACAAGGATGTCCACTATCACCACTATTATTCAACATTGTGTTGGAGGTTCTAGCCAGAGCAATTAGACAAGAAAAAGAAATACAAGGCATCAAAATTGGAAAGGAAGAAGTAAAACTATCACTGTTTGCAGACGATATGATACTATACGTCGAAAACCCGGAAAAATCCACAACAAAACTACTAGAGCTAATAAATGAGTACAGCAAAGTAGCAGGTTACAAGATCAACATTCAAAAATCTGTAGCATTTCTATACACTAGTAATGAACAAGCTGAGGGGGAAATCAAGAAACGAATCCCATTTACAATTGCAACTAAAAGAATAAAATACCTAGGAATAAATTTAACCAAAGAGACAAAAAACCTATATAAAGAAAACTACAAAAAACTGCTAAAAGAAATCACAGAAGACCTAAATAGATGGAAGGGCATACCGTGTTCATGGATTGGAAGACTAAATATAGTTAAGATGTCAATCCTACCTAAATTGATTTACAGATTCAATGCAATACCAATCAAAATCCCAACAACTTATTTTTCAGAAATAGAAAAACCAATAAGCAAATTTATCTGGAAGGGCAGGGTGCCCCGAATTGCTAAAAACATCTTGAGGAAAAAAAACGAAGCTGGAGGTCTCGCGCTGCCTGACTTTAAGGCATATTATGAAGCCACAGTGGTCAAAACAGCATGGTATTGGCATAAAGATAGATATATCGACCAATGGAATCGAATAGAGTGCTCAGATATAGACCCTCTCATCTATGGACATTTGATCTTTGATAAGGCAGTCAAGCCAACTCACCTGGGACAGAGCAGTCTCTTCAATAAATGGTGCCTAGAGAACTGGATATCCATATGCAAAAGAATGAAAGAAGACCCATCTCTCACACCCTATACAAAAGTTAACTCAAAATGGATCAAAGATCTAAACATTAGGTCTAAGACCATAAAACAGTTAGAGGAAAATGTTGGGAGATATCTTATGGATCTTACAACTGGAGGCGGTTTTATGGACCTTAAACCTAAAGCAAGAGCACTGAAGAAGGAAATAAATAAATGGGAACTCCTCAAAATTAAACACTTTTGTGCATCAAAGAACTTCATCAAGAAAGTAGAAAGACAGCCTTCACAATGGGAGACAATATTTGGAAATGATATATCAGATAAAGGTCTAGTATCCAGAATTTATAAAGAGATTGTTCATCTCAACAACAAAAAGACAGCCAACCCAATTACAAAATGGGAAAAAGACTTGAACAGACACCTCTCGGAAGAGGAAATACGGATGGCCAAGAGGCACATGAAGAGATGCTCAATGTCCCTGGCCATTAGAGAAATGCAAATCAAAACCACAATGAGATATCATCTCACACCCACCAGAATGGCCATTATCAACAAAACAGAAAATGACAAGTGCTGGAGAGGATGCGGAGAAAGAGGCACACTTATCCACTGTTGGTGGGAATGTCAAAGGGTGCAACCACTGTGGAAGGCAGTTTGGCGGTTCCTCAAAAAGCTGAATATAGAATTGCCATACGACCCAGCAATACCATTGCTAGGTATCTACTCAAAGGACTTAAGGGCAAAGACACAAACGGACATTTGCACACCAATGTTTATAGCAGCATTATTTACAATTGCAAAGAGATGGAAACAGCCAAAATCTCCATCAACAGAAGAGTGGCTAAACAAACTGTGGTATATACATACGATGGAATATTATGCAGCTTTAAGACAAGATAAACTTATGAACCATGTAATAACATGGATGGACCTAGAGAATATTATGCTGAGTGAATCCAGCCAAAAACTAAAGGGCAAATACTGTATGGTCCCACTGATGTGAACGGACATTCGAGAATAAACTTGAAATATGTCATTGGTAACAGAGTTCAGCAGGAGTTAGAAACAGGGTAAGACAATGGGTAATTGAAGCTGAAGGGATACAGACTGTGCAACAGGACTAGATACAAAAACTCAAAAATGGACAGCACAATAATACCTAATTGTAAAGTAATCATGTTAAAACACTGAATGAAGCTGCATCTGAGCTTTAGGTTTTTGTTTTGTTTTGTTTTGTTTTGTTTTGATTTTACTATTATTACTTTTATTTTTTTCTCTATATTAACATTCTATATCTTTTTCGGTTATGTTGCTAGTTCTTCTAAACCAATGCAAATGTAGTAAGAAATGATGATCATGCATCTATGTGATGATGTTAAGAATTAATGATTACATGTGTAGAATGGTGTGATCTCTAAATGTTGGGTTAATTTCTTTTTTTCCGTTAATTAAAAAAAAAAAAAAAAAGAGAAGGGATAATTGGAGATGAAGGGATACAGACTGTACAACGGGACTGGATATAAAAACTCAGAAATGGACAGCACAATACTACCCAATTGTAATGCAATTATGTTAAAACACTGAATGAAGCTGCATGTGAGGTATAGGTTTTTTGTTTTTGTTTTTTTTGTTTTTTTTTCTTTCTATTATTGCTTTAATTCTTATTCTGTTGTCTTTTTATTTCTTTTTCTAAATCGATGCAAATGTACTAAGAAATGATGAATATGCAACTATGTGATGTTATTAAGAATTACTGATTGTACATGTAGATTGGAATGATTTCTAATTGTTTTGTTAATTCTTTTTTTAATTAATAAAAAAAAATCAAAAAAAAAAAAAAAGATACTACAAAAAAGAAAATTACAGACCAATCTCTCTAATAAATACAGATGCAAAAATCCTCAACAAAATACTTGCAAATAGAATACAGCATCACATTAAAAGAATTATACACCATGACCAAGTGGGATTTATTCCAGGTATGTAAGGCTGGTTTAACAAAGAAATTCAATTAATGTAATATACCATATCAACAAATCAAAGCAGATAAACCACACGATCATCTCAATTGATGCATTTGACATCAAGAAAAGGCATTTGACAAAATTCAACATACTTTCTTGATCAAAACACTTCAAAGGATAGGAATAGAAGGGAACTTTCTCAAAATGATAAAGGGAAAGTATGAAAAACCCACAGCTAACATCATCCTAAATGGGGAAAGACTGAAAACTTTCCAACTAAGATCAGGAACAAGACAAGGATGCCCATTGTCACCATTGTTATTCAACATTGTGCTAGAAGTTCTAGCCAGAGCAATCTTTAAAAAGAAATAAAAGGCATCCAAATTGGAAAGAAGTAAAATTTTCCCTGTTTGCAGATGATATGATAGCATATGTCAAAAATCCCGAAAAATCTATAACAAAGCTAATAGAGCTAATAAATGAGTACAGCAAAGTGGCAGGGTACAAGATCAACACCCAAAAATCAGTAGTGTTTCTATACACTAGTAATGAGCAATCTGAGGAGGAAATCAAGAAAAAAAAATTCCATTTACAATAGCAACCAAAAGAATCAAGTATTTAGGAATAAATTTAACTAAGGGTATAAAAGATCTATACACAGAAAACTACAAGAAATTGCTAAAAGAAATCATGGAAGACCTAATTTAATGGGAGAGCATACTGTGTTCATGGATTGAAGGACTAAATATAGTTAAGATATCAATTCTACACAAATTAATTTATAGATCCAATGCAATACAATTAAGATCCCAACAGTGCACTTTACAAAAATAGAAAAACCAATAACCAAATCTTTTTGAAGGGCAGGGTGCCCTGTATAGCTAGAAATATGTTGCAAAAGAAAAATGAAATGGGAGGTCTCACAGTACCTACCTATAAAGCATATTATCAAGCTACAGTGGTCAAAACAGCATTTTGTTGGCATAGAGATAGATATACTGAACAATGGAATCAAACAGAGTGTTCAGATATAGACCCTCTCGTCTATGGACAATTGATCTTGATAAGGTGGTCAAGCCAGCCCACCTGGGACAGAGTAACCTCTTCAATAAATGGTGCTTGGAGAACTGGATAGCTGTATGCAAAAAAGGGAAAGAGGATCCATATCTTATACCCAATACAAAAATTTACTCAAAATCAATCAAAGAGCAAATGTTCTAAGAAAAGATGAATATGCAACTATGTGATGATATTAAGAATTGCTGATTATATATGTACAATGGAATGATATGTTGTTATGAATGATATGTTTTGTTTGTTGTTAATTTTTTTAATTAATAAATTTAAAAAAATCAATCAAAGACCTAAACATTAGAGTTAAGACCATAAAACTTTTAGAAGGAAATATAGGGAAATATTTTATAAAACTTGTAATAGGAGGCAGTTTCCTAGACCTTATACCCAAAGCATGAGCGCTGAAGAAAGAAATACATAAATGGAAAGTCTTCAAAATTAAACACTTTTGTGCATCAAAGATCTTTGTCAAAAAGTAAAAAGGCAGCCTCCACAATGGAAGATAGTATTTGGAACCCACACATCAGATAAAGTTTTAGTATCCAGAATAAGAGATTCTTCAACTCAACAACAAAAACACAAACAACCCATTTTAAAAATGGCAGAAGACAAAACTTCTCAGAAGAGGAAATACAAATGGCTAAAAGGCACATAAAAAATGTTCAATTTCAGTGGCTATTAGGGAAATGCAAATGAAAACCACAATGAGATATCATCTGACACCTACTAGAATGATCATTATCAAAAAAACAGAAAACAACATGTGCTGGAGAGGATGTAAAAAAAAGAGGCTCATTTATCCACTGTTGGTAGGAATGTAAAATGCTGCAGCCACTCTGGAAGGCAGTTTGGCACTTCCTCAGGAATTTAAGTATGGAATTGCCATAAGACCCAGAAATCCCATTACTAGATATGTATTCAGAGGACCTGAGGGGAAGGGCACAGATAGACATTTGCACACCAATGTTTAGAACAGCATTATTTATATATTTATTTGTTTTGTTTTTGTTTGTTTTTTGTTTTTTCATTAATTTTTTAATTTTTAAAAAAGTATAACAACAAGCAAACGCAAACATTCTTAACTTATGATCATTCTGTTCTACTTATATAATCAATAATTCACAATATCATCACATAGTTGCATATTCATCACCATGATCATTTCTTGAACATTTGAATCTATTCAGAAAAAGAAATAAAAAGACAACAGAAAAAAATTCAAATATACCATACCCCTTACCCCTCCCTTTCATTGATCACTAGCATTTCAAACTAAATTTATTTTAACATTTGTTCCCCCTATTATTTATTTATATTCCATATATTGATAAGATAAATAAAAGGAGCATCAGACACAAGGTTTTCACAATCACACAGTCACATTATGAAAGCTCTATCATTACACAATCATCTTCAAGAAACATGGCTACTGGAACACAGCTCTACATTTTCAGGCAGTTCCCTCCAGCCTCTCCATTACATCTTGACTAACAAGGTGATATCTATTTAATGCGTAAGAATAACCTCCAGGATAACCTCTCAACTCTGTTTGGAATCTCTCAGCCATTGACACTTTATTTTGTGTCATTTCACTCTTCCCCTTTTTGATTGAGAAGGTTTTCTCAATCCCTTGATGCTGAGTCTCAGCGTATTCTAGGATTTCTGTCCCACGTTGCCAGGAAGGTTCACACATCTGGGAGTCATGTCCCCCATAGACAGGGGGAGGGCAATGAGTTTGCTTGTTGTGTTGGCTGGAGAGAGAGGCCACATCTGTGCAAAAAAAGAGTAGAGCAGCATTATATATGATTACCAAGAGTTAGAAACAGGCCAAATGTCCATCAGTGGATGAGTGGCTAACTAAGCTGTGGTATATACATACGATGGAATATTATGCAGCAGTAAGGCAGAATAAAGTCATGAAGCATGTAACAACATGGATGAAACTTGAGGAAATTATGCTGAGTGAAATTAGCTAGAAGCAAATATTCTATGGTCTCATTAATATTAACTAGTATTAACTAATATTAACTAATATTAATAAGCAAAGTTGGAGAATTGAAGTTAAGAACACAGATTATCAAGAGATAGAAATGAGATAGAGACTGGGCAATTGGTGCTGAAGGAATATGAATTGTGCAACAGAACTGATTGTAAAACTTCAGAAATGGATAGCACAATACTACTTAATTGTAGCACAATAATATAAGTGCTGGAGAAAGATGTATGTGAGTGTGATAGAGGGAGAAGGGCTGGGGACACTTATGAAACCAGAAGGAAAGAGAGGATAAAGATTGAGTTGGTATAATTTAGGAATACCTAGAGTAGACAATGATGGTGATTAAATGTGCAAATAAAACAAGTGTTTGGATGAAGGAGAACAATGAATGTCAATATTACAGTGTGTAGAAAATAGATAGTATATGGGAAACAGTACAATCAATGCAAGCTAGGATCTATAGTCAACAGTAACAGTAACATTGTAATATGCTTCCATTGAATGTAACAAAGGTATTATGCCAAAACTAAATGTCAGCAGGTGGTGGGGAGGGGGTATGGGGAAGGAGCATGGATTCTTGTGGAAGAAAAGGAACTGTTTTCAGATAGATTATGGTGACGAAGGCACATCTACACACTTAGTTTGGATTGTATGATGTGTGACTAAAACTGTTAAAAAATGAACAGAGAAATAAGTGCTAGAGAAAATGTGGAAAAAGATATGCACCTATTCACTGTCAGTAAGGAAACTTCCCCATCTGGGAAGTTCCTGATATTCTTGCCAGCAGTGGGGACAACCAATTCAATAGCATGAACCTTCAACCTTGGGGCTCACCCCTATGACACTTATTCCTGCATTGGAGAAGCTAAGCCTACTAATAATTATGCCTAAATATCACCCCCAGAGAACCTCCTTTGTTGCTCAGATGTGACCTTTCTCTCTAAGCCAATTTAGCAGATGAATTCATTGCCTTCCCGCCTACATGGGACATGACTCCCAGGGGTGTAAATCTCCCTAGTAATGGAGGAACTAACTCCTGGGGATGAGCTGGCACCTGGCATCATGGGAATGAGAAACCTTCTTGACCAAAAGGGGGAAGAGAGAAAATAAAGTGTCAGTGGCTGAGAAACTTCAAACAGAGTTGAAAGGTTATCCTGGAGGTTATTCTTATGTGTTATATAAATATCCCTTTTTAGTTTATGCTGCATTGGAGTGGCTAGAGGGAAGTACCTAAAACTGACGCACCGTGTTCCAGTAGCCTTGATTCCAGAAGACAACTATGTAACTATATAGCTTTTACAGTGTGACCATGTGTGTTAGTTAGATTCAGTTGTCAACTTGGCCAGGTGAGCATACCTAGTTCTGTTGCTGCGGACACAAGCCAATGGTACGTGAACCTCATCTGTTGCTAATTACATCTGCAGTCAGCTAGGAGGCATGTCTGCTGCAATGAGTGACATTTGACTTAATTGGCTAGTGCTTAAATGAGAGAACGCAAGGTCGCACAGCCTAAGCAGCTCGGCATTCCTCATCTCAGCACTTGCAGCTCAGCCCAGGCCTTTGGAGATGCAGAAAGAAGTCACCCCAGGGAAAGTTGTTGGAACCCAGGGGCCTGGAGAGAAGACCAGCAGAGACCATCCTGTGCTTTCCACATAAGAAAGAACCTCAGTGGAAAGTTAGCTGCCTTCCCTCTGAAGAACTAATAAAATAAATCCCCTTTTATTAAAAGCCAATCCGTCTCTGGTGTGTTGCATTCCGGCAGCTGGCAAACTAGAACACCATGTTATTGCAAAAATCTTGTGTTTGATGCTGCTTTTATCCAGGATATGGACAGATGAGTAAAAATAAATAAATAATAGGGAGAGATAAAGGGTAAAAATTGGATAGATTGAAATACTGTGGATCAGTGAGGGGGAAGGGTATGGTATGTTATCAGTTTTTTCTTTTTTCTTTTTATTTCTTTTTCTAGAGTGATGCAAATGTTCTAAAAAATTGTTATGGTGATGAATATACAACTATGTGATGATATTGTGAGCCATTAATTATACACCATGTATGGATTGTTTCCATGTTAAGATATCAATAAAAATATACGCATTTTTAAATTGGATACTAATGGATATTAAAGCCATTGGTTAAAATGTTGTTAGAGAAAAAGATATTTTCATAATCACAATGTCTGTCCTCATATATTACTATTAGATATGATGACGTACTTATTAGAGAGAGTGGAATACATTTCTGATACCATTCTTCCTCTGGCTACTGCCAAGCCCTGCATTTCTTTCATTTTTAACCACATGATCAAAGCCAACATTGCCTATAATGGAACAAAATGACATGAGGTACCTAGAAGGTCACATATTACTTATGTAGAATTTCTACCAAGAAAGTCATTGCATGAATCAAATCATGAGAAAATCACTATACAAACACAAACTAATAGGTTTTCTGCAAAACAACTGGCCTGGATGCTTCAAAAATGTCTACTTCAATGCAAAGGAAATCTGAAACCTGATGTAGATTTAAAGAGACTAAAGAGACCTTCCTACTAAATGTAATATATGATCCCGTATTGGGTCTTAGATCAGAAAATATAACTTGCTATTAAGGCCATTATTGGGACAACTTGTGAAATTTGAATATGAGCTGTATATTAGGTAATTATTTCATATCAGAGTGATGTCTCTTGATCCGATGAGTGTATTATGATTCTGCATGAGAATGTCCTTGTTCTGAGAAGAAAGGATCATGACATCTACAATATTTTCTCCAATGATTCAGCACAATTTATACATATAAATATAGGTTTGAACATTTTTGAAATAGAAGCATTTTAAAAATCCTAGTCACATCTAAACAATTTTAGATAAAAAACAGATATTTTCTTATTCATTTCTCAGATTATCCTTCTTTCTACTGCCAAACTTGGTCCTTCTTTTACCTTCAAATGCTTACCATGAATGTGTGTGGCCAAAATAAACTGGCCTGCACTTGATTTTCACAGTAACAAGTCCAGGAAGACTGTGGACATCGCACTTCAAGCAAAGAGAGAATTACCACACTTAAAAGTCAAGGCATGTGGAGGGAACTGCCAGAAAATGTAGGGCTGTGTTCCAGTAGCCATGTTTCATGAGGATGACTGAATAATGATGTAGCTTTCACAGTGTGACCGTGTGATCGTGAAAACCTTGTGTCTGATGCTCCTTTTATCTACCTTGTCAACAAACGAGTAGAACATATGGAATAAAAATAAATAATAGGGGGAACAAATGCTAAAATAAATTGTTTGAAGTGCTAGTGATCAAGGAAAGCGAGGGGTAAGGGGTATGGTAGGTATAGTCTTTTTTTTTTCTTTTCTGTTTTTGTTTTATTTCTTTTTCTATTGTCATTTTATTTCTTTTTCTGAATTAATGCAAATGTTCTAAGAAATGATGAATATGCAACTGAGTGATGATATTGAGAATTACTGATTATATATGTTAATGTGTTATTTGGTTTGTTAATTTTTTTAATTAATAAATAAATTAAAAAAAAAAAAGTCAAGGCGTGCAATGGGCTGGCCTGGACACCAAGTTAAACTAAGATAGGGAAAGCCGAGCACATTCTTTCAGCCTAAGCCTGAGACCAGGTGACTTCCTGCTAAGGGAGAGGACACTGTTTCCTGATTCCCTGTGATAATTCAGGTTTTGTGTTTGCAGTCTGGCCTAAGTGCAGCCTGTAGCCTCAAGCAGTCACAGGTCTGCAGGTGAATTCTCCTCCTGCAGATGTACGAATGTCTTCCACTGGGCAAAAGTCTCTTCTCTGATGCTGTCTCTACTCACCTCTCTTGGACATTTCATTGCTACAAAAATAAGACTCCTTAAAATGGCTATGAAGCCCTACAACACTTGTAGATAGAACAGTAAACTTGTAAGAGTCCTTCCTGACAAGGTCTCCCATGGCCAAGCTTGTGTCCGTCTGTGGGAATGCAGTATCAGTTGATGGCATCTTCCAGAGAAGGAAGCAGATAAGCAACACCAGACTGAGTTGACCAGGAATGTTCAACTGAGCTATCCACTATGAGCCTCTATTCTCTCTTGATCTATAATTTCAAACTCTAGCATCTGCTTGGGGACTGCTAAATAGGCCTTTATCACTTACTCCTACAGCTTTGAATTGAACTTGTCTGCCCTTGTTCCATAAGCGTAAGTTTCTTTATCAACAGCTCACAGACCTGCCTGGGATGTTGACCTGGTGGCTTACAGGAAAGTACAATTTCATTTAATAAGATATTTTAAAAGTCAATTAATGTTTTTAATTAATTATAGGGCTTGGGTGAGTGAAGGAATAGTCACTTCATGAGTCGCTTCTGCACAACCACACAAAAATGATAAGTAGAGACTACAGAAAGATTTTAAAATGTTAAATTGAAAAAGTGTTTGAAATTATTTCCCTAGGAGAGAAATCAAACTGACAGCATGCCAATATATATATATATGCTCTATGGATTGCAGACATTCTGTAAAATGTCTTCTAGGAAAAAAGCAAAACAAATAATGATGTGTATAAGAAATATTAAGTCAAAAAGCAAATAAAGCATAAGGGGAAAGCTCCAGGAAAAAAAATGACTTTCTCCTTTCCATTTCCCTTTCTTTCCCCTAAAAATATATTTATTTGTGTCCCTGTATAAACACATAATTGTGTGTGTGTGCAACACAAGTTTCACTTGCTCTTTGCTCCCGATTGCACAGTAACTTCAGGTGTGCCCCACTCCTCACCATACCTAACCTGGTTCTGGTGTTCTGCAAAATGTATTCCACAGGTGCTCCCAAATGATTCTGCCTCTACTGGCATTATGGCCTTCCTTCAGAAGCATTTTAACTCTAAAAAAGAGGGGAAATCCCTTACTGACCAAAAGAAAATGAGAAATATAAAATGAACATGTATCACAGATTTTTAATAAGGGAATAAGTAGGTGTTCAAACTGGTTTAAATGAGGATTTTATTTACAGAGATTTATATCTTCTATTGGACAAAATATACTTGCACTTCCATAAACAAGAATCATTTGTACAGCTTAGAACAGGAAATATTTTCATTACCATCTATTTTCTATAAGTTGATGTCTTTCTCTCCAGAGTTGTAAAATACTCAATCAAAGGCAAGGGCGTATATCTTAGGAGGATCAGACAATCCCCAGAGTCTCCTGCCTTCCATTGAAAAGATATCCCATTCCAGTTTTTAACTTTTCATTATGAAATAATGTACGAAGAATGAAATAACAGATGGCATGAACCACCCACATTTGTCTACTCTCCCACCCTCGATTTTAAGGCAGAATGCTTTAAGGGGACAGACATTTTCTTGGATGAGTTCAGTTGTGATTGAAAGCAATGTATATTAATGCACATACATTCATGTGTATAAACATACATACACACATGTGTATATGCATACTATTATATAAATAACATATATATATATATATAACATTTTTTTTTAATTCAGGGACTGATGATGGACTTCTATCTTCAATTGTTTGTTAATGAGAATGAACTCACTTAATAGTCAGGTCTCAAGCACTGAGAACTCTACAGAAGTCTCATCCCTGGAAAGGTTCTGTACATTTTACAATGCCCTGCCTCACCAATTTGCAAGCCCATTAAAAGTAGGTTGCTTCCCGTGGATTCTCCCCCAATATTTGTTTATCAGCCGAAAGAGTTACTTCTCATAGCCTTGGTTACATCTAAGACTCACTGGAAGAACTGAAGTATAATTGTTATTATTATTTTGTTAGTCAACTGTTCTAGCCTGGTAAGATACAAGTTTAATAATATAAAATGTCAAATACTCTAGTGCCTAGGTCTCAATGATCACTATAAGATACATCTAATCTGCCTACTCAAAATAATATCTTTTAAACCAAAGCCTATTCAATATGATCTCTGATTCTTCTTTTTGCAAGGAGAGTCAGAGACATTTCCATAACCTATATAAAACTCACCGTATTCCCCATTCCTATTACCATCTTAAATGTTTGCAATAGATACCTCTGGTAATCAAAGGCACTCAACAGTTTTGTTTCACTTTGGTTTCACTTGACATTACAGAATGTAAAACTAGTCATATACTTGGGGAGAATTTAGGTTAGGCTTGGGAGAATGAAATTGGTTCTGAAACTAAACTGCATGGTTATGATCAGTGATTCATCTGAAAGCTGAGCTATGGTGAAAAATGCAGAAGATATGAATTGGCCCCAGGAAGGCCCATGTCCATCTGGTACCAGTTCAGTTCTAGGTCATGTCTATATTCAAGATGAACCATAATGACTATTCAACTTCTCTATCCCTTTTTTAAAAAAATATTTCTTTTATTCTGAGATATAACATATATACAAAAAAGCAATAATTTTCAAAGTACATTTTAACAAGTAATTACAGAATAGATTTCAAAGTTTGGTATGGGTTACCACTCCACATTTTCAGTTTTTTTTTGTTTCCATTTAGCTGCTCCAAAACACTGGAAGCTAAAAGAAATATCATTATAATGATTGAGCAGTCATACTCATTTGTAAAATCCTATGTTCTTTGTTATAATTCCTCTTTGTCCTTTGATCCTTCTACTAATCTTTAGGGGTCTTTGGACTATGCCCATTAAAACATTTTCATGTTGAAAAGGGGTGTCAACAACATAAGATGGGGGTGGGTAGAATTAGTTGATGTTCTTGGAGAGGATGGCCCCTCTGGGATTCAGAACTTATCTGGCATGGCAACCCCCTGGAGGTTATAGTTTTCAGGAAAGTAAACTTCGTACATAAAACTTTTGTAAAGTCTCAGAGGTATTCTTTAGGGGTAACAGGAATGATGTTTATTGGGTATGGCAAGCCATGGCAATTAGCAATATCTAACTGCAGCTTGCATAAGAGTAGCCTCCAGAATAGCCTCTCAACTCCATTTGAACTCTCATAGGCACTGATACCTTATTTTGGTATATTTCTTACCACCTTTTAGTCCAGAAGGCATTGTTGATCCTACAGTGCCAGGGCCAGGCTCAACCCTGGAGTCATGTCCCCATTGTCAGGGAGACTCTCACCTCTAAATGTCATGTCCCATGTAGGGGGGAAGGGTAATGGTTTTCCTTGCAGAATTGGGCTTAGAGAGAAAAAGGCCACATCTGAGCAGCCAAAAAGGTTTCCTGGAAGCAATTCTTAGAAATAATTAGAAGAAATCTTACCTTTTCCACTACAGAAATAAATTCCTTAAGGGCAAGCTTCAAAATCAAGGGCTTGGCCTATTTTCTTAGGTGTCCCTAATATTTGAGAGAGTACCATTGGTTTCCCAGATGGGAAAATGTATTATTTCCTTATTTTTTCTCCAGTCCCTCAAGGGACTCTACCAATACTTTAAAAAACTATTTTTATTGAGAAATTTTCACATACATACAGTCTATCCGTAGTAAACAATCAGTGGCTCATAATATCATCACATAGTTATCTATTTATCACCATGATCATTTTTAGTACAACTGCATCACTCCAGAAACATAAAAATTAAAGAACTTCATACATCCCATACCCCATACCCCTTACCCCTCCCTTTCATTGATCGCTAGTATTTCAATCCAATTTTTATCCTACATTTCCCCTTATTACTTATGTATTTTTATCTTTATTTTTTCCTCATCTGTCCATACCCTGGATTAAAGGAGGATGAGACACAAGTTTTCACAATCACACAGTCACATTGTAAAAGCTATATTGTTATACAGCTGTCTTCAAGAATCAAGGCTAATGGAATACAGTTCAACAGTTTCAGATGCTTCCCTCTAGCCACTCTAATACACCATAAACTAAAAAGGAATATCTATATAATGTGTAAAAATAACCTCCAGGATAACCTCTTGACTCTGTTTGAAATCTCTCAGCCACTGAACCTTTATTTTGTCTCATTTCTCTCTTCCCCCTTCGTCTACCAATACTTTTTAATTATCAGCCCACCATAGTCTTGGATATCTCTGGGAATTACATTAAGCTATACAGAATTACAAGGCCTCATTCTATTCTAGGCTCCATGTGGTTGGGTTGTTTAAATGAACTATCCAGACATGTTGATTTAGATTGTGGGTTACAGAAAATTTATGTTCTAGACACAATAAACCTCTCTGCTCCTGGTCTCACACAGTAGGCAAAGCTCCAGAGTACACACACCATCATGTTTTGCCCTGTATTCTGATTTACTTTAGTCCCAATCAGATTGGCTTCATTTTTTTCTCTAATTGAAGCCTGATCTCTTTTTTTCGGTTATTTTAACAGTTATTGCACATAGCAATACTGACTTTAAGAGCTGCAGAACTCCAGCTCTGTATCTTAGGTGTCATAGAGGTACTTAAAGCTCCAGGGAAATATCAGCTTATACAAATACCAGCATATACACACATAGCTCAGCATCTCAGAATCCAGAAATATGCTTAAAACTTTGGACCAAAGAGAGATACCAAGATGGCAGTTTAGTGAGGTTTGAGATTTAGTTCATCCTCCAGAACAGCTACTATTAGTACAGAACAACTCCTGGGGCCACATCAGTGACTGGACACACAGCATACCCCAGTCTGGGCCAACTGGACTGGTTGTGAGCCCCACCCCCCAACTGTGAGTATCCCAAGCCGTAGTACCCGGCACCCCCCCACACACAGACTGCTTCCCAGAGGGAAAAGGAAAGAGACTTAACCAGCAGCAGGAGCTGAGCACAATTAAGCTCCAATTGTGGAATTAATTCACAAAATCTTACTACTATAAATAGGCCCCCAGCTCAGCTGAACCTCATCAAAGTGAAGGTTGCTGATTTTTGCCCAGTGCCAAGGGGTCAGGGCTGATGGAAAAAAGAAAAAAAGAAACAGAGGGTTTTCAGATTAGATAGCACGTGATACTTGAAAGGGTCTGGGCCCTGAAGGAAAGGAGGTAGTTCATAGGATCTGAAGGTACACAAAGCAACATACCAACTTATGCTCTTGATTGGCAAAGCCAAGGAATGGGTGTCCTGCTCTGAGAAGGATTTTTCTCTTTCTTTTTTGTGGCTGTGTTTCTACAAAGGCTTGACTGCCTTTGCATATAGCGGCAGGGCTTCTCAGGCTGCAACTGCCCCAGGCATAGGCAGAAACAAGCTTGTTTGGGAGCTTGTCTGGAGCCTGTGCCTTCTCCAGAGGATGAGTGGAGCCCAACTCAGGTGGATTCCCTCCCTCAAGGAATTCAGACCCCAGGGTTTGGAAAATTGAAGCAATTAAAGCCAGTGTACAAACTCTCCTCTGTCTCCACAATGCCCACAGCAGAGAGAGTCTGTTGAAGTTAAAGGTACCACATCACCTTATGCTGGTTGGACGTTCAGGCAGATAAGTGCTACATACTGGGCAGGATAAGAAAAACAGAGTCCAGAAACTTCACAGGAAAGTCTTTCAACCTGCTGGGTCTCACCCTCAGGGAAAACTGATGCAGATAACTCTTTCCTCCTGACAGGAGGCCAGTTTGGTCTGGGAAAATCTGGCTGGGGTCTATAATACTTAAGTAGGCCCTCCTCAGGGTGGGGGGGAATGCACCATACAGGCAGGGCAAGAAACAAGAAAACAAGAACTGAAAAAATTCTCCTCTGTTAAACAAAACCTAAGCTAGTGGTCAAGAATAAGCTGAACAAATGTCAAAGAACAGCAAAGTCATCCAGCAAGAAACTCCTAGGTAAAAGAAGTGAAAACAATCTCCAGAATGAACTGCTTAAGGTAATTAAATGCCTAGATGCCATCAAAAAGTAATAAATCACACTAGGAAAATTGGAGATATGGCCCAGTCAAAGGAACAAACCAATGATTCAAATGAGATACAGGAATTGAAACAATTAATTCAGAATGTTCAAACAGACATGGAAAACCTCATCAAAAATCAAATCAGTGAATTGAGTGAGGATATAAAGAAGGCAAGGAATGAACAAAAAGAAGAAACTGAAAGTCTGAAAAAAACAAATCATAGAACTTATGGGAATGAAAGGCACAGTATTAGAAATGGAAAAAACAATGGAAGCCTACAATGTCAGATTTCAAGAGGCAGAAGATAGGATTAGTGAATTGGAGGATGGGACATCTGAAATTTGACAATCAAAAGAAAATATAAGGAAAAGAATTGAAAAATATGAGCAGGGACTAAGGGAATTGAATGACAACATGAAGTGCACAAATATATGTGTTGTGGGTGTCCCAGGAGGAGAAGAAAAGGGAAAAGGAGGAGAAAAACTAATGGAGGAAATTATCGATGAAAATGTCCCAACTCTTATGAAAGACTTGAAATTACAGATCAAAGAAGTGCGGCATATCCCAAACAGAAGAGATCCAAATAGATGTACAACAAGACATTTACTAATCAGAATGTCAAATGTCAAAGAGAAAGAGAGAATCTTGGAAGCAGCAAGAGAAAACAATTCATCACATACAAGGTAAGCCCAATAAGACTCTGTGTAAATTTCTCAGCAGGAACCATGGAGGCGAGAAGACAGTGGGATGATATATTTAAATTACTAAAAGAGAAAAACTGTCAACCAAGAATTATATATCCAGCAAAACTGTCCTTCAAAAATGAGGGTGAGATTAAAATATTTTCAGACAATCACTGAGAGAATTTGTGACCAAGAGACCAGTTCTGCAAGAAATACTAAAGGGAGCACTAGAGGCAGATATGAAAAGACAGGAAAGAGAGGTGTGGAGAAAAATGTAGAAATGAAGACTATCAGTAAAGGTAAAAAGAAGAAAAATGAGATATGACATATAAAATCCGAAAAGCAAAATAGTAGAAGAAAGTACTACGCATACAGTAATGACATTAAATGTTAATGGATTAAACTCCCCAATCAAAAGACATAGACTGGCAGAATGGATTCAAAAATAGAACCCATCTATATGCTGTCTACAGGAAACAGATCTTAGACCCAAGGATAAACATAGGTTGAAAGTGAAAGGTTGGGAAAAGATATTTCATGCAAATAACAATAAGAAAGGAGTAGGAGTAGCTGTACTAATAACCAACAAATTAGACTTCAGATGTAAAACAGTTAAAAGAGACAAAGACGGACAATATGTGTTAGTAAAAGGAACAACTCAACAAGAAGACATAACAATCATAAATATTTATGCACCGAGCCAGAACGCTCCAAAAGACATGAGGCAAACACTGAAAATAGAAATGGACACATCTGCCATAATAGTTGGAGACTTCAATTCCCCACTCTCTTCAATGGACAGAACATCTAGGTAGAGGATCAATACAGAAAAAGAGAATTTGAATAATACCATAAATGAGCTAGACTTAGCAGACATTTAGAGAATATACACCCCACAACAGCAGGATACACCTTTTTCTCAAGTGCTCATGGATCATTCTCAAGGATAGACCATATACTGGGTCACAAAGAAAGTCTCAATAAATTTAAAAAGATTAAAATTACACAAAACACTTTCTCAGATCATAAAAGAATGAAGTTGGAAATCAATAATAGACAGAGTGCCAGAAAATTCACAAATATATGGAGGCTCAACAACACACTCTTAAACAACCAATGGGTCAAGGAAGAAATTACAAGAGAAATCAGTAAATACCTTGAGGTAAATGAAAATGAAAACACAACATATCAAAACTTATGGGATGCAGCAAAGGCAGTGCTAAGAGGGAAATGTACTGCCCTAAATGCCTATATTAAAAAAGAAGAAACAGTAAAAATCCAGGAATTAACTGTCCACTTGGAAGAACTAGAAAAAGAACAGCAAACTAAACCAAAAGCAAGCAAAAGGAAAGAAATAGTGATGATTAGAGCAGAAATAAATGAAACTGAGAACATGAAAACAATTGAGAAAATCAACACAACCAGAAGTTGGTTCCATGAGAAAATCAATAAGATTGATGGACTCTTAGTGAGGTTGACAAAAAGAAGAAGAGAGAGGCTGCAAATAAATAAAATCAGAAATGGAAGAGTAGACATAACCACTGACCCCACAGAAATAAAGGGAGTAATGAGAGGGTACTATGAACAACTTCATGCTAATAAACTTGACAATGTAGATGAAATGGACAACTTTCTAGAAAGGCATGAACAACAACATTAACTCAAGAAGAAATAGACGACCTCAACAAACCAATCACAAGTAAAGAAATTGAATAAGTCATTAAGAAGCTCCCCAAAAAGAAAAGTGCAGGACCAGATGGCTTCACATGTGTATTCTACCAAACATTCCAGAAAGAATTAGTACCAATCCTGCACAAACACTTCAAAAAAAATTGAAGTAGAGGGAAAGCAACCTAATTCATTCTATGAAGGGAACAATACCCTCATACCAAAGCCAGAAAAAGATGTTGCAAAAAAAGAAAACTACAAACCAATCTCTCTAATGAATATAAATGCAAAAATCCTCAACAAAATTCTAGCAAATCGAATCCAGTGGCACATTAAATGAATTATACACCATGACCAAGTAGGATTCATCCCAGGTATGCAAAGATGGTTAAACATAAGAAAATCAATTAATGTAATACACCATATCAGCAAATCAAAGCAGAAAAACCACATGATCACCTTGACTGATGCAGAAAAGGCATTTGACAAAATTCAACATCCTTTCCTGTTGAAAACACTTCAAAGGATAGGAATAGAAGGGAACTTCCTCAACATGATAGAGGGAATATATGAAAAACCCACAGCTAATGTCATCTTCAATGGGGAAAAACTGAGACCCTTCCCCCTAAGATCAGGAACAAGACAAGGATGTCCACTATCACCACTGTTATTGAACATTGTGTTGGAAGTTCTAGCCAGAGCAATTAGACAAGAAAAAGAAGTACAAGGCATCAAAATTGGAAAGGAAGAAGTTAAAAACTCTCACTGTTTTCAGATGATATGATAGTATATGTCAAAAAAAAACCAAAACCCCACAGCAAAACTACTAGGGCTAATAAATGAGTACAGCAAAGTGGCAGGTTACAAGATCAACACGCAAAACTCTGTAGTATTTCTATACACTAGTAATGAACAATTTGAGGGGGAAATCAAGAAAAAAATTCCATTTACAACTGCAACCAAAAGAATAAAATATTTAGGAACAAATTTAACTAAAGAGACAAAAGACCTATACAAAGAAAACTACAAAAAATTCTTAAAAGAAATCATAGAAGACCTAAATAGATGGAAAGGCATACTGTGTTCATGGATTGGAAGACTAAATATAGTTAAGATGTCGATTCTACCTAAATTGATTTACTAGATTCAATGCAATACCAATTAAAATCCCAAAAACTTACTTTTCAGAAATAACCAAATTTATCTGGAAGGGCAGGGTGCCCCAAATAGCTAAAAGTATCCTGAGGAAAAAAAAAATGAAGTTGGAGGTCTCACACTACCTGACTTTAAGGTGTATTATGAAGCTACAATGGTCAAAACAGCATGGTACTAGCATAAAGATAGATATACTGACCAATGGAATAAAATAGACTGTTCAGGTATAGACCCTCTCATCTATGGACAATTGGTCTTTGATAAGGCAGCCAAACCAACTCACCTGGGACAGAACAGTCTCTTCAACAAATGGTGCCTAGAGAACTGGATATCCATATGCCAAAAAATGAAAGAGGATCCATATCTCACACCCTATATAAAAATTAACTCAAAATGGATCAAAGACCTGAACATTAGATCTAAGACCAGAAAACAGTTAGAAGAAAACGTAGGGAAATATCTTATAAATCTTATACTAGTAGGTGGTTTTCTAGACCTTACACCCAAAGCACGAGCATTGAAGAAGTAAAGAAAGAAATGGGAACTCCTCAAAATTAAACACTTTTGTGCATCAAAGAACTTTGTCAAGAGAGCAAAAAGACAGCCTACACAATGGGAGATAATATATGGAAATGATATATCAGACAAAGGTCTAGTATCCAGAATATGTAAAAAGATTGTTCAACTCAACAACAAAAAGACAGCCAACCCAATTAAAAAATGGGCAAAAGACTTGAACAGACACTTCTCAGAAGAGGAAATACAAATGTCCAAAAGGTATCTGAAAATATGCTCAACTTCCCTGGCTATTAGGGAAATGCAAATCAAAACCACAATGAGATATCATCTCACACTCACCAGAATGGCCATTATCAATAAAACAGAAAATGACAAGTGCTGGAGAGGATGTGGAGAAAGAGGCACACTTATCCATTGTTGGTGGGAACATCAAACAGTACAACTGCTGTGGAAGGCAGTTTGGGGGGTCCTCAGGAAGCTAAGTATAGAATTGCCATATGACCCAGCAATACCATTGCTATGTATCTACTCAGTGGACATGAGGGCAAGGACACAAATGGACATTTGCACACCAATGTTTATAGCAGCATTATTTACAATTGCAAAGAGATGGAAACAGCCCAAATGTCCATCAACAGAAGAGTGGCTAAACAAGCTGTGGTATATACATACAATGGAATATTATACAGATGTAAGACAGAATAAAGTTATGAAGTATGTAACAACATGGATGGACCTTAAGGACATTATGCTGAGTTAGATTAGCCAGAAACAAAAGGACAAATACTCTATGGTTTCACTGATATGAACTGCCATTAGTAAATAAGCTTGGAGAATTTCATTGGTAACAGAGACCATCAGGAGATAGAAATAGGGTAAAATATTGGGTAATTGGAGCTGAAGGGATACAAACTGTGCAACAGGACTGATTGTAAAAACTCAGAAATGGATAGCACAGTACCACCTAACTGTAATACAATTATGTTAGAATACTGAATGAAGCTGAATGTGAGAATGATAGAGGGAGGAGGGCTGGGGGCACAAATGAAATCAGAAAGAAAGGTAGATGATAAAGACTGAGATGGTATAATCTAAGAATGCCTAGAGTGTATAATGATAGTGACTAAATGTACAAATTTAAAAATGTTTTTGCATGAGGAAGAACAAGGGAATGTCATTGCTGCTGGGTGTTGAAAATAGATGGCAATTAATATTATAAAATTTTAACTTATGTGTGAGACTAAAGTGAAAAAATTTATTTGGTACAAAATTTATATTTTGACTAGTGCAGTTCCTAATATAACTTATGTGGATGGCTTACTTGAACCCCATAAGTACATGGAACCTTGAGTAGGGCATAAGATTTTGTAGGTTTGTCCAGAGTGATACCCCAATAAATCCCAGAGTGATTTGAACAGTGAGTGAAAATGCATTTGCAAAGTCTCCTTGGGGGAATGGTGAGAAAGGGGGAAAATTCAACTTCCCCAAGTGGATAATTCTTATATTCTCACAAGCAGTGGGGACAACCAAAGCAATAGGCTGAGCCCCCAGTCTTGGGATTTGTTCATATGAAACTTAACTACACAAAGGATAGGTCAAGCCCACTTAAAATTAGGCCTAAGAGTCACACCTAAGAGAACCTCTTTTGTTGCTTAGATTTGGCCTCTCCCTCCAGCCAACACAACAAGCAAACTCACCACCCTCCCCTGTCTACATGGGACATGACTCCCAGGTGTGTGGACCTTCCTGGCAACGTAGGACAGAAATCCTAGAATAAGCTGGGAGCATCAAGGGATTGAGAAAACTTCTCGACCAAAAGGGGGAAGAGCAAAATGAGAGAAAAGAAAGTGTCAATGGCTGAGAGATTCCAAACAGAGTTGAGAGGTTATCCTGGAGGTTATTCTTATGCATTAAATAGATATCACCTTGTTAGTCAAGATGTAATGGAGAGGCTGGAGGCAACTGCCTGAAAATGTAGAGCTGTGTTCCAGTAGCCATGTTTCTTGAAGCTGATTGTATAATGATATAGCTTTCACAATGTGCCTGTGTGATTGTGAAAACCTTGTGTCTGATGCATCTTTTATCTACCTTATCAACAGATGAGTAAAACATATGGAATAAAAATAAATAATAGGGGGAACAAATGTGAAATTTAGATTGAAATGCTAGTGATCAAGAAAGGGAGGGGTAAGGGGTATGGTATTTTTAAATGTTTTCTGTTGTCCTTTTATTTCTTTTTCTGAATTGATGCAAATGTTCTAAGAAAAGATCATGATGATGAATATGCAACTATGTGATGATATTGTGAATTCCTGATTATATAATATGCAGAACAGAATGATCACATGTTAAGAATGTTTATGTTTGTTTTTATATTTTTTAAAAAAATTTTAAATTAAAAAAATAAACTTTGGACAAAGTATGGCTGCTATAAGATCTTGCAATCTAGGCTTCAGTTTTCCTTTGTCCATTTTATAATTGGGTTCTTTGTTCTTTTGTTGTTGAACTGTATAATTTCTTTATGTACACAGGATATCAAACCTTTATCCGATAAGTGGTGACCAAATATTTTCTCCCATTGAGTTGGCTGCATCTTCACCTTTTTGACAAAGTCCTTTGAGGTACATAAGCTTTTGATTGTTTAAAAAATTTTTGTATGCTATATGGTGGGGGTCACATTTCATTCTTTCTCCATGTAACTTTTCCCTTATTGCAACACCACTTGTTGAATTTATTTTTTGGAGGAGGAGGAGTGCATGGGCTGGAAATAGAACCTGGGTCTCCCACGTAGCAAGTGAGAATTCTACCACTGAATTATCCTTGTACCCCAAGCTTTTGATTTTAAGGAGTTCTGATTTATCAATTTTTTCTTTCATTGCTTGTGCATTGGTGTAAATTTTAAGAAGCTACCTCTTGTTATTTTCTCTTAGAGATGTTTCCCTATACTTTTTTCTAGTTCTATGGTACTGGCTCTTTTATTTAGGTCTTTAATCCATTTTTAATTAGTTATTGTATAAGGAGTAATGTAAGTGTTCTCTTTCATTCTTTTGGCTATTGATATCCAGTTTTCAATGCCCATTTATTAAAAAGATTCTTCTGCCCAAGTTCAGTGAATTTGGGGCCTTATTGAAGATCAATTGACCATAGATTTGGTGGTCTATCTGTGTACTCTCAATTTAATTCCATTGGTTGATACTTTTATCTTTTTGCTGGTAATCTGCTGTTTTGAACACTGTGGCTTCATAGTAGGCTTTAAAGTCAGGAAGTGTTAGTCCCCCACTTCGCTTTTCTTTTTTAGGGTATCTTTAGCTATTCAGGGTCTCTTTTCCTTCCAAATATATATATATATATATTTGCAAGGGCAGGCACCAGGAATCAAACCTGGGTCTCTGGCATGGCAGGAGAGAACTCTGCCTGCTGATCCACCATGGCCTGCTCCCTTCCAAATAATTTTAATAGCTAGCTTTCTGAAGTCTTCAAAGTAGATGGTTGGGATTTTGATTGATATTCCATTGAATCTGTAGATCGTTTTGGTTAGAATTGACATCTTAATGACATTCAACCTTGTTATCCATGAGCACTGAATGCCTTTCCATCTATTTAGGTCACTTTTTATTTCTTTTAGCAATGTTTTGTAGTTTTCTGTGTACAAATCCTTGACGTCCCTGGTTAGGCTTGTTCCTAGTTACTTGATTCTTTTGGTCACTATTTTGAATATAATTTTTTCCTTAACTGTCTCCTCCAAAGGTTCATTACTTGTGTATAGAAACATTAGTGACTTTTGTGCATTAATCTTGTATCCTGCCACTTTGCTGAATTTTATTATCTCAAGTAGCTTTGTCATCGATTTCACAGGGTTTTCAAAATATAGGATCATGTCATCTGCAAATAATTAAAGTTTTACTTCTTTCTTTCCTATTTGGATATTTTATTTCTTTCTCCTCTCTAATAGCTCCATCTAGGACTTCTAGTACGGTGTTGAATAATAGTGACAATGGGCATCCTTGTCTCATTCCCAATCTTATGGGGAGTGCTTTCAACCTCTCACCTAAGTATGATGCTGGTTATAGGTTTTTCATATATGCCCTTTATAATATTTAGAGGGGTTCCTTCAATTCCTACTTTTTGAAGTGTTTTTATCAGAAAAGGATGCCAAAGTTTGTCAATGCTTTTTCAGCATCAATTGATATTATCATGTGATTTTTTCCTTTTTATTTGTTAATGTGCTGTATTAAATTATTTGATTTTCTTATATTGAACCACTCTTGCATTTCTGGTGTAAACCCCACTTGATCATGATATATAATACTACTATTGTATCACAGTACAATGATATTTGCTAGTATTTTGTGAGATTTTTGTATCTGTGTTCATTAGGGAGATTGGTCTGTAGTTTTCCTTTCTTGTACTGTCTTTATGCAGTTTTGGTATTAGAGTGATGTTAGCTTCATAAAATGAATATATCAGCATTCAATTTTCCTCAATATTTTATGGAAGAGTTTGAGGATTTGTGTTAGTTCTTTTTGGAATTTGTGATAAAATTGCCCTATGAATTAAACAGATATTCAAAAAGTATTGGCAAAGTCCCTTGAAGAATGGGAGAAAGAATATGGAACAATTAAACTTTACCATCAGGGAATCCCCTGATACTGTGTCAAACATTAGGGACCCCCAAATCAATAGGCCAAGCCCTTGATCTTAAGACTTACTCTTGTGACGCTTATAGGTATATAAGTAGCAGAGAAGCTCAACCTACCTATAGGTATGTCTAAGAGTTACTTCTGGACAACCTCTTTTGTTTCCCAGATGTGGCCATTTCTTGCCATTTGTTCCTTTGTGTACTTAAGTACAATTGTCCTGTCTTCTAGTTCACTTATTCTTTGTTCCATCTCTTCAGATCTGCTGTTATGTGTCTCTAGTGTATTTTTAATTTGGTCTACAGCATCTTTCATCTCTGTGAACTCTGCTATTTTTCTATTCAATCTTAATAATTCTTCTTTATGCTCTTCTAGTATCTTCTTGGTATCCTTTATTTCTTTATAAATATCCTTGAGTAGTTGTTCCATATTCTGTGTCCCCTCCGCTGTTTTGATTTGGTCATTTAGCTGGGCCATTTCTGCCCACTTTCACATGCCTTGTGATTTTCTGTTGTTTCCAGGGCATTTGATTATCTTAAGATTATTTTGCAAGTTTGTTTCCTTCACTTGTCTAAAGTTTTGCATTTACTTCAGTTTGCATTGAAGGTCCCTTTGCATTTGGTTTGTCAGTAATTCCCCACCAAACCAAGACCTGGATCTCATGTAGGGGATGCAGTTCTACTTAAGGGTCTTTTAAAAACTAGGCAGGAAAGCTGCATGGGTGATTGAGCAGTAGAATGCCCTCCAGTCGTGCAAGAGACCTGGGTTTGACTCTCAGCCCATGCACCAAAAAGAGAAAAAAAATGCTTAAGGGTCTGTTCAAAACTAGACAGAAAAGGGTGCTCTGGTGGTTCTGTTGTAGAAAGTTTGCCTGTCATGCAGGAAACCAGGGTTTGACTCCTGGTCCATGCACCAAAAAAAAAAAAGATGGTGGCACTTGGCTTGGCCAGCCTCCTTGGCCCCACCTCTCAGTCTGTGCATGCACAAGATTCCCAGGCCTCTGTGGGTAAAGGGGAGCAGGACCAAGACCTCCCTTGTTGGCTGGACATTGGGTTGGCACCACTCCACATCTCGCCTCCCCAGGTTGGGGGAGCCTCTGGTCTCTGCCCAAGCTAGGCGCCCATGAAGCCTGCCTCAGGGTTTAGGAGCAGAAACCATGCACTGATCCAGCAGTCCCTGTGCACAGGGGAAGCAAGTCTGCCAGCCTCTGGGCTCCGCACAGAGACTCCCAGCTGCAGAGCCATGAGGGAAGACCTCCCAAAACCTGCTTCAGTAGCTGGGTGGAATGCAAGAGTGTGCCACTCCCTTGGGACCCCTGCATCTCCACACACTGCCTGCCCCAGTGGATTCACAGTTCAGGACACTCACCACTCTCTCTCCATCTCAGTTTCTCTGCTTTAATTGCAGTCCTAGTTACTTATTTGTTTATACTTTTATTTTGACCCTATTCTTGTTGTTCCACAGAGCTTGGGTGATCTGCCATCTTCCCCCTCTCTGTCCCTTTAGCATGCACTTAATATTATTTTCAGGAAAATGAATTAGTTTTGAGTCTCTCTTTTTGTATGGGCTACTTCCAATATCCAAGTTAACTGCACTAAAGCAACATGGTAGTATGATGTTTGACTATCATTATTCCTTTTTATGAAATTATATCTGAATTACTAACTATCTTTATGCTGAGGAACTCAACACAATATACCTGAATCTTCTTTGAAAGGCTTGTGATGGCTTTTGGCTGAAAGCGATAAAATAAGCTGGAGATATGCCTATAGAATTGGCCTGCATTTCTAGTAATGAGAAGTGATATTTACAAAAGGAAAGTGACAAAGGCTTTTAATATAAGAACACTGGTTTAGTTCTGCACTTAGTTGAAGGTAGAATGAGTTCTGCGGAATATTAACATCTTTAAAAATTTTTTTTGTGAATTATGTCTTCCTTTTGTCAAATTCTGGCTTTTATAATGGAAGTGATGGATATTATTTGATAGCAAATTGCATTTGTTATGATAAATGGCTTTTCAGATGCCTAACATTTCTCAGCTTCTCTCCAGTTACTAATCCATCACATTTTACTGGTTCATACATATCATTAAAATGTATATAGTTAAATTTGATGTTAATGTATCTTAGTTTGACTATTTTGTATTTGATACATGGAACGTCACTTATTTTTCTGGAACTGACTACAATTAAGCATAAGCTTCTCTGGTGTCACAAAAACTGAAACTCTCACATTTGAGCAGTACTAAATGTCTGCTGAAAATATTATTTTCCTGAAAATAATATTAAGTGCATGCTAAAGGGACAGAGAGGGGGAAGATGGCAGATCACCCAAGCTCTGTGGAACAATCAGACACACATATTTAACCTGCTAAATGTCAGGTTAGATTTCATTAACTGTCCTGATTTCTAAAAGTAATCACCTAGCTTCTATTTCTTTCCTATATATGGGAGAGATTCTGAGAACAGAGTCACAAATGTGATTACAATTTCCAGCCTCTGCTGGCATGTGGGGTGATAATGTGGGTGGGTCTGCACAGAGGCCCTCTGTACCTCTGACCTTCCATACCTGCAGAGCAATTCTTTGAGGCCCACATAAAGTGGCCATAAAAGTATCAGCAAGAGATGCTTTGTGATGCACAATAGTAGCATGGAATAACACTTTCTACACTGGGAGGGACATATTTTGGATGCTACTAAATCTAGAGTTTGTTCTACCAAAATGAAGGAACTTTAGAACCCCTCCCACCCCCCACCCCCCACCCCACACATACGCTGCTAACATTACTCAGAGAGCAGAACTCAGAGAATGTATGGTATGGGAGAGGGAAGCTATTTCTGGTGTAACTGATGGTTACAGCTAACTTATTACAGAGCATGTGTTGGAAGAGGACCACCCTCCAAAGCATGGTACAAGTTGTATTCAGAAAAGCCAGGTGAAACCCTCTCCCAAAAGCATATACTTGAAGCGCCTATTGAAGAAGAGAATTCTCTGCAGAATAAACCCTAATCAAAGTGAAATACTCATTTCGACACAGACAAATATGAGAAATGGAATGATCTGACAAGAAGATCAATGGATGTTGAAAAACACAGATGACATGAGAAGATGAAGAATGTGGGTGACATGGAAAGATGAATGAGACACCACCAGAGACATTTCTACCTATCCTTGGGGAAGAGAGATGGGAAATTAACACAAGGACCACGTTATATATTATATGCAATTTTCTAGGTTAGCAATGTGGACACTAACCGTAGCTTGTACCTTACAGATGATTTAATCATTCTTGGCAACCCTTTTATGGTTCCCAGTAAAGAGCCATAACTGACTGCAGTCAAGTTTCTAGTTTCCAATGAAGACTGATCAGATGAACAGCACTCATTACACAACGCTGAGGTAGCCTGAATGATTTCTGCCTGGGGGTGGCACACAAGTTCATACTCCATGCACCTAAAACAGGAGAGATGGTCAACATTGAAGAAATATTGACATAGCTCATCCAAATAAATGTCATTGTTCCAACTGGCTATTTGACCAGAAAAGTTCACATGCCAACAGAAATAGAAACATGAAAAGTGGCAGAAAGAAAAGAATGGAAGGAGCTTTTTTAAAAATTAGCAAGATGTCAGTACTAGTATTTCATTTTTCTGAAGAGATAGTAGAATCGGTGCTGCTTTACCTGTACATTAGCAAATTGTTGGCTCATCCAACTGTACAGTCTCAAAAATGTGAATTTAGAAGACAGAGGCAAACAAAACAAATAACAAAAATAACTTCTTTTATCCTTTAATGTCTAGAGAAAGCTCAAGGAAAAACACTGCATGTCACCTAAATTCTGTGAAGTTGTTGACCTCATAGACAATTGGTTCTTTCTTTTTGAATTAAAGAAATTTTCTAACTGCAGTCTTGAAAGATGCCGTCTGGAATATCTATGTCCTCCCTGTATTTATCCTGCATTGGGTGCTTTTTTGGATGACACTTCCATTTCTAAGATTCTGATTTTTTTTCTAAAGTTATACTAAAAAATACTCATAGCAATTTTAGGAAACTGTTCTAGTTAGTTAGCTGCTGGAATGTGATAGACCAGAACTGGAACAGCTTATAAAAAGGGGAATTTGATAAGTTACAAGTTTACAGTTCTAAGCCTATAAAAAATGTCCAACTAAGGCACCCAGGAAGAGATACCTTAACTCAAGGAAGGTCAATGGGTTAGAACCCCTCTGTCAGCTGGGTAGTCACGTGGCTGGCAATGGGTGATATCTTGCTCCTGGGCTCTGTTGCTTTCAGCTGCTGTTACTATGGGGACTCCTAACTTTGCTTCTTCGGGGCTGGCTTTCATCTCTTGATTTCCCTTGGCTGGCCCTAGGTTCTGGCTTGCTTAAAATCTCATGGTGACATCTGCTGGGCTCCAAGCATCTGTGTCAGCTCTCTCTCTCTCTGTTGGCTCTATTGTTTCTGCAGTTTCTCACTCTCTCCAAAATGTTTCCTCTTTTAAAGGATTCCAATAAACTAATCAAGACCCACATGGAATGGGTAAAGTCACATCTCCATCTAATCAAAGGTCACACATACAGTTGAGTGTGTCACATCTCTGTGGATATAATCTAATCAAACTTACCAACCTACAATATTAAATTTGGATTAAAAGAAACAGGTGCCTCCACAAGATTGGATCAGGATTGAAACATAGCTTTTCTGGTGTACATAATACTTTCAAACTGGCACAGAGCCTGTAGTGGATACTGATCATGCCCTATAGCCAGCTCTATGTGTTGTCCATCCCTCAGCTTCTGCTTACTTTGCTGATAAATGCTTCTACCTAAGAGGATTGCCCAAGATAATGGGAAGTTCCTGTACCAGCCATGGGCAAGATGTGAGGGAGCACAAAAGCCTAGCTCCTTTGTCTCAAAGCACAATCTAAATCTTGGGAGGCATCACCTAGAATTTCACTCTTGCTTGCTTCTTACCTTCCATCCCTGCTTTCTACTCCCTTACTGGTTTCTGCTGGGAGGACATCCTTCTTAATCACTTGTATCCAGATCTTTGACTCAGGCCCTGCTTCTGGGAGAACACTACCTAGAACAGAGGCAGAAAACCCCTATTTGAAACCTAATTAAACTCACCATCTGTGAGGCTTTGACACCTGCCACTTAACCCCTAGGCACATCAATTTCCTCCTTTGTAAAATATCCTTACCTATTCTTAGTTTACAGGGCTGTCATGAGGATGTACTTAGCATGGGCCCTGGTGCACAGCAGACACTCAATACATGTTAGTTGAATGTGAATATTTACTGACATGCTTTGCCTTCCACTATTAAAAGTCAAAAACATTATTTTTAGCTTTCCCCTGCTTCTCACCAGCTGGCATGCTAGATTCATATTTAGTGCACAGGATGTGTACATCTTGTTTTCCTTTGTTTTATCATTGTGTTTAGCAGTCTGGAGTAGAAGACAAGGTTTTGTAGTCACAAGCTGGCAGCTTTGACCCCCAGCTGTGGGCTAGATTATATGACTGGCTCTCATCACTAAGCTCAGGCAAACTCATTAAAATAAATTAACAAATGAATTAAAGAAATCCAAAAGTTGCTTTTGTCTCAGTAAAATAAATGATGACTGTATCTCCTTATGCAAAGTGCAATGAAAATATGGAAATTTCTCTGGGAAATTCAGGACCCAGAAAAGCTAAAATGCTGACTTTATTATTAATTTTTCTCTAGTTCATTAGTTGCAGACACTGTCTTTAAAAATATATTTGTATAATATAGACTTTGATGCCTTGAAAGACTATTTGTACCCTTTGTTCTGGGGAATAACTAACAAGGTCTCCTTTATTTCTAAGCTAAGATTATGTTCTGAGATTGGAACTCTAAGAGTTGAAATATACTCTGTGAACTATCTTTGAGGAAAATTAAAGATCCATTTTTCTATTCTTTTAAGAGATGCATTGAACATAAAATATGGGCACCTGGACAATACTCAGTGATTTGTGATCCTTTATCAAGCAGCTTGGGCTCATTTGTATAATTGTCTTCCCTTTATTCCTGAAATAGTAGGGACACAAATCAAAAGATATAATTATTTAATATTCTCAGGTTATATAATTTCAGAGGGCTTAAGACATCCTAGCAGCTTTGAAATGTCACAGTCCTTGAAATAATAATGTATTATGAGTATGGGTTTTTAGACCGTGTGGAGGTTTGATGGCATTGATTTTCAATTCTCTTATAAACACTCTCCCCTGTATGAATTTTATTGTTATGTATTATTGAAATGTTGTTTTTATTTACCTTCAGCTTTTGACAAAGAGCATAAAAATGAAGGTTTATGAGCATAGAATTGTATTTAAATTGTTATAGAAACAGTAAGGAATAATGTTACCCTTTAAAAATTTAATAACCTTATATCTCAAAAATATATATCACAAGGCCAAATTGCAATGGCTACATAATCTTGCTTTCAGTGAAGGACCCAAAATAAATGATAGAAAAAAAGTATTTAAGAATTGGCTGTTACTTTTCTGGTTTACCTCAATCTTGTAAACAACACATAATTGATGGGATGCTTGATTTGGCCAATTTTCTTTACTTTCCAGGCAAATTTCCACATCCTTTAATGGGGCAAGAGGTAACCCAATATGATCTGAGGTCTGCCCATCAGACCTCATCAACTTGACCCCTAGTCATTTTATCATTGTATCCATCAGATTCTCCAGAGAAACAAAACCAACAGGATATATATAAGATTAGATAGATAGATAGATAGATAGATAGATAGATAGATAGATAGATAGATAGATAGATAGATAGATAGAGAAAGAAAATAAGATTTAAACATTATAATACTATATATCATATATTATATATTATATATAAGATTTATGGAATATATATATGATTTCTTAGAAGGATTTGGCTCACACAACTGTGGGGTTTGGCAAGTCTTCATTCTGTAGAGCAGGCTGCAAGCTGGACACTGATAAAGGTGATGCTGAAGTTGAGTCTGAATTTCCCAGGGGCAGTCGGCTGACTGAAATTAAGGTAGAAATTCTTCCTTCTGATTTCCAAAATCCTCAGTTCTGGCTTTTAAAACCTCATATCTGGGGACAATTTCCTTTGTTAATTGTAGATGCAATTAACTGATTATAGATTAGAATCCATCTATGAAATACCCTCACAATAACAATCATGCCAGTGCTGATTGGACACCATAATGTGTCAAGGTGCCACATGAAATTAGCCATTTTAATCATCGTAATCTTTCCATTATCTTGTACAGAGGCAGCAGAGCTGAATGATTACATAAGGCGACAGTGAAAATGTCCAGAGGCAGGATGCACAGTATGGACGAAGTAGAAATGTCTAAGTTGGAGAAAAACACAGTACTAAATCTTCATGGAGCATTGAGAAGCTGTAGCCACTTGGGCAAGGATTGCTGATTCTGCTTTAATGAGAACTGGGGAGAAATGACTATGATGTCAGTGGTAAGTGAAATTTGGTGACTCCCTCTCCTACTCTGTGGTTTTGTTTAGTACAGTGAGGACAGCTTTTATACATATACCTGAATTCTTCAGAATTCAAACAGACAAGAGTTCCAACTGCACATGTCCATCCCCAGTTGAATGATTTTGAGCAAATTATTTGAGCTCTTTGAGGGTTTCTGTAAATATTAAATGAGAAAATCATGTGGAGCTCTTAGCAGAGTAACAAATGTTTTGGATTCAACAAATATGCCGATTGGTATAGTTGATTTGCCTTGCTCAGCCAACTTCATTGGATAGACTTTCCAATATCACTGTGAATAATGAGGAGATCATCCAGAATCATCTTGAATATACTTCATTTGAACTTTTTTAGGTATAAAATAAACAGACCCTAGCTATACCAAGTGTTTTCACATACATGAAGACTTCTTAAACATGGAAAAATAGGGAGAAGGAGATGATAGTGGCAGTGTTTAATACTGTAATTGGTAACTATTAAAAAGTATACAGCACTAACTCTGCTTTATACTAATCACATATTCTCTGTCATTTTTTTTCTTTATTCCAAACACCCCTCACCCCATACGCAAAAATACACAGATGCTACAAGATAGATGCTATTAATATCTACAATTTAAGAATAAGAAACTTTAGGGTCAGAAAAGCTAAGTAGCTTTTTCAAGGTAATACAGCTAGTACATATCAGAGCAAGGATTCCAACAGAACTTCATGAATACAGTACCTCAGCTCTGTGCCAAGAGGGTATGCCACCTGTCCACTTAAATGTGAGAGGACCACCAGCCTTGCTCAGGGGTGCTGATTAGGACCTGGATAGTTTGCTTCACTCTCAGAATTTCTTATCAGTAGAGTATGTACTAAGCAAAAATGTGTCCATGTGATATGGATGACTGTAGCATAAATGCAATTTGTATCACATTTCATAGTCCAGTCTTCATATATCAAGATGCTGTCAATACAGATTAACAAATTGGGTGGATTTTTAAAGCTTTGATGTAAAATTGCCTGGCATCAAACTGGCTGAAAGACTACAGCTAGGGACTGGTAGCAAACTTGGAAGAGGCTATTATGTTTCCTAGCAAAGTGAGGCGAGGATCAATAGTGATGGGCAATGATTCGCAACATCTCCTGTCCATCCATTACTCCATGAAAGAGCTTAAGGTTCCCATGAAAGAAATATGAGCACTTTTGTATGATGAGGACATTTAAATGGCCATAAGATCTTCTTTTCTAGTCTACTTTTATGGTAGGTTTTCAATTGTAGAGGTCTTACTAGGAAAAATGTTGCCATGATCTTGGTAAATTGTTGTGAAAGCTCCAAGTCTCACCTAAAATGTTTCCTCCCCCTCATGAGACATGGTCAATCAAATGAGAATCAGTGGGTAATGGAGAGAGCACTTGGAGTTCAGAAATCTATGTCCTCATCCTAGCTTTGTCACAAGCTAGCTTTGCAATCTTGGGTAAATGTCTTTCTCTCTCTGGGTACCAATTTCATCATTTGTCAAAGAAAAGAAAGGTAAATTAGATAACCTCCAAGATCCTTTCCAATTTTTATTGCTCTGCAGGTCTTTAGGCAATATTTACCAGAAGAGTACTCATCAACATGAAACCTCCTTGAAAGGTCCAAATGGATATTCTATAGTTGTTATCATTGCAACTTTGACCAGTGGAGACACAGCTGACCTTTCCTTCCAAGAAGCTGTAGCAGAGCTTATCAAGATTAAGACTTTTACGTAGAACTGGAATCTTCCATAGGTAGTATTTGAAACACCAAGCAAAGATGGGAAGGCAGAAATCAGGGTGAGATTGAAGAAGAAAGGGTAAAAAAAGGAGAGCAAGCAAAAGGGAATAAAAGAGTAGGAGGTGTCCCCCTTACATGGGATATGACATCCAAGGGTGAAAGTCTCCCTGGTGGTGTGAGAGATGACTCCCAGGGACGAGTCTGGCCCTGGCCCTGTGGGATCAACAATGCCATCCTGACCAAAAGGGGGAAAAGAAGTGTAACTGAAAGTATCAGTGGCTGAGAGAGTTCAAATAGAGTCGAAAGGCTACACTGGAGGTCACTTATGCAGGCTTCAGTTAGACATTGCTACCTATCATAACTTGCCAAAACCCAACCGAAACCATTCCAACCAATCCTAAAGAACACCTAGGGCAATATATAAGAGTCTACAAACATTCCATGTACTAGGGTAACTTTCCAGAAACCTACAACCTCCAGGTGGGTCCCTGGACCAGATACGTCCTAAAACCTAGAGGGCCCAGCCTCTCCAGAGGATCTGCTAGTTCCATCTCCCTACCCCATATTGTTGACAGCTCCTTCCAATATGAAAAAGTTATAATGGCCATAGCCCAAATACCCCCAAAGAATGGGATAGAAAGGTCAAAGGTGATGGTGGAGTTATACAGAGAGGGTAGGGTTTAGCAAACGAATATGATTGCTGAATCATTAAATTGATATTTCTTTTAGTCTCCAGTATCTTAGAGCAGCTAGAAGTAAAAAATTGTGGAATTGTAACCCATACCAAACTCTGAAATCTGTTCTACAACTAATTGTTGTGCTGTACTTTGAAATTTATTGCTTTTTTTGTATATATGTTATTTTTCACAAAAGGAAAGACTAAAGTTGATTGGGATGATCAAATAAATATTCCTTCTAGCCTCCTATATTCTGGAGCAGCTAGAAAGAAAAATCTGAGAGGACAGAATGGTAGCCCATGAAAAACTCTGGGCTCTGTCCTGTAACTACTTGTTGAAGAGTGCTTTGGAAACGTTGGCATTTTTTTTCTTTGCTTTGTATGTATGCTATATTATACAATAAAAAAAGTAGGGGGTGAAGGAAAAAAGAGAATAGGGAGAGAAAATAAGAAAAGGGGGGAAGATGTAAAAAGAAAAATCAGGTGAGGAGGAGGAAAAATGGGTTCAGGTGGTGTATCTGTCATCAGGACCCTAGGTTTCCGGAATGCCATGTGTACCTGCAGGTGTTGACTGGTCCTCTAATGGTTAGCTCTACCTCAAAGGTTAATCTCTACTCCCTAGCCAAACCCTGAGAGGCAAACGGTCTGACATACAATAGGCATTACCTGAATGTTTATTGAATGCTACGAAATACATGAATAAGATAGCTCCTAGACTTCTCTGTATACTACAAGGTCTCTTTTGTTTGATCTTAGTGTAGCTGCATTAGTTTTTGTCTTAGCCTGAAGCAAAAGCTTATGGAAGGTTGTTTATTTGGGAAGTAATCCCAGGAAGATCACTTGAATTACTATGGTAAACTGCATTGCTTTTTTGAAATTGATTTTTTCCAATGTTTCCTATCTTTATATAGAAATACAAAGGATTTTTCTAATCATATCCTGAGACCTTGTCAAATTCTAGGAGCTTGTTCATAGAATCTGTAGAATTTTCTACATACACAATTAGTAAATAGACCATTTTATTTATGAATGATATTCTACCTACACCTTCATTGTAGAGTTACATTCAACAGATATTCGTGATAATTTCCCATGTGCCAGGTACTTTGCTTGGGGTTGTCACCTATGTTACTTCATTTAAGCAGAGGTTCCCACCCTCTTCACTCCATCTACTTTGGGAGAAATAGAAGGAAGGACTCTCCGCTGTCTTCTCTCTGTTCTCCCAGTGTCTCCCAAATGGACTTGCACAGGGACTCATTTAAATCTAGAAGTTTTGCAGTGCTTGGATTCTAAATTCTATGCACGTTCTGCATTATTTGAGGCAACTCCAGGTGTTGTGACAGGTAAACCTCAATACTCAGTGAGTTAACACAATAAAAGAGTATTTGTTTATTGCTCTTGTCATGATCCAATATAGGTAATAGGGGTCAGCCTCCTACACGGTGACTCACAAGGCTAGGCTCATTCTGTTTTATGGCTCTGCTACCTTCAGCACAATGTTTCCAAGCACATGGTGGAAGGAGACGGGGAAAACAGAGAAGACACTTCTATTTTTTTAACCATAATGATCTGGAACATCGGAAACAAACACCTTTTCCACTCATATACCTTTGGTAAGAACGAATCACACGTCCTAGGTAATGGTAGAGGAGGTATAACTGGGGATTATTGGTAAGAAATGTCCCTGGCTATGGGATCCTTTCTGATAATCTTTCTATACTGTGGAAGAGGACCATGAATCTTGACAGACAGCTAGCTGTCTCTTTCACATCCTTCTGTAAAAAGAGTAAGGCAATGATTCTTAATCAGGGGTCAAGAACCACCAAAAGATAAACATAGAATATCAATTTTACATATGAGATAATTTTTTTCTATCAAAACAAAGAAGAAATCTTCTAGAATAGAATGCAAAACCTCTGAATTTTTAAATGATGACAAGATTTCAAGGAAATTATGTCTCCATCACATACATACACACACTCACAGAATATCCATCATTCTATGCTGCAAGTGGAAAAATTTGATTAATACTCAGTTCTTGAAACACATAGGTCATAAACCTGATAGTCTCCTTTTTTTCTCCTTCTAAATATTTCTTCTTTCCCTTTGACAATATAATTTTGGAATTGATTTCAAAAAAGGTAGATTTCCTCCCCTTTATATCTTCCTATGTCACAGAGGCAGTTCTGACCTTGGAGCTCATGGTGAAGGTTCAATGCTTTACCCCAATTCAGAAGAATTAGTGGAAGAAGACACTGAGACATACTTCTGTGTACTCCTGCCCCATTCTAGGAGTTTCCTATTATAGGGAGTGTGGTTCTCTCTTCCCCTTGTCTAAAGTGGACAGACATCATAGAGAAAAGAGTAAGTTGCCAACCCAAGTTCTCATGGTGTTACATGTAAATAATGTATAGTCCTAAACTGATGTAAAGTCAAGAGGTAGAAGAGAAATGGGTGGCTTGAGGAAAAAGGAGATATAATATGAAGGACAGACTGGGAGGTGTAAGGAGGCTAAAGCCTGGGAGTGATCCCTATAAGCAGTGGCATGCTGCCCTGGTGGAGCTCATGGGGAGGCAGGCCAGGGACCCCAGAATTCAATGAGTCCCCATTTCTGTCTTTCCGGCTGCAGATAACTTGGTATTGCAGCCTCCATCCTCAATCTCTTGTTGAGTTCCTGCCTGAGAAATAAAGTTCACTCACCTATAAAACATGGAATGTGCAATATTAATCTTGAAAATGATATTTTCTCAAGAGAGAAAAAAGGTTTTCCAAAGTTCCCCTAATTCATCGTAAGAGAAGAACCTTTCTATAAGCTACAGTGTAAAGGCAGAGATGCTGTGTATGGGAACTCCCCCAGACAAAAAAGAAAAGGTGAAAAACTTTATAGTTCTAGAGCCTGGGAAGCCTTATGACACTCTCCCTCTCCTCACTTTTCCAAGCCCCTTGGAGGGAGGAGAAAATATAAGAAGGGCAAACATGTTGTAGATAAAGGAGGAGGGTTGGCCTGAAAGGAACTTGTGTCCCTCTTCCTGAGGAAGCAGCTACAACAGAGGTAAATGGTGACATGAGTGTTCAAGCAGAGAGGGCTGCATAGAGGGCTCTAGAAGCTAACTGTGGCCACACAAAGGACAAAAGAGAAATTGACAGTAAACATGTCCCAGGGGAGAAGCCACTGCAGTGGGCAGAGTGTGAGGCTGCAGGCAGACAGGCCAGGCCTGACGCCTGGTGAGCAGGCAGGTAGCTGAGCTCCCCAAGAATGTTGCCTATGTTGAGAGAACAGAACAAGAGTTTTACCAGCCATGTGTGATAGCTGAAGTCACCCAGTGACATGGAGGGAAAGGACATCTCAACCTGAGGTTGATAAGAAAGAACTACAGGACAACGTAAGAACCCACACACTCAACAGCTGCCTCTGTCCTTCATAGGACATGTAACGTTGGCTGTTCTTCCAGATTTCATCTTGGAGAGAAGGATGTGAGTTAGCCTGGTAGAAAAATGGATTTCAAATTAAAAAGAGACTGAACTAAATTGAAAGAAACCATTTAATCTTGGCAGAGGTGGAGATGCACTCAACTGTCAAGATTAAGCTTCTTACAATTCCTAGCTCCTTTGGAAGGGAATCCTTCACATTAAGGTAACTACACTTTTTTAAAACCTGCTTTTTTGAGGCATGTAAGTGTATTTTGTAAAATTTTTACTCCATTATACGTGTATAAATTATATCTGGCTTAATTCTTATCACATAGTAGATGTTTAGTATTTTTTATATACATATATACATTATTTTTTATATACATATATAAAAAATAATGTAGACTAGTCTATTTCTTTAAACCAAAACTAAGTTATCAGCACTATGTACCACCTCCATATACTGAGGTATAAGTGTTATGTGTTTCTGATTATGAGGAATATATTTTTAACCAAAATTGAAAGCCAAAAACATTTACAAGTGATTGAAAGCACTTTTATTGACCAAGTAAAAGCATTAAATATGAAATAGAAAATTAAGTGGTTATCCAGGAAATAGAGGCCCAAACCTCATGCATACCTCAATTTTGCAACTGTTGGGAAGACTGTAATATTTTCTCCCATATATTCTGCTTCCTTTATCAATTCTCTATTTTATTTTGTAATTGAGGATGAGACAGAAGACAACTCTGGTTCTCCACGTTGATTATAAACAATGGGATAAAAATATATTATTTTTAAGTGAAAGGAAAGAACAAAAGTGGGTTTTGTAAATTAAAGTGGGCAATAATTTTCATCTTTACTATGTCAACAGCAATCAACTGGCTGCTTCCCCTTTCTTTGCAAAGGAGGAATGAATTTGATGCAGTGATTACTCTAGATTTTTAAGACTTTCACAAGACTTTCAAAAAAGTTTCACAAAAATTTTTCTAAAAAGTAAAATAAAAGTTGAAAAGGTTCTCTATACCACAAAATATCTAGTAGAAAATTTCATATTACAAGCAAAAGCCTTCACATGCTCTTACACAAAACAGTAGCTTAAGCAATTTAAATAAATTAAAGGAAAAAAAATCAACTCTTGCAAGGTACTTCTGTCTAGACCCACTAACTTATAAAGAAAAGGTTAGTAAAATACAGCTCACAACTGGCACATTGATCTTGAATTGTTTATCGGGTTTGCCGGTGTGCTTGTTTTTGCAAAGATGTCACTTTCATCGGTTACCAGAAGGAGATCAACTTCAAAACTGCAACCATGCCTGCATGGACAGTGCAAAGTAGGAGAGTTTTATGTTGCCCCATCCATAATATTGCCCCAATTCTTTCATTTTACTGAGCGACTTAATTTTACTCAACTAGATTATCATTAATCTTCCTGCTCTAAGAGTCTACCATATTATGATTTCAATATTATAGTTGATCTTTTCTAGGGAGAAAACTGCTGCTCTTTACATATTTCAACCTTATCAATGCCTTTGAAGAATGATTTAGTTTCTTCTCTGTCTAAAGTAATCCATCAGATCATGAACTGTTGAACTCTGCGTTGTCAAGTTATTTGAACCTAGTTAGTAATGGGGTCAGCTTGCCAATGTGGAAACATCAATTGAGTGCTTGACAGTTTTTCTCAATAAGCCCCCAAATGATCAGTGAGCTACCCCACTGGGAAAATCTATTAAGAATATCTTGTCAGCTGTATAACTATATTGTGGCCATATGGGCAAGTGGCAAGGCTGGAGAGCATTACTTTGCACTTGAAGTTCCTCACGTCCTAATGCATAGATTTCAGGCAGCAATAAAGGACCTTGAAAGCAACTGTGCAACTAAAAATCTATAGACACATAAAATCTATAAGCATAAGAATGTTTTATTTAAAGTTGCCTCTTATGTTTCTTTTCTGTTGCCACTCTGTTCTCATGTTTACCCCCATTCTTGACTAAGAACATAAGAATTTATGGCTGAAGTGATAAAGAATTTCAACAAAATAGTAAAGAAATAGATAAAAGAATTCATCTTGGTTCCCCAAGATGAATGTTCTGTGGAAATTCTCTTATCTTTTAATTTAAGGATAAAAAGGGACTTCAGAACTCATATGGCCTGCCTGGAAAACGAATACAAATCCCTTCAATAATCCCTTGAATCATTTAGATCTCACTTTCACCAAAGTCAATCCAGTGATGAGACCTTTCTCACATTTAGGAAGCTTTTCTCTATGGAATCCAAGTGTCTTAGACATTACCAACCAGCTGAGATAGCAAATGTAATTACTTTAATCCCATAAAACTCCTATTCTGAATATTTCCCCTTGTTCTTCAGTTCTAATGTTTTTTTCCAGAGGGGAAAGTTAACTTTTCCCTATTTTTGAGAATCACTCAAACTATTTATACATATAATCCAAATGTTTCCCAGGTCCCAGATATTGTGGGTCTTAGATAAGGTTACTTTCCTTTTAGAAATCCCCAAGTCATCAGGTTAAAGGAGCCAATGATACCACACATATAAACAAAGTTACTGCAAATACTTGTCATCTTCACAGTATCCCCTGAAGTCATTGCTGACCTCCAGATCACTATTCTCTAGTATTCTCTGTCTCTATTAGGAAAATAAATGACTGTTTATTTGGGGTGCCTCTTTCAGAAATATTTCCCGAGCAAAGCAACTGAAATCTTAGTGAGCAGGTCTTTCTTTTATTTCATATTCTCTCTTTTCCAAGTCCCACAAGAAATCCATGAGTTGTAGAGCTGGATGCTGACTTGGATGGAGGCCAAGCCTTGTAAGAAACCAGTAAGAACTTGTTTCTGGCATAGCTACAATGGTAGATCATATGGGTTATTGAAGGGCTATTGAAGGACATGATGGAATGAAAGTCCCTGTGTCATAAATGTTATGTTATTCTGTTACTTGTAAAGGATGTGTCAGGAAAATGTTTATACAAAGTTGTGGAGTACAAAAGCCAAAGGTACAGATTTGTGGAAAAACTAAATCCCCCCAAATGACACCTCAGCCCTTCAGAGTGAGTTCACCTCGAGTTGTGCAATTGGCTGTGAACGACAAAGATGTTCCGGGTAACCTATGGCCCTGATGGAATCTGGCTCTGGTGATCTGTAGGACAAACTCCAAGCTCTTTTCCTCCTGAAAGCTCTCATCACAGATGGACAGCGTGGGTCTGAGAAGGCCAATTCTGAGGCAGCCTTCCTTGCAAGGAGGGGTGAACAACTCATTATGGTGATGAATCCCTGATAGGGAGTACAGGAAACATTATCAGTAACTGTCCCTCTAAGCACAATTAGAACTACTTAGATTTTTATGACCAACTGCTGCATTTTGTGTTGTTCTGATTGTGTATAATAAGCACATTTCACTTTGTACTTGTAACCTGAGCACTTGCTGATCCCAGGCTTTTCTGCTCACTCTGTTTGCCCTGATGGCTGCCTTTGGTCCTGTGTGTGTGTATGGTATTGTGTATGTGTGTGTGTATGTTTGGTTGTGTGTGTATGTGTTTTTTCCACTCAGGTTTAGGTTTTATTCTAGGAAAGGGTTTCAAGTCCACTCATCACTGTGATCTCTTTTCAAGCTGTTCTCTATTTGGCTAGTCTCTTTTTCTTTTTCTAGATGTTCTGCATTGCTTTATGAATATTCAAGAGATTGTCAATTAGGCAAATAAAGTTTTCTTCATTCCTTTAAGATTCTCAAATTTTAAAATCTAATCAGTCAAAAAATATTTGTTTCCATAAGCAATACAAGGAAATAGAAGGTGTGATCCTGCACTTGCAAAACCTATAGTCTAATTGGGAAAAAGCATTTAGAACAATATAATGAGATATACTAAGGATCCGGGTCATATTAGAAGCAAAGCCTTTGGTAGGAATTCAAAATAAGTAGAGTCTACTATAGTTTTTTGGAATGATTGGAAAAGGTTTCAGGAAAGAGATGGGATTTATATCCAATCATAAATGTTGGCTATGGGTTTGGCTGATATTGAATTTTGTCAAAGAGTGCAGCTTGAAAAATTAATTAGTTTAGGAAATTAAGGATCCTGATAAGTTGTGATCTCAGTCGATCAGATATAGGTCAGTGAGCACCTGAACCTGGGTAGTGGCAAATGGAAGAGAGGGTGAGACCTGTTTCCCTCAGATCTATTCCTTGCTCTTCATCTGTTTGATTTGGTTTTATTGGCTCCTGTGTCATCCGTCATCTAGCTAAGGTTGGCTATTGGAAGGACTGGCAGCAGAGTGCAGGATAGGAGAAAGGAAGAAATCAACTATTTTTCTGTCTCCTTCTCTATTTTAGTCATTGTTTTGACAATATCTGTGTCGCTTTTATGTTGCCATGTTCTGATTAGTGATTCTGGTTCTTGGGCTTCAGCAACTCCAACTCCAACCCCACCCCACCCCTGCCTAGGATCAGTAGCAGCTTCCTGGTGTGGTTAATCCTCTAGGTAACCTCACTGTTCCCTACAGAGCTTTATAAATTCATTACCAATGATACCAATTCCATTCTGTTAATTTTAATTTTTTTGTATGCTATATGGTGGGTCACATTTCATTCTTTTTCCATGTGAGTATCCCATTATTGCAGCACCATTTGTTGAATTATTTGTATTTGTTTTGTTGGTTTCTTTTGTTTGTTTGTTTTGGAAAGTGCATGGGCTGGGAATCGAACCTGGGTCTCCCATATGGCAGGCGAGAATTCTACTACTGAACTACCCTTACACTCCCCATTAAATACAGCATTTTATCTTCTGGTAGTATCCTAACTTATGTGGAAGATACTAGATAGATAGAAAAGACTTTATGAGGAAGGAACAAGAAGTCATACTATATGACTCCAGTATCTTGGTAATCATTCCACTAGTATGTGCTTATCCATAAGTAAAACTTAAAAAAATTTTCTCAACTGATAAAAGACTGTAAACCTGGCATCTTCAAAAGTGATCAATTCAGACCCAGTCATGGTGTTAGGTGTCTGACAGTATTGCAATGAAGCAAAATAAAAACAGGGTCTATTTCTCTCCAATTTTTTTCTTTGATGACACTAATCATGTGTGCTTTTGTTAGTTCAGGTCCAGTTCAAGATGAATAAGGAATAGAGTAGACAGCTGAATGTCATAGTCTTTTTCTTTCTGAGGTAATTTACCTCCTGAAGAATGAGAAAAAACTAGCATGTGCAGGTGCAAATTCATTCAAACTCATCTATTCACATTCTAAATGTTTATAAGTGGAGATGCTAGCCCTTGAATTTCAGATCCCATTTGCTGAAACCAATTACTAGTGAACTAAGAAATCAGTCCTAATTTCATAAAAGAAGAGCCTTAGAGACAGCTTCACTCATATTTGCTCACATACAAATGTGTTCAGATCCGAAGCAGTTACATTTCAGCACTCCTGCCATTAGAGAATGGGCAGATTTGTTACCTGGGGGGCAGCTGTCATCCCTGGCAGGGCACAGACTTCACAGGTCACTGCATTCCAGCATCTGCTCCTCAGCTCTGCAAGTCCAAAAAATGGAATGTGTCAGTGTGCTTGTAGTTGATTAATTCCTGGGAATTTACAAAAGACTGATGTACAAAGCAGAGTGCCAATGTAACAATTTACACTAAGAAACAGAATGTTTCCATTAGCAGGTGAATGCAGCCTCATAGTGACACAAGGAGGTAAATCATAATCAGAAGTTTGTGGGTGGACATGGACTTGGAGGAGGAGGAGAGAGTTGGATGTCCTTAAATAACCGGTGTCATTAGGCCTGATGGCTCCATCTCCACAATTGAGATCCACCTGCCAAGAAGGCAGGGCACTTGAATCCACTGGCCAGTGGTGAAACCTGTTTCCATGTTGCTCACTGTCTGCTCTTTTTCTAGACTCCTTGCTGGGGGCAATCACACATTCTGTCTTCACATGCATTAAAGCCACTGAAAAGGAATTGTCTTTATTTTACGTTCAGTGAGGCTTCATTACTAATAGCAATGAGCTAATGTTTACTCAGTACTTAGTAAGTGCTAGGTGTATGCTATAAACTCTATAGTCTAGTGATTGTTTCAAAAGTACAAATTGGTTCCAATATGATTGATATATTGGGGCACAATTTGAACAAGTTGCACATTTTGTGTGCTTATACGGTTGTGTTTGTTTATGTACTTTTGGCTACAAGAATCACTTGGTGAATGCAGAAAACTGCACAAAGCTGAACGAAAGCACTTAGGAATATACAAAACTCACATATGCACATAAACATAAAGCAGCCACCTCACCTCACTGCATGTGTTATGAGACCCATCCATATCTGGTATTGTAAGTTCTAATCCTATCTCAGATAACCCTCATTTCATCACTTCACAAAAACTCACAAGCTGCAATTCTTCTGACACCCTATCCCACAAGCTAACTTCACATCTTTTTCAAGGTAAAGAGCCGTATTCATTATAATATTTATGTAGTTTGTAATCATTTAACATATATAAAATTGCACTACTATTTTCATTAGGGTCCTCTCTCATTGTTCTTTTCAGTGTGTGTCTGTGGTGGTCTGTTGCCCAGGCCACCTCCTAAAAGCCCATAACAAAGCTGCTTTAGCCGAGGACAAAGATCAAGAAAGTAGACAATCTCCCGAGAAGGGGAAGAATATAATTATGGATGCAAAAACGGTTGATTGTATCTTAGTCTCAAGCACTAACCTTGGTAAACATCAGGTCTTAGGCCATTTTAATGACTATACTAGAGATCCAGTATCCTCATACTATGTGGAATATCTTTGTTCTGAACTCCTGTGCATTTCTCTTCCCTTTGTGGAACACTAACTATCTGGCTGGCTTGACGGGAGGATTTCTCCTGTTCATAAGTCCATAAACCCATGTCCACTTCTGTGCCCAGTATGGTTTTTGGTCTAGCAGCTGCCCCCTCTTCCATGCGCTGCAGGAACTTGGTCTGGGTCTGAGCAGTGTCACTGATGAAGTTCTTAGTGTTGTGCCCCTAATACCACTTTGCCCACAAGCCCCGTGGATTTGACTGTGTGATTTTGCATAGCACAATGATTTTTAGGAACATGTATGCTGTCTTAGAACTGACCGCACTTTGCCATCTTATTTAGTCATTAGAAAACATCATTTTCCATATAAGAAAACTGAGATTCAAAGGGTTTGAGTACTTTTCTCAAGAAGAAATAGCTAGTAAGTGATTTGCAGACTATCTGCTCTGATAAACTATGAAAGCCTTGGGTCCCTGATTTGATGTAGGCACCAGTCTGTCTTTTACAGTGATTTTTGCAGAAAGCCAGTAATAGGTGTCATCTGTCCAGAGGCAGTGTGGGATGATGGCTAAGAGTATGCCCTCTGGAGCCAGGCTGCCGTAAATGAATTGCACATACTGATGATTGAATTCCACAGCAGCAGATCCACAGGCATCGTGACCTGGCTTGGTTGACACCTGAACCTAACTATCACACATAGTTACATCATTCTCATAGCGATCCTGGTAAGGTTAGCAATGCTATTATATCCATTTTTAATGGGAGAAAACCCTGGCCCAGAGAGATAAATCGTTTGCTGAAAGACATAAAACTGGTAATTCTCAGAGCCTTCACTCCAAGCAGGATGTCATGAGCCAAAGGCTGTAATTTTAACAGTATGCCATACTACTACTCTCCCTGGTCAGATGTAGACTTCACAAACATCACATCTGGAGGGGATAATAACCTCCCAATTGTGTCAGCATACACACTCATGTACACCCCCATGGACCTTCATCTCAGGCCTGTTTTACATTCCACTGTTATAAAAACTACTATTACTGAAAAGATGAAGAAGTAAGCTGTGAGTGATTGAATTGAAAATTCTCTTTCCCTTGTTACAGAGAGGCTCATGTATCTCTTTACTGCATTGTCTAATTCTCTTCGGATCCACTCAATCCAGACTTACACCCTCTGAGCCTGGTAAAATGTGGAGAAATGTCTGCAGTGAATTCAAATTGCAAAATTGTTGTTTCACTTACAGATAAAAAAGCACCAGACAATGAAACAGTGAAGAATTTGGGGGCAGAGGAAATGATTGTACCTTATAATATCTTCAAACCAAATTTTATAATGGGCATTTTTCCCATTGAGGATCATGGATACATCTTGGCAAAAATATGAGAGAAAGAAATAGGGGACAGATATAAAGAGGCAGCCTAGTGTAGATAAAATAATGATTCCTTATATTTCTTAATATTTGGTGGTTTAAAAATCAGGTTTACATGTATTATGTCACTCAGTCTTAACATACTGAAGGAACATTATTTTACTTACTATCTGTGGAAACTCATGTTCAGAGAGGTCAAATAACTTCCCCATAGGGACTCAGACAGGAACCAGAGAAGGTTGATAGCTTAGGCATTGAGTCCTAATCCTGATCACTACACCTCCCCTAAGATGGAGTTGGTTTACCTCACAGGTAGTCTTGTTGGTTATACCATTTGACTTCTCTATGCCTGAGTTTCCACATCCTTATACTCTTAAATTATTTTTAAGAGTCCTCCCCTGTGTGATATTGCATATATATCATAGAATCTACAAGAAGAGATAGGTGAAAGTGGCATGGCTTGTGTGAAGATGAAGCTCGGATGTCAGTAGAAGGCGAGAATGAACATTGTCAAAATTATCCTTGTGACCCCCTAAGAAGGGCACCATATGGGAAGCCAGTATGCATCATACCTTCAGTCCAGCTCAGCCAGTTTTCCAAGCTGTGTTTTCTCTGATGCTGTTTCCTTAATTGCGTCCCAGATGATGTCAATAACTTGGGTTAAGGAACCCTTTGAATCATACTCAACATTCCTAGCCTGGAAACTGAAACCATCGAAAGGGGAAGTTGATTCATGCTTCCATCCAACAGTCACAACCTACATGGAATCATTTGCAGAGTAGACCACAATATTAATGTTGGGCTGCTTTGTTTTGTTTTGCTCTGTTTTCTTTTTGTCTCAGCTTTTTTCTCGGAGAGGGTCTGAGCTCATATAGATGACTTTAGTAAATAAGGTTCAAAATTAATTTTCAGGAAGAAAAGATAAATATTTATGATCCTTCCAAAAATTGGGGCTGCCAAGTTTGGGTTTAAGGCCAGTGACTATCAAAAGTAACATTTAATATGACAGGACAAGTCACTCTCAGCCCTGTACTTATGCTACTCACAAGCTTCGGTTAAGTATCAGTAAATGGCCTTTGCTACATGTTGTAGTCAATGGAGTTGTTCACAAATATTCGTATTCTGTGACCACAATGGGAGGTTTGCCCATCCATACCCACTTAGAGGTTTGAAGTGGCTTTTTTGACTTGCTTTTCCCTCTGAATTGTGAGCAGAAATAAATAACACATGTCACTCTCTGGCAGAGAATTTAAGAGTCTGTGTGTGATTTACTGCATTTTCTTTCCTTGCCTTGGTAATTATAGAACCAGATATCAAGACAGAGCTTCCAACAACATGAATCCCTAAGTGGCTACCATGGGCATAACCCACCTGCCAATTTGAGATAGAAATGTAATATGAGTGATGAATAGACATTTGTTTGGAGTGGGGGGATGGTCATTAACATCTGGATGGTGTTTGTTACTGCAGCTTAACCTAGCCAACCTGACTGACCCAGAAGTTGGTACTGAAAATTGGGTGCCTCCATAACAAATACCTAGAACATAGAAATTCACACTGAAATAAGCCTCCATTAGCCTGGGTTCTAAGTGACTAAGGTGGACAGAACACATAGCATGAGTAGATACAAATGCTAAGATTTTGAACTTGTTAACACAGCATAACCTATCCTGTCTTATTCATTAGACTATATTTAGAAAATGTTAAGCAAGAGGATTATACCCATTCTTGGGGTAAATCAGTATTAAGACAGAGAATTGTATCAGTTATTTAATGGTGTCTAATAAATCACTTTAAATCATAGTGGCATGAACTATACTAAAGCCTTCTGGAGTACTAGAAATATTCTCTATATTGATCAGAATGGTAGTTGTGTGAGTATATGCATATTTAAAAAGTAAACGTAAAAATACATGAAGATGTACTCTTTTTTAAAAAAAAATTTTTATTGAGAAATCTTCACACACGTACGGTCTATCCATAGTATACAATCAATGGTTCACAAGATCATCACATAGTTGTATATTCATCAACATGATCATTTTTAGAACATTTTGCATCACTCCAGGGAAAAGAAATAAAAAGAAAAAAGAAAAAAACTCATACATCCCATACCTCTTACATCTCCTTCTCATTGACCACTAGTATTTAAATTGACCCAATTTTTTTACCCTTTAACACTCCCATTATTTATTTATTTGTTTACTTGTTTTTCCTTGTTTTTTTTTACTCATCTGTCCATATCCTGGATAAAGGGAACTTCAGACACAAAGTTTTCACAATCACACAGTCACACTGTAAAGAGCTATGTAATTATATAATCATCTTCATGAATCAAGGCTACTGGAACACAGTTCATAAGTTTCAGATACTTCCCTCTAATCATTCCAATACACCATAAAATAAAAAGGGATATCTTTATAATGCATAAGAATAATCTCTAGGATAGCGTAGAGATTTGTTTGAAGTTTCTCAGCCACTGAAACTTTATTTTATCTCATTTCTCTCTTCCCTTTTTGGTCAAGAAATTTTTCTCATTCCCATGATGCCAGGTCCTGGCTCATCCCTGGAGTTCTGGCCCATGTTGCCAGGGAGATTTACACCCTGGGAATCATATCCCACATGGAGGGAGGGGAGTGAGTTCACCTGCTGTATTGGCTTAGAGAGAAAAGCCAAACTGAAAAACAAAAGATGTTCTCTGTGTGTGACACTTAGGCATAGTTATAAGTAGCCTTTGTAGAAATAGATTCATAGGATTGAATTCTAAGATTGAGAGCTCAGCCTATTGAATTGGTTGTCCACACTACTTGAGAGCATATCAAGAATTCCCCAGATGGGGAAGTTGAATATTTCCTCCTTTCTCCCCATTACCCCAAAGGACTTGGCAAATACTTTTTTATTCTCTGTCAGATTACTCTGGGATATATCAGGGCATCACACTAATGTGTACAAACCAACAGATCTCATGCTCTATTCAAAACTCCATGTAACAATGGTATTCATTAAAATAACTATACAAAAAAGTTAAATTAAATAATGCACTACCCAAAATATGAATTTTGCACCAAATAAACATCTCTCCCTTTGGTCTCACACAGAAGTTGAAGTTTTAAAATATGGAACATATCACCCTTTACCTTGTATTCTGAATTACCTTAGTCCTATCCAGATCAGCTTCATTCATACCTTTAGATGAAGTCTGATAATTTTTTCAACATTTTTAACAGTTGCTTTTTGGGGCAATGCTGACTTTCATAGTTTTAGTGCTCTAACTCCAAGTCTCAGGTATCACATTAATACCCAAAGTTTCAGGGGGTGACCAGCTTATACACAAATAGCTCAGTACTTCAGAATTTAGAAATAACATTTACAACTCCCGAATATATGTGACTGCTGTAAGAGCTTACAATCTAGGACCCTTTTCTGTAAGCCCCAACCTGATAACCCAGGCTCTCAACTTCAATTCTCTATGTTTGTGTATTATATTTATCTATATGAGTGAGGCATGATAATATTCGTCTTTTTGTTTCTGACATTTCATTTAATATACTATCCTTAAGGTTCATTCACATGGTTGCATTTCTCACAACTTCATTCCTTCTTGCAGTGCTCAGTAGTCCATTGTATGTATACACTACAGTTCCCACTTCCATTCTTCATTGTTGTACCCTTAGGGTACCTCCATTCATTGCAAATCATGAACACTTCTGTCATAAACACCAGTGTGCAAATGTCCATTTGTGTCCCCACTCTCAGTTCCTCCAGTTATATACCTAGCAAAGAAATTGCAGGATCATATGGCAATCCCACCCCTAGCCTCCTATGGAATCAGCACACTGCCCTCCGAAGAGACTGCACCTCTCAGCTTCCCTATCAACAGTGTATACGTACATCTCTTTCTCCACATTTTCTCTAGCACTTCTCTCTGTCTGTTCACTTTTAAATAATTTTATTCATACATCATACAATCCAACCTAAGTTAGTAGCCATACCTTTACCACCATAATATGTACGAAGACATTTCCTTTTCTTCCACAAAGAATCCATACCCCTCCCAACATATCCCCCCCTTGTTGATATTTAGTTTTGGCATAATGCCTTTGTTACATTCAGTTGAAGCATATCACAATGTTACTGTTGACTATAGATTCTAGCTTGCATTGATTGTATTTTTCCCTGTATACCATCCCATTTTCTGTACCTTGCAATGTTGATATTCATTTGTTCTTCCCCATGCAAAAACATTTTTCTATTTGTATATTTAACCACCATCATTGTCCATTTTAGACATTCCTAAATTATATGTTTCAGTCTTTATCCTCTATCTTCCATTCTGGCATCATATGTGCCCCCAGCCCTTCTCCGTCAACCATACTCACATTCAGCTTCACCCATGTACTTATATTATTGTGCTACCATCAGATAGTATTGTGCTATCCATTTCTGAATTTTTACAATTGAAGATGTACTCTTAAGGTATACTATTTATGTCTATGTTTACAAATCAATAAAAAGGAAAACGAAAAATCTCACAATATAAAACTGAGTGGTCAGGTGTTAAACAATCTAAAACTGAGTTATCAGGTGTTTGTATTCCTAGGCTACTTAAAGCAGATACCATAAAATGGGTTTGGTTTCACAGTGAGAACTCATTAGCTTACTGTTTTGAGGCTGAGAAAATATCCAAATCAAGGTATCATTGAGGTATTATTTTCTTCCTGAAGACTGGCTAATGGAAATCCTTGGCTTCTCTCCACATGGCAAGGTACAAGGTGGTATCTGCTGGTCTCTCTTCTCCATGTTTCACTGATTTCAGCATCTTCCTCCTATGGCTCTCTTCTCTTTTTATCAGAATTTCATTTTCTTGTAAAGGACTTCAATAAGTGGATTAAGGCCCATCCTGAATGAGGGGGCCACACCTTAACTGAAGTATCCTTATCAAAAGGTTCTACTTACAATGAGTTTGGACCCACAATAATAGATTAAATTTAAGAATGTGTTTCTGATATACATACAGCTTCAAACCACCATACTAGGAGATCTCAATATGGAAAGAGCCCAAGAAGAAGGAAAAGGACATGAAAGTGTTCTTATTCTGAGAATTTATTAATATTTCCAGAGAAATATGATTAAATATGTGCTTTAAACATGTGAGGATAAAATATCTTCATGTCCTTGGTATAGGCAAAGATTATATATGCAGAACATCAAAATAAATAACTATAAAAGAAGATTTATAAATTAAGCTACTTTAAAACTAAGTACTTCTTTCATCAATAGACACAAAACTAGGAAAAGATATTTGTAATACATATGCCCATCAATGGACTCATTATGTAGACCATATAAAGAACTAACACAAAGCAGTAAGAAAAAAAGACAGATAGTAGAAAAATGGACAAAATATTTCACAAAAGAGGCGATCTAAATAGCCAGCACATATGAAAAATTACTCAACTTCATGGTCATCAGGGGCATGCAAATTAAAACCATAAGTGATATTATTGTACTCATATCAGAATGGCTAAAATGAAAAAAAGGGATAGAAATTAAAAAGTGTTAGCAAGGATACAGAGCAACTGAAACTCTCAGACTACTGTTGAGAATGTAAATTGGTACAACTGTTTGGTAGTATCTAATAGAGCTGAATACAGACATACTTTGTGACCCTGCAATTTCACTCTAGGTATATATACCCAACTGAGAAGTGTAATGTAATCATTATAAGAGCTGCAAGCATGTTTATAGCAGCATTATTCATAATAGCCAAAAGCAACCCAAATGAATTGCCAACAGCAAATAGCAAAATGGACAGTTAAATAACAATATATTCATACAATGAAATACTGTTACAGCAATGAGAATGAACTACCACTACATGAAACAACATGCATAAGTATCATAAGCAGAATGTTAAGCAAAAGAAGCCAAACACACAAAAAAGTATGATTCTATTTATATGAAGTTCAGAAGAGTAGTTTCTCTTGGGAAAGAGATAGTGATTTGGAAGAGCACAAGGGAAGCTTCTGCATTGCTGCTGATTTTTCATTTATTGATCTGAATACTGCTAACCAGGCATTCAATTTGTGAAAATTTATTTGCACACTTGTCTGTATGTATGTTATGCTTGAACACAGTGTTTACTTTTAAAAAATAATACCATTTATATATTTAAAAATGTAAAGATGATCAGTAGAGGAACAGAGTAGACTATATAATTTCCAAACCACCAAAGGGAAAACTTGGTCAAAGTAAAAACAATCAGATAATAACAGAAAAGTGAGGAGAAAAAAACATGATCATAAGATAAAAAAAATAAATAATTATATTGAGTCCAAATATAATAGAAATTATGATACATGCTATTGAATAAAAGCCTTCCATTGAAAGAAAAATTCTCAAAGAAATTAACCAAACAAAGGTGTCTACCTCTATGCTATCTACAAGAGGCATATCTAACACAGTAAGATTGAAATTAAAGGAAAAGTATACTCTAGATCAAAACTATCAAAAGGAAAGTACGTACAGCAATTTTTATTTCTGGTAAAAAATAATACTAAAAAGGAATAAGGATATTTTTACTGTTTATAAGGTGTGATCCACCAAAACGTTTACAGTTACAAATCTTAATTTCCTAACAACATAGCTCCAAAATATATGAACCAAAACTGATAACAATACAAGGAAAACTTGACAAATCCAGGATCATAGCACACAAATCAAATTAACAAAACACATATGAGACTCTAATGTCTTTGATTAACACAAGACAATCATCAAATTTAATTGCAGAGTGAAAACTTTGTGCTCAGCAGAAAACACATAGGATTCCAAATGCATATGGCAACCTCACAAAAATTCACCCTTTGTTAGGTCAGAAAGAAAAATCTCAATGCATTTTAAATCAGAGGTCATCCAGGCCATATTTCCTGATGCTAATATAATTAGCATAGACATCAAAAAGAAGTAGACTTTGCAAAAAGCTCACTGTTTTGGCTTGCTAAAGTTGCCAGAATACATTATACCAGAAATCCAACTGCTTTTGAAAAGGGAATTTATTAAGTTGCAAGTTTACAGTTCTAAGTCCACAAAAATATCAAACTAAGGCATCCAAAGATACACTGACTCAAGGAAGGCCCATATCTGTCACATGGGAAGGCACATGGCTCGTTCCTAGTTCCACTGTTTCCAACTTCTGATGCCAGTGGTTTCCTCTCTAAGCATCAGTTGGCCTTCACTTAGCTACTCCAGGACATATTCTGTGTTCTGGCTTGCTTAGCATCTCATGGCAAGGCACATGGTGATGCCTGCTGGGCTCTGCATCTCCAAACATCCCTGTCTAGGCATCTGCTCTTTTGTGTTGGTACTCCAAGCATCTCCAAATGTCTGCATCTCTATTGGCTCTGAAGCAACTATTCTCCAAGCATCTGCATCTGAGGTTTCTCCAAAATGTTCCCCCTTTAAAGGACTCTGGTAAACTAATCAAGACCTGCCTTGAATGAGCATCTCCATCTAATCAAAACGCCACACCCACAATTGAGTGGGTTGGTCTCCATGGCAACAATCTAATCAAAGGTTCTGCCTTCTAATATTGAATCAGCATTAGAAGAACAAGTCTTTTCCAGGGTACATAACATTTTCAAACCAGCAAACTCATCTAATATGATATACATATTTTGGATAGTTAAGAATCCCCCACATTATACAACATTACTGTGTTACTAATTATTGAAATTCATTTCATAGATAGCTCATTTGCCTTTATTAATTAATCTGGAGAAAAGAGGGTAGGTATCCTCCCCATTTCACAGTTGTGAGACTGCAAGTAGAATCTATGACTGGAGCAAGTCACAAGACCAGTTGCTTATTACAACTGAAATTCAAACTTAGACCTTTTTCCTCTGGTTTGTTCAGTCATATTTCCTGCCACAGAGGCCTCCAGAAGGGTCAGAGTTGCCCAAATCCTGTGAGTTTATGCCAACTATGCCTCAAAACCATTATCTTCAGTTATCAAGTCTAAATTTAGATGACAAGTTATATTTGTTTTCATTCTTAACAATAAAAGTGAATCTCACAAAATTACTGTTACCCCAAGTGCAGCTACCTAAAATTTTACCCTTTAACCAAAGATTCTTAGAAACCATGACCTCTTTTTGCCTTTAGTGACATTTTGTTCACATACAGCCCCAGGTAGCATCTAAGCAATATAATTATTTTCAGTGCTTGACATGTGATTTCAGTTTTGTTCTACATTTTCAAGTTCTATTCTAGTGTCAAAGCCAATTTTCTCTTTCTCTGTTCCTCTCACATTCCTTCTTGCAAACCCCTTATATTAAAGCCTTTTGCCAAGTTATGGAAAGAGCAAGTAGATTTCTAGCCCTGTAGGGAGTATGAGGAATTTCCTTTCATACCCCTCCTTACCCTCAGAACAGAGACTTAAAGGTCTAACAGGAAGACAAAGGGGCAAGATGGTTGCATAGTGAGGTGTGGCATTTAGTTTGTACTCCAGAGCAGCTAGTAAATAGCCAGGAACAGTGCAAAACAACTGCTAGGGAACATCAGTGCCTGGAAACACAGTGTACACCATTCTGGACCATTTGCAATGGCTGATATCCCAATACAGAACTGTAAGTCCCCCAGTCCCTCAAGCTGCAGAGGCTGGTGTCCCTCCCCCACAGTCACAGCAGGCTGGTTCCCCAGAAGGAAAGGAAACAAACTTTACTAGCAGTAAGAGCTTAGGTCAACCAAGCTACCATTGTGAAATTAATTAACAAATTCTAACTACTGAAAACAGCTCCTCAGCACAGATAAACCTGGAATAAGCACTAAAGGAACTAGGAGTACCCACCCACCACCACACTGGCAGAGGCAGGGGGCAAGCCTGACAGAATTAAAAAAAAAAAAACAGGGGCTTTTTATATTAGGCAGCACAAAATACTGAGAAAGGGGTGGGTCTCAAGAAAAGGGGGCACATAGAGCCTGCAGATACACAGAGCAATATAACAACTCAAGCTCTTGATTGACAAACCTGAGGAGCAGGGGTCCATCTCTGAAAAGGTTTTTTGCCTTTTATTTTTTTTTAACTTCTTAAACAGCTCATTAGATAGAACTGCAAGTATTCTCAGGCTCCAGCACTGTTTTGGGCAAGGGCAGAACTAAAGCTTGTCTGAGAGACAAAGTAACTAGTCAGGTGAAAAGGGTGTGTCTTCCCCAGCTCAAATGGAATCCCTCTTTCAAGGAATTGAGGCACCAGGGGCTGCAAAATAGAAGCAAGTAAAGCTATCCTACAACCTCACCTCTGTCTCAACCATGCCCACCAGCAGGGAAAGTCTGCTGTGATTAAAGGCACCATACCAAATTAAGCTTGTGAAAAGCCATGGGCAGACAAGTATCACATGCTGGGAAGGATAAGAAAAGCACAGAGTCTCAAGGATTCATAACAAAGTCTGACAACCTGTTGGGTCTCACCCTTGGGAAAACTGATGCTGGCGACATTTTCCTCCTGAGACATGGGCCTGGCTGGTCTGAGAAAATCTGACTGGAGTCTATAATATCTAAGGAGACACTCTTCAAAAAAAAGAAAGAAAAAGAAAGGCTTCATATTAGCAGGACAGGAAACAGAAAAACAAGAGCTGAACAATTCCTATCTGTTAAGCAGAACATACGCTAGATGTCTAGAATAAGTTTAACTGAAGGTCAAAAAAACAGGTAGAGAAGAAAGCCATCTAGCAAGAAAACCCTAGGTAAAAGAGTGAAAACAACCTCCAGAATAAACTAATTAAGAAAATCAAATTCCTAGAACCCAGCAAAAAATAATGAGTCATACTAGGAAAATCAAAGGTATGGCCCAAAGGAACAGACCAAAACTTCAAATGAGATAAAACTAATTCAGGATGTTTGAACAGACATGCAAAATCTCATCCAAAAAAAAAAAGTCAAGTCAATGAGTTGAGGGAGGCTATAAAGAAAACATTGGGCAAACAAAAAGAACTCAAAAGTTTGAAAAAACAAATTGCAGAATTTATGGGAATAAAAGACAAGATAGAAGAGATGAGAAAAACAATGGAAACCTACAACAATAGATTTGATGAGGCAGAAGAAAGGATTAGTGAACTAGAGACCTTGACATCTGGAATCCAATGCACAAAAGAAAATATAGGGAAAAGAATGGAAAAATATGAGGAAGGTCTCAGGGAGGGCTATGGATTCTTTGGGGAAGAAAAGGAAATGCCTTCATATAGATTAACTGGCAAAGGCAGGTCTATTTATTTAGGCTGGATTGTTTCATGTATGAATAAAACTGTTTAAAAATGAACAGAGAGAAACAGGTGCTAGAGAAAATGTGGAGAAAGGGATGTACCTATTCACTGTCTCAGGGAAACTGAGACGTGCAGCCTCTGGGTAGCAGTGTGGTGGTTCCACAGGAGGCTAGGGGTGGGGTTGCCAAATCATCCTGAAACCCCATTACTCATTGTGTAACTGGAGGAACTGAGTGTGGGGACAGGAATGGACATTTGCACACTGGTGTTTATGGTGGCAATGTTTGCAATTCACAATGGATGGAGGTGGCCTAAGGGTACAACGTCTGAAGAAAGGAAGGGGGTACTGTTGTGTATACATACAATGGACTACTGAGTGGCTACAAGAAGGAATGAAGTTGTGCAACATGACACTAGGTGAATGAATCTGAGGACTCTATGGTGAATGAAATTTCAGAAACAAAAAGACAAATATTATCATGCCTCACTCATATGGACTAACTATAATATAAAAACTCAGTGAACGGAAGTCGAGAGCATGGGTTATCAGGTTGGGGCCTATTGTAAAGGGCCCTAGATTGAATGCTCTTATAGCAGTCATATGTATTCATGATTTGTAACTGCTATTTCTAAGTTCTGAGATACTGAGCTGTTTGAATAAAACCTGGTTGTTCCCACAAATTTTGGTTATTTATGTGACACCTGAGACTCAGAATTAGAGCTCTGAAGCTATGAAAGGCAGCACTACTTTATACAGGAGCTGTTTAAAAAGTTGGAAAGGGATCAGACTTTGACTAGAGATATGAATGAAGCTAATCTGGATAGGGCTTAACATAGATCAGAACACAGGGTAAAGAAGGATATCATCATATTTTAAAACTTCAACTTCTGTGTGAGACCAAAGGAAGAGATGTTTATTTGGTGCTAAATTTATATTTTAGATAGTGCATTACCTGATTTAATTTGCATGGTCAGTTTTGTTGAACACCATACGTACATGGAATCTTGAATAGGGTGTGAGATCTTGTTGCTTTGTACATATTATTGTGATGCCCTGATATATCCCAGAGTAGTTTCAGCAGTGAATAAAGAAGTATTTGCAAAATCCCCTTGGGAGACTGGGGAGAGAGAAGGAAATATCCAACTTCCCCATTTGGAGAATTCTTGATATTCTTGCAAACAGTGGGGACAACCAATTCAATAGGCTGAGCTCTCGATTTTGGGGTTCACCCCTATGAAACTTATTCTTGCAAATGATAGGCTAAGTCTATTTATAAGTGTGCCTAAGAGTCACCCCCAGAAAACCTCTTGTGGCTCAGATGTAGCCTCTCTCTCTGTAAGCCAACTTGACAGGTGAACTCACTGGCCTATCCCCTACGTGGGACATGACTCCCAGTGGTTTAAATCTCCCTTGCAATATGGGACAGAGCTCCTGAGATGAGCCAGGTCCCAGCATCATGGGGTTGAGGAAACAATCTTGACCAAAAAAGGGAGAAAAGAAATGAGACAAAATAAAGTTTCAGTGGCTGAGAGATTTCAAACAGAATTGAGAGATTATCCTGGAGGTTATTCTTTTGTGTTTTATATATATATCCCTTTTTAGTTTATGGTTTATTGGAGTGGCTAGAGGGAAGTACCTGAAACTGTTGAGCTGTGTTTCAGTAGCCTTGATCCTTGAAGATGATTGTATAACAGTATAGCTTGTAGAAAGTAACCATGTGATTGTGAAAACCTTGGGTCTGATGCTCCTTTTATGCAGGGTATGGACAGATAAGTAAAAATATATGGAAAATTTTTAAATAAATAATAGGGGATATAAAGGGTAAAATAAATTGGGTAGATTGAAATACTTGTGGCCCATCAGAGGGAGGGGTAAGGGCTATGGGATTTATGAGATTTTTCTTTTTCTAGAGTGGTGCAAATGTTTTAAAAATGATTAGATAATGATGAATACACAGCTATATGGTACTATTGTGAGTCATTGATAGTACACCATGTGTGAACTGTATGTGTGAAGATTTGTCAATAAAAATATTTTTTAAAAAAAGTCTAATATGATAGCTTAAAAGCTTTGTATATACCCACTGATCATAACAATTTCCATTTTATCTACCTAAATCTGTAAATCCCACATTAGTCTCTATATTTACACCAAAACAACCTAAACTCTAAGGTTTTCATTTCTTATTTTTGCTTTATTTTATTTTCTCTTATTATATTTTCATTCTCAATCTTTTATTCAATATACTTCTCCACAATCTCTACAAAAAATTGGGAAATAACTAGAGGAAAAAGGAGTAAAAAGAGCAGAAATGGAAAAAAAAGTAATTATTATAATAAAGCTTTTATTTAAAAAATAGGTAATATGAGAGTAGAAGAGTAGAGAATGGGGTTTGAGATTGATTTTACTGTGCTGAGCATAAAGAAAGAAAAATAAAGGAATCAAAGTAAGAGTAAATAAAACAGAACAAAAGAGTAAAAGAAGTTAAGATTTTTGGTGGCTCAGTCACTAATTACATTTACAAATTGTTACTACTGGACAAACCACTGGGCTTGGGAAATATTGCCAATTGAAAATGCTTGTTCATATGGCACAAAACATGTAACTTCTCATTTCATTTGTTATTTAGTGAAAGTGAAATGTTTGATTTTCCTTACTTTAATAAAAATACTTCAGATATAAATAATATATTTGATTTGGACATTAACAGAAACAATGGCTCATTTTCTTCTCATGTGCAAATTATAAACTTTTGTAATTATTTTTGCATATAATATAGCATACATTTGGAACAAGAGTCCCTTTTGATTCATATCATTCACATCAACGTAATTGTTTTGCATGAAGAGTTTGCCTCCTTACTGTCTTTTCTCTTCTTGTATAGTTAAATGCTTAATATACATCATTTTACGCATCATTCTAAAAATAGCAAAAAAAAAGCCAAATAAAACAGACTTACATCTTGCATTCCTGCTTAAATTTTAGTTTCAGAGAAAACAAATAATTATATAATATGATATACATTTGTAGTGGATATGTGTCATTTTTATTTGCCTAGAACCCCTATGTTCTATTTTCTGATAACAACATCTCCCTCTGCCTTGGAAGAATTGTCCTTCTCTTATTCCACCTGGTTCTGGCAGGGCAACTAGTAACAGTTTTTCCCCCTTTATCCCTATTTTGGGGGGGGATTGGACACTGACTCAAGCATCATCAATTTTGTTTTCCTTTCAACTTACACACACTTGAAGTCTAACAAGGAAAAAGGACAGATGTAGTTTATGTAATTGAAAAGCCTATGCTTAATTCAATTTCTCTTGTAAACCCCATATTTTCTGTTACATATTTTGACAACAATAGCCCCTAGTTTAAATAAAAAAGACCAACCAGGGAAGAATTCACAACAGCTGAAAACCAATCTACTTTTAAAAATTCTAATGTAGGGCAGGCCATGGTGCCTCAGTGGCAGAGTTCTTGCCTGACATGCCAGAGACCTGGGTTCGATTCCTGGTGCCTGCCCATGTAAAAATAAATAAATAAAAATTAAAAAAAAAATTCTTATGTAATCTTTACATCTTCCACCAAAAGAAGACAATTCTGCACTACTACTGACTACAAATTCCTGCTTGGGTTTGCCTGGGCAGAAGAAATTGATGAATCAATGGCCCAAAGCAACAGAGGGTCATTAATAGGAATGAAAAGAGCAGAAGTGGCAGGTAAACTCTGGATGCATTGCTCTGTCCTACTGCATCAACAGATTGGTTATGGCCCAAAGAATGATTTTCAAAACAAGTCTTTACAGTTCATAAAGACACTTGGGGAACATTTTCCAACAAATTATTTTCATATACAATTCACAATCTTGAATGAGTAGATTTTCAAAATATCATTTAAATATTCACTCCTAAAATTGCCTGGCATAATCTTATGGCTGGAAAAACCAACAAGAGATGTTGCCTTTGCATCAAAATCATCAGAGTCATCTGTGGAATTTTTTTAAATTTAGATTCCCAAGTCCTTCCCTGCCCCCTTTGTTTTTAACAAGTTCCATGTGGGATTCTGATGAACATCCAGGCTTGTGAACCACTCTTAGTTTAGCCCATCATCTGACAAATTTGTTAATCTTTGATCTTATAATGGAATCGTCTACTTCCTCATGATTTAAGTATTTCAGTTTAAGACCACAAAGACTCTCTGTAACAGTTATCAGGTACTGAGCTCATTTAATGAATGTGAAGTTGTTCTAGTTTGCTAGCTGCCGGAATGCAATATATCAGAAACAGAATGACTTTTAAAAAGAGGAATTTAATAAGTTGCTAGTTTACAGTTCTAAGGCTGAAAAAATGTCCCAATTACAACAAGTCTATAGAAATGGCCAATCAAAGGCATCCAGGGAAAGATACCTTGGTTCAACAAGGCCGATGAAGTTCAGGGTTTCTCTCTCAAGTGAGAAGGCACAAGGAGAACACAATCACAGTTTCTCTCTCATCTTGAAGGGCTCATTGTGGACACGGCATCATCTACTGGCTTCTTCTCCTGGCTTCCAGTTTCATGAAGCTCCCTGGGAGGCATTTTCCTTCTTCATCTCCAAAGGTCACTGGCTCATGGACTCTCTGCTTCATGATGCTGCAGTGTTCTCTGCTCTCTCTGAATCTCCCATTCTCCAAAATGTTTCTTCTTTTATAGGACTCCAGAAACTTCTCAAGACCCACCCAAATGGGTGGAGACATATCATCCCCTAATCCAGTTTAACAACCACTCTTGATTAAATCACCTCTCCAGGGGGATGATCTGATTACAGTTTCAAACATACAATACTGAATAGGGATTAGAAGTGGCTGTCTTTGCAAAATGAGATTAGGATTAATTGGCTTTTCTAGGGTCCATACATCATTTCAAACCAGCACAGAAGTACTTTACTAGAACAGTTGTATAAGAAACACAAATTCGTTTGGAATCCATTTTGTATCAGATGCACAAAGTTGTTTTAGCTACCTCTTAAATGTAAGTCTCTGGGTAGGTTCATCTTTTTGAAAATTATATTTATTCTTTCAGACCAGTATAGTACCACCTGGTAAAAATTTAGCAGCCATAGTTATGGTAAAAAATATTGTATTTTCCCCCCAAAATGTATTGAACTTAACTCTTTGAGACTATGAGTTATTAAAAATCTGACCTTTGACAGAACAAAAGGGATTAAAGATTTTTATCCACCAAGAAGATGAGAAACATAAACAGAAAATTCACACACAGGAGGAGAACAACTCCACTTACGTCTCAGGCATAACCTTCAAATCTCACTTACTCTCTCCCTTCTTCCCACACGTACACTAAAATCATTCCCCAATCACACTGCATTCTTTCTCACTTGATTTTGAGCAGGCCCTTTCCCTCTTCTTGATGAAGTACTTGTCTTTTAAGGGCCAGCGCAAATGTTACCTCTTCTGTGGAAATCTTCCTTCAGTTCTCCTGGACCTTCTTTTGGAGGCCCCCAACTCCAACATTTCTATTTGGCTCACATGCTAGTGTGGGGTAACTGGTTTCATATCAGCCCTGCCACCACTACCACCATCCTGTGTGACTATCAATTACACAACAGCATCTTTGAATTTCCAATTCCTAGCACAGTGCCAAGCATCCAGAGGTGCTGCATAAATGCTCCTGGAATCAATAAGTTTGGTTTGCTTAATTAAATTTCCATTTCACTGCATCTAACCTGCTGTAATTGCCTCTAAAATGGCAACCAGGGAGGATTAGTTGTTTCCTTGGGGTCCAAGACACCACAATAAATCTGCTGAATTTGGGAAATAATAGACCTAAGTCTTTGCCTGGCAGCAGCATTCAGCCACTTGCTTACAGAATTCTGTGACTGGCTTGCTGTGGTTTGGATCTAGGAAGAGACAGAGAGGAAGCTAGAGTGAAGAATCCAGCAGTATGTAGTCAGGTAAGTCAAATGATCAGTTACAAAACCCAGGAATGTCAGCTGCAATCTGGCAGCAGGTATTGGGTTGGCAGCAGATCCAAAAACAAGAGGAGGGGCAGTGTCAAAGGCCAGCAATACAGCCATGGATCCAGGAGAGAGACTGCACAGGTCACAGAGAACAGGGAGCAAAGGTCCAGAATTCCTAGAACCCAGGGACTGTAATAGCCAGGATTCTTTGGTTACAAGTGAAAAAAATCCCAAAACAAATTAGTTTAAATATGAAGGGATTGTATTTGATCACACAAGTAACTAGAGGACCGAACTGCTGCTGTAACCAGGAAATAGAAGACACCCCTCCCCCCACCTCGGATTACTCAAAGGGTATTACCACAAGTAACATCAGGCAGTCCAAATGCAATGCCAGAACACCAAAACCAAGCACAAAAGAAAAAATCTTGGATTCTGATCGTCCCAGCACTTCCATGTGAAACCTTACTGCCTATTCTTAAAGGAGCCTTGTCTCAACCTAAGCCCATGGGGAACACACACCAAGCAGGAAAAAAATTGAACTATGAGAGAAAATATGGACAAATACGTATCTACTTCCTCTAGATTCCCAGAGCCCCCTGTGAGTGCCTTTATAACTTACTACACTGTATGTTAAACATTTACTGGTCTGCTTTCTCCACTATTCTGTGAGCCCCTCAAGAAAAACCACTTAAATTCATTCAACTTTCTATCCCCAACCCCCAATAGGAACATTGCACACTGCTTGACCCTTAATTTGCACTTACTATATTTTTGCTGTTGTACTTACCTCCAAGATCGGGAAAGTACCTACCTCATTTATAATCTCCAAATCCTGAAGCTAATGAAGAGATTTTTTTTAATCCAATGTTTTTTTTAATCCATTGTGTTTTACCATAAGAACTTCAGGCTGTTTTTACAACTTCCTTGATCCTGTCACTGTAAGACATTTCTCCCCTAATTTCAATCTGGCCTAGAGTTCCATAGGTTATAGAAATTAACAGAGAAAATACACATGCGCACACACACATATACACACACAAAGACTCTACTTTTTCTTAGTGATGATCCATTCAAGCAGTGTTTTACATTAAGTGCCTGAGAAATTCAATGCTTATTCAATCACACTGCAATTTTGAAATGAAATCTGCTTCTCTACTGACAATTCATTGCTCCAGACAAGCTTGGGTATGCTGACTGATATTTGGTGCAGCAACTCTGATACAGTGTAAGATTTCTGAGTGGCAGAATGATATCAGCTTTTGTGCAGAAGTTTGCAGCACTTTTACTGAAAAAAAAATCTGACTAGATTGAGCTGTAACTCTATATGCGTAAAAATTGCCCAGCAGTCAAAAGGCTGTAAAGTGCCCACTTTGTCAAATAGACCTATACAATAAAGAAAATTCTTGATTTTCCTCCAACATTATATGTCATTAAATGGGCACTATAAAATATCTTACTTTTCTTTCCTGCTTCTTATTACCAGTCCAATTATAAGGTTACATTTGACAGTAAATGGACATCCCACCCCATGTTATCTCTCCTCATTCATCCCACACATGTTTGATGCATTGACTGCCAATTTTATGATAGACGCTAGATATGGAAAAATGAATGTTACAGGACAGAGTCTCGTAAGGGAAGACAAAATAAACAGTTACCATATAATACCATGAATGCTATGATAAAGATTTTGCAAGAAATATAATGTCTTGGAGGAAGAAAACTCTAGTGTTGCTTGGGTGGGGGATGGGAATTTAAGGGGGTGGGTGTGTTAAGAAAGAATGTCATAGAACCTTAACCTTGTAGTACGTTGTTAATTTTGGAGGAGCTCTCACTTTGGTGTCTCCTAAAATCACTGGGTTTCTACTCAAATAGTAAATTAGGAAAAGAATTGGTTGTTGAATGTGAAATTTATAGAATTCTGGGTGAAGTGGAGATCTGGAATTTACTCATTTGACATGTACTATGCAGAGTCTGAGTGAACCAAGCCAAACAAATGGATTATTATATCAATTCAGATAAAAGCAAGGGGACTTGAACGCAATCGCTGTGGAAATTTTCTCCAGACCTAGGTCACCTTATTCTATGTTCACTCCCCTTTAAGTACCCAGCAGAAAAGGCAATGAAGACTTATTAACAAGGGTATAAACACCGAGGGGATTCAAGTTGACCAGCATCAGGACATAATAGTCAAAAATCTGGGTGCAAAATTTGGTGGACCACGCACAGCAATGGTTGAGAGTAATATTCTTTGGGATAGAATAGAAATGGTAAACTTAAAGCCTGGGTGGTATGGTTTGTTTTTCCATTATATGGCTGTTTAGCCTTTGACCCAGATGATAACAATTGGGCTGAATGGATAATGGAGGTAGGGAGATAGTCCGCTGCCTCTGTTCATAGAATTTCGGGATTCTTTGTTATTGCCAGAGAGCTCAGCGTATGAATGAAGATGGAAGAGAATTTTACTTACTGGAGCTCCCTTTATTTTCTATTCTGACCATAATGTGGTTCTCAATTCCAATGATCTAAATGGCTATTCTAAAAGATCCTAAATTAAAATTTAAAAATTTAAAAAAATTTAAATATTAACATGTAATATACTTTGGAGAAGTGTATATTTAAAAAATATGTAACAAGATAATATTAAATCAAAAAGTTTTAGGATGTTACAGTACAAAATCTTTAGATTCTAAGGAGATTTAATTGCAAGTTCCAGAATAAAGATTTTGGTTATGCCTGAGATGATTACTGTGGCTTACATTTTCAGTGGACCAAGAGGCTCAGAAATATCCTAATGTGGAGGTGTATGAACCAAGAGGCAAATTTATTATACAAGCAAAACATTTTTATTTTGAAAAAGCAGAGAATGCTCTTTAAAAAGTAGAAAAGCAAAAATATAAAAGGAAAACTCACCTATAACCCCATAACCCATTAGGTAATCATCAGTGACATTTTTATGTGCTTTTCTAGATCTTTCCATATGCTTCATTTGCAAAAAAAAAAGGAAGTATATGCTAAATACCTACCTTTGTAACATACTTAAATTCACTTAAAATATATCAAACTGAGCAGCATAGCATTGTAGGAATTTTAACTAATATCTTCTTGTTTGAAATTTGAATTGCTTACACTTTTTCTGTATTATAAATAATTTCACAGTGAGCATCTTTGTAGATAAATCTATTCATACATCTTAAATTTCATGATGAGACATTTTTAGAAATGAATTTTCCAGTTCAATTTCCAGGATAGGCACATTTTAAAACTTTTTCAAAGTATTGTCAAGTTTCTCTACACAAATTTGGTATCAACAAAATATGGCACTGCTCATTTCCAATCTGGTTATTATATTCGTGGACACTATTTTCCCATTATAACTTGTGGCACTCATATTGCCATGATATTCCAGTAAAAATTGAAGGTTTCTTGGATGTTCCAAAACTACCAGAGTAGTTGATAAAGTTCATTTCCTTGGAAACCTTTTTCTTAGTTACGGATGGCTATCCTTTTTAGATTTCCCCAATCCATTAGCAACAGTTTGACACAATTGAGAACATTTCACTTATGGATTGTCTTCACAACAGCCTACAATTATGATAAATCATGTGTGAGGTTTCTTGATGAGAAAAATTTATACTGAAAGCAGACTTTGAATGATTTAGTATTTAAACCCAAACTCTTGTCGTACACTGTCCCACTTAGATTATGTAAGGATTTGTTCAGGAGAGAGATGCTTCAAAACACTTTGAAACTCGTGCTTGAGCATGTTTGAATGGTCATTTCATTACCATCAATTAATTTTTTAATTTCCCCAGTGACAGAGGAAAATGTTGAGAAGAAAAGTCGATTTTCAATCTGTAGAGAAAATGACCGCAGTGCCATTTTTAACAACCAATTATGGTGGTTTTCTTCTGGAACTCTTTGGCTGCAGTATCCAACTGGAATCTTTCTGCTTATTTTCCCTTTTCTTCTTTTCTTTCTTTTGATTTTCTTTGACAATAGAAAAGAAGAAATTACAAGAGGCAATTCTGTCTAGAACAGGGAAGGATTAAAACGATAAGACCTTCATTCTGAAGCATCCACAGGGCTCCATGGAGAGCACCCAAGCACTTGAAAAGAAAATTTCATTCCGCTGACATAAATAAGGATAAATCCTCTTTGGATACAGCTAAGACTGGGGAGGTGGAGTTGGGGAAATCATGGTATGTTTTTATTTTTTTCCACTGAATATCACCCCAGGCTTGCAGGAGGGAGGTATGTTTTTAAAGCCCTGACTTTGCAAGCTGCGTGTCCTCAAAGAAATAGCTTTACCTAATTGAGGCAAATTCAGCAGTGGAGATTTTGCTATCCCTTCTTATTGTTTTATGGTCCTCCAATTATGGTAAGATTTGGTACCCGGCCCCAGAGAACATAGGTTCTGCCATCCTTGACTGCTTGATGAGATATTTTTCAACCCACATACATTCCAGCTTTACAACTAATGAAGCCACCACCATGGCCCAGGACTGAGCTGGACAGAGAGTGCACGGCCGTAGAGAATACTGCCAATTTAACTTAATCAGTCCTCTTATTCTTCAAATACAGTTCTTACATCATTTTATAAGCAACTGTCCCAACCCAAAAGCGTGCTTATTTTTAAAATCTCACAGACCCCAATTTGAACTTAAAGTCATACTTCCTATTATAGTCCACCAATTAAACTTTAATTTATAAATCTTCTAGGAAAAAGTATCTAAGAGCTGTCAGAGGGATAACGCAATTCAGAATCTTTATGAAAACACTTTACAAATTGAGTGTAAAAAGAACTAGTGTATAAAACAAGCCTTCTAATTTTCAAATTGCTCATATAAGCGAGTCATAAACATAAATCACAAATGCAAACAATTATTTTCCTTCAACATCTCAACCATTTTTCACCTGCAAAATTGCCTTTGCTCTTTTGGTAGGTGAAATCAAGGTGAAACAAGAAAAAAAGTGATATATTTTGTTTTGTTTCCCTAAGCAACAAAAGAAGAAGGCACTTTTGATTTGTTTGTTAATTTCAGTGGCCCTGAAACTAACCAGTATCTAAATGGAAATATTTTTTTCCACAGAGCTAAGAATGCTCATCATCGTTCCATAGGTATATATTATGCTAAAATTTAGTGTTCACATACATTATTTTTTTAACTTAACAGCACTGTAAGGTATTATTTTTCCCATTTTCCATGAATAAACTGAACCTCAGAGATGTTAAATTGTTTGCTGCCTTGTGAGAATCAGATATGAACTCAGATCTGGCTCTAAAATATGTTATCACTGATGTCATAGAAACTATGTCACATAGCTTTCTATCACATTCCTCTAAAAATGTTCATGCCATTTAGAAACCATCCCCATTCTTCATTTTCGCCCATGTCTCTATTTTTATATTTATCTATCTAACAAATATTTAATAAATGATTATTGCATTTGACACTGTAGAATCAAGGTGACTAATTGAATAGCCATGACCTCAAATATCTTTGTTTGGTGAGCAAAATATACAGATTGAAGATTAGTTAAAAGATCCTGGACAGAGTTCTTGCCTGCCATGCCAGAGACCCAGGTTCGCGTCTCAGTGCCTGCCCATGCCAAAAAAAAAAAGAGCCTAAGATAATGTAAGTGATGGCAGAAGATAGAGCGTGCTATAGGTTCCCAAATGAAAGGATGACTAAATCAAACAGTCAGAAAAATCTTCAAAGAAGTAGGTCCCATTTTGCTGGGTTTTAGAGCTTGAATTAAGAGTTCACCAGTATTTTTCTCTGCCACTGTTTAACTTTTAGTAAGTTAGCATATAATTAGATAAATTCAAAATACCTTTCAAAGGCTACCCTTTTGCATAGTTTTAAATTATAAATAGTTTCAATGGGCTTCCTTTGATTATTCAAAGGAATGGAATAAAGACATCATGATCTAGAGAGAAAGTCTTAAGTTACTTCAGGCAGTAATATCAGTTGATAGAAAAAGATGGCATATAATTCTTTCAGACAAGGCTGGGGACCCTGAATTTGACCATAACTTTTTTGTTGGTTGGTTGGTTGGTTTGGTTTGGGGCTTAATATAAACTAATATTGATTTCCTCAATGTCAGGACAGTTGTCTAATGAGTTAGGTTGAAAGATTGCATTAACTAAGAAACCCAAAGTTACTTTAACAAATTTGCATTTTGATTTTTATGGTTTTTCCTCTATTAACATTTTGCACAATGTTTCTTGTTAAACAAACAAAAAAAAAGGGTCTTTTATGGAGCTGCTAAATGGGAACATTGAAAGATATAGAGACCATGTCCTATTTGTGTCTCTAGTGCTTTGTGGTAGGCTCTGCAAAGTATGTGTGTAATAAATGTAGATTGACTAAACCAAACAGTACAATACGAATTGCCTCCTTTCAGAATTTATTTCCATTCTCAGACACATTTACCAACTCTGCCACCTATTGGCAAGAGGAAACATCATTTAACTGAGCTCGTCCTTCTAAGTGCTCAAACTTCAGCTCCAATGAAGACTATCAACCAAGAAACTGATGTCACCATATATTATCTCTTCCACTAAATGTATTGTAGGTCAGGAGAAGAAATCATTGATGACTAATTAACCTGACAAAGCTTGCTTGGTTAAAAAAATGTTAAAAGTATGGCAAAGGTGAGTTTTAAGTTCAAGGAAATAAGAGGGTTAATTCTCTGTGCATCACATTTACAATACCTTTTACTCAGCCTCCTAGCCCTGGTTTTCCCTCAGTAAGTGCTCCAGCTTCTATGAACCTTCATTTTCTTTTGTATAGAAAGGGGACAAAGATACCTTGCTGCCAAACTTACAATGAGTTTGAGGAATCAACTGAGATAATAGATACATGACTCTTGGACTACTTATTCCATGATTTTTTCCTTTCTTCTTCTCCATCTCCTCTTTCCAAAAAAAGAAATCCTTTGAAATAGCTAATACTTCATTTCCCTCATTTTCTGGAGAGTATGACAGAGTCCTAGACAGGTGATACTCTGAGAAATGAGTGAACTTACAAAGATAAACCACAAAGAGCCGAGAGGTAACTTGAAGAACCACAATAGAATTGCCACAGTCCCTCTACTTTGTACCATCTGAGTTCTGGTCCCTGTGTATGCGGCTCCCTATGGAACTGGTGTACTATACAGAGTGGGTCCTTACTAAATGTTAGACAGATGAACTGGTGAATGAAATAATCTTAAAAAGTATTTAGCACTAAATATTTACTATATAGATGGGTGAACCCTGGCTCACAAATCTTCATGATCTGTCCAGTATCCTAGAGTAAATCAGAATCTGGCCAGAAAGCACTCTAAGATTCTGGTTCTAGATCCCTCACTGTTTCCTCTGGCTACTCTTGATTGCCAAAGTCATAAAGCAGATTACTCTCTTTTGGACCTCTGAAATTCTGGAGACGGTGACAGTCTTTCTTTCCTTACAACCCCAATGAATCATCAGTGGCTGTGTTGGGATGAAGAAAGCTACAAAAGTAAGAAGGGATGGGGCTTGCTCCAGTGTAAGAGCATATGGGAAGAAACTAAGCACAAGTTCTTGCTGAGAAAGGATGAGGCAGGAATTATGGAGTGGGTTTTGTTTGTATGGACGAAGTACAGCAAATATGATGATTTATGCTGGACAGTGACCATGACTACCTGTGGTCTGGATAAATTCTGGCTCCAAGAAGGTAACACATTTGAATATCATTGCTTGTAATAAGTAGGTATTAGTTGAGACAGTGTAGAAGACTTACTGCAACTTATTTCTACTGTAGGAAAGATAATTCCAGGAATATCTCTTTTTGATCATAGTCATATCATTTGTGTGAAGAAAGGTATATACCGTACATATAATGCTGACGACTATTCAGGGATACTTGGTTAGCTACATTGCTGAATGTAGACTATCCTAATGTACATACAAAAGAAAAACAAACAATAAATGTTATTGCCAGCAGGGCAAATTTATTGTTAATAATGGTTTAAGGGTCAATCTGATCACTGCTACTATATCTCTTTGAGCATGATTTATATTATTAATTATGACAATAACTTGCACTATGCTAAATAAAACTTTATACTTTATTTAATCATCATGACAATCTTATGTACTTGATTTGTACTGCAGATGAGAAACCTGAAGTTCAGCAAGGTCGAGGGACCTCTTGTCAGAAACAAGCAGAGAATTCAAACTAACCACTGAGTCTCTCCCTGAACTAATAGTCTATCAAATCAGCCTTGAGTTACCATTACCTTTTCACTTGACCTATCCCTTCCACTATTGCAAGCTCTTGGAAACCAGGGATCAAGTTTTACTCTATTTTCTAAAAAACATATAGCATAATGCTCTACAGAAAAGAATCCTAAAGTGGCAGGATGGCCAGACACTGAGATTTAGAAAATTGATTAATAGATAGGAAGATAGACAGACAGAGAGAGAGAGAGAAAGAGAGAGAGAAAGTGTTGAACAGATGAGAAGTGAACAATTTGGGGATGGGGTGAAAGGGAGATAGGAAAAAAGAAAGCCATAGGGCTAGCAGAAGGAAATTTTTAAAAAACCATTTCAAATTTAGTACTTGAGTTGTAACTTATTTCAGCCAACCCGAGTAATAAGATATGTCCTTGCAGAGAAATAGCTAACACCTCTCCTGATTTCCACATAAAAGGATTTATTGCTGTTCTTGCCTCTGTAAAGCAATGTTAAGATCAACAGGATTAGTGGCATTATATTGTGCTTTCTGCAGAGTTTAATGCCATTTCAGGCTGTTAAAAATCTATAGAAACAAATAAGAGAGTCTGATATCAGCTGAAGCTCTAATCCCCCCAAAATGAAGAGTGGCTCCAAGGTTGCCATTTCCCTTGCAAATATAAACCCAGGTGAATGCACTTTACAGAAGACATTAACCTTCTTCTTTAATCATGACTGTGGAAAGGCTGGCTTAGCACATGTTAAGAGGGATGGAAGATTCCAGGGTCCACCATTCAGTCCCATTTCTTCATTAAGTCTATATGAATATAAGGCAAGGAATACAGGGATGACAGTGAGATGACCCCTCCTTGCCAACAGTGAAAGAAACTTGGGGATAAAGAAAGTAAAACTGCCCTATGAACATTGAAGTATAAAATCTTCCCATCAGAATAGATAGATAAATTCCCTTGAAGGAGGAGCAACGGCTTCTAGGCCAGCAAGTTTTGGCAGGACTGATTAAAGAGTTACTATTTATTCATCCTTCCATTCCTTTATGCATTTATAAATACACTAAATGTGTCTATGCAAAGGGAGACTTATTAGCAATGGAAGCCTAGAAAAGCAAGTGTTACTAAAATAACTATTTTTGGTACTCTCTACTCAGGGAGCAGGAATTCTGTCCCAAAGATCCCAACCTGACTGATCTTAATAGCAGGTCAACTCAAGCACAGAAAGATTTGCATCAGGCCCAACCGAAGATTTGATTCATTTAATTCTCTTTCCTTATCTTATATCATAGAATCCAAGATCATTTCAAAGAAGCACATTGTTTTATGTATCACTAGAGATGAAAAAAACATGCTGCTATGATACACTATGACACAACTTCATCATAATTCAAAAGTTTAATTTTACATTAAAGGAAAGTGCTATTCTACACTTTCTTTTTCATATGTTCTGTTTGCCCCATTGCCCCATTTTCCTCCCTACCTTTCCCCATGCTGCTGTCTCTTCAGGAGGCCGACCAGTATGGGCTCTCTCAGAGGTTTTCAAAAAGGTGGGCCAAGACACCTGGGCTTCTCAAGACTTATTCACAAAGTGCACAAGGTCAAAACTAATTTTGTAATAATACCAAGATATTATTTGCCTTTTCATTGTGTCAGCATTTGAGCTTATGGTACAAAAAGCAATGATGAGTACATGTCTTTTTAATATTCTGCTTAACAAAATAGAAGTACTCAGAAAATACTTCTGCAGCTTACCAAAGCATGTCGTCTGTCTCTGGGAAAAGAACTTGGGCTATTTGAGTTGCAGATTTCTCATGGAATACTGTTTGGAAAGAATGACGATCAATGGTTATTCAGAATTGAGTATTTGGCAAATATTTTCTCAAAAATAAACCACGTGAGTCTGTCAACGTCAAGGGAAACAACTGGCAATGTGTTGCCAAAGATAAAATTTGTGCTTTCAAGCAAACATTAAGATTTTCAAAGCACCTATCTGCTACAGGTAGGTTGTCAACTTTTCAAATCTTAAAGACTTCTCAGATGAGATCAATGGTGATATTAACAAATGTACATTTTTTTATATTGTATAATAAAATGAGTCAACATTTGGTAGGCCTGTGAAACTCACTAAACCAATATTTTTTGAGTGACCAAAGCATGAAGTTACTAAATCACGCATGGGTAAAAGATATATTCAAAGTGCAAAATAGACCAACATATATCCAAGTACACATAGTTCATTAATACAATTTCAGATTCCACTTTGCACTAATCTTTAAGAAACTACTTTTGTTGAGTCTTGGTGAATTATTATAGAATATCCATGATTGTTTGGAAAAATAATTAAAATATTCTCACTTTCCAAATTACCTATCTGTGTGAGGCCAGACATTCCTCATATACTTCAACCAAAACAACATTTTCAACAGGTTGAATGCAGAAGCAATTCCAGACCTCAACTAGGGGCTGGTGCCATGAGGGTTCTTGATTCAGTCTCAGGAAAAAATTCAAGGACTAGTCAGTGTATACAGCCAAATAGTTTAAAAGCTCAATTCCAGAGAACCCTGAGAGTTCTCCCCGCTGGATGCTGGAGAACTCCAGCTGCAGGGAGCTGCAGGAAGCTGCGGGGAGCTGCAGGAAGCTGCGGGGAGCTGCGGGAATTCTCAGAGAAGTCGAGGCCCCAACTATGGACTGACACCGCGAAAGTTCTTGATTCAGCCTCAGGAAACCATAGTGAAGGTACACACTTGAAGATGAGTGTAGCATTCTCCAAAGAAAGAGAAACAGTCTGAAGGTGGGATCCTTGCTTTCTAAGAACTTGGAGGGGCACTTCTCCCTCTGGCTATGCTAATAAGGGATTGATGAGCTGCACTTTTCATTGATTCTTTTCAGGTGCCGACCTGAGTGAGAGCTTGGTGTGGGAGGGCTAGGTGTGTGAGGGCTGGGTGCATGGAACAAAAGGAATTTTATGTGGTTTAGGGTCACTTCCCCCTCCCTCCTTCCCTGCTTACCTGCCTTAGGTCTATAAGAAAACCCACTTGTCTTTGAGTCAGACATTAAAGAGAATTGCAGAACTGTAAAACAACACCATTCTTCTATTTTTTTTTTTTTAACATGGGCAGGCAATGGGAATCGAACCCGGGTCCTCGGGCATGGGAGGCAGGCATTCTTGCCTGCTGAGCCACCGTGGCCCACCCTTCTTCTCACTATTCTTAAAAACATATAGTTGTATTTCATTAAAATACGTTATTAATAATATTAACATGCCATGGGTTATCATTATTCCTTTAAAAATTTAATTAATAATATTAAAAATTTTTTTTTACATCTTTATTCCCAATATAGTAATATCAAGTGACAAAAGACACATAAACAAAAGCTCTGGGGTCTTAATAATTTTTAAGAGTGAAGAGGAGTCATGATACCAAAATATTTAAGAACGAATGGATTATATCAATGGCTCTCATTTATCTGGCTTCTAACTGCATTGAATCAATAGGGAGCCCCAGTAAGAGTTAAGAGAAACATAGCCAGGGAGAGATAGATAGGGATATTTATCCTCCCAGCTCCCTCACTGCAGGGTCACTTGGGTTGGCTGTACCCTCCTCCTAGTTACCAAATCTTTTCTTCTGGCTTCTAGTAGACGTCCTCTTCTGCCTAGCAGTGGCAAAGGCTTTGCTGTTACCAGCCCTAGGGTCCCAGCACTACCCCACTGTCCCCATAGGAAACTATGTTTCCCTACAATATGTGTAAATAATTTCCTGTTGTATCTTAACTGACAGAGACTGATTTAGACATTTTTATCTTATGCATGCATAAAATAAAAGTGAAATAAAAATCATGCCTAAAATTTCTTTACACTTAAGAGCCTGATTCTTCTTAATCACTTTTGCCCAAGAATTGTTGATGTTCTTTTGCATCCCCTGTGTTATCAAGACAAGATCATAGTGAGGGGCAGGCCATGGTGGCTCAGCAGGTAGAGTTCTTGCCTGCCATGCTGGAGACCCGGGTTTGATTCCCGGTGCCTGCCCATGCAAAAAAAAAAAGAGAGAGACCATAGTGAGGTCACATTTCTCAAAAGAGTGACCCACATTTGTCTCCCAGATTTTCTTCCACAGTGTCAATCCATTCAGCAAATTTTGGTGCTGGCACTTTTGATTTCATGCTTATGCGAACTTTAACAAGCTGTTTCGGTTGCTGCCTGGTCAATGACAACTGTAAGACACCGTCGTCTAATATATATCATAATTTTGGAGATATTAAAATGTGAAATATGTGGATATTAGAGTAAAAGAATATGGTATTTTTATTCCATGCCCAGGAAAAACCTTCCAACCATTTGGCATCTCATGCAGTTTCATCCACTTTCAAACCCTTCCATTATTACATGATGAATTCATTCTATTCGTACACCCTTTAAGAAATAAAAAAAAAAAAAACTACTTTGCAAAATTATAAGGAATCTTGAAGTTCCTAACTCTAAGGAGAGCAGGAATTTACTAGTTCATGGCTTAGGTTTGTTACTGGACAAAAGCCGTGGATTCTTCTGCCCGATGTGCCCAATAATCAATTCCTGAGATGCTGGGGTTTCAAAGAGAGAAAGAATTTATTACTACTACACAGTAGCAGGAGAGCAAACAGCCTCAAGGACCAAAATCTGTCTCCCAGAGTTTAAGGAGTTCAGGGTTTTAAGGATTTTAGCAAGGGAAGATGAGTTCATTTCAGATAGTTGAGTTCAAAGCAGAAAAGGAGACAGTGTTATCCTATCATTTCAATAGGACAGAAGTTGAAAGGAGGGAAGGCAGAGCGATCAGTTTAGTAGGAAAGGTGTAAACAAAAGGAACAAGTAGTTAGTGGCCAACTCCATTAGCATTAGGACCTTTGCTCTGCAAGAGAATGACCGGCTCTTACAATTACAAAGGCACAGGGTAAGGGCTTTTTACATTCACTTTAGATATCAAAGCAGCTGGAGTACAATTTAGAGAGCTCAGGTATTTCCATTTACTCCAACATTCCAGAAAGCAAAAAGGAATTTTTATATAACATTCACTAATTAAAATCATCCCTTAAATCCTGATTTCTCAGTTACATTTACAACTTGTATCTGAGATGATTTAACAGTTGAGATGGACTTTTAGTTCTGGCCTTTATCACTTCCAGAGACGGTAGGTCTCCTCTGCCCTGAGGCTTGAGGATGCCTGGCCCTTTCTGGGGGAAATCTGGTTTGAGTCTCCTGTTCCAAGGCCAGCCCCAGACCTTCAAGTGGGTTGCTCAAGGCTCAAATGACCATTCACACGTAATAACTCCCCGGTTCCTTGGGATCCCATAAACCCTAGTCCTGGGGCAGATTCCATGACAATATTATCTTTGAATTCTCAGTTTTTCCTTAATCTTGACCTCTGACTACCACCCCTTAAAAAAAAAAAACATGCGACTATGTCACTCTGGAGAGCCAGTACAACTGCTCATCTTAATTAGGTTTATTTTGTTTATCTTACTCAGCCCCTGTCTTCATAATTAGTTTGCAATTGCTGCTTTCCAACATGTTGCCTTTACTCTGTATCTCTCTAAATCTAACATGCAGAGCTCGTTTTCCAATTTTTGTGAGTAAATTGCTGGCCCATCATAAAGTCATCCACAAAACTCTTTGACATCAATATGCATAAATTCACTTTTCATACAACGAAAGAATGTGGCTATAGCACAGCACACATAATTCAACACAAAACAAGGTTATTTTAATATATATTTAGAGTTTACCATGTATCAGGCATTAATATGCTGAAAACTGTGCATGGTTTTATCATATAATCCGTTAAAAAAATGTAACCGATAAACACCAAAGTTTACAAAGGTCGAGTAATTCATTAATTTATCCAAAGTCAGATGATTAATAGATGCTGCAAGCCAGGACAGAGACCATGTTTCTGGCAGAAGAGGCTAAACTTTAGGCCAGTACCATATTTACTGGATATCTAATTTGGGCAAACACTGTTCTAGGCACAGAAAGGGGGACAGAAGAGTAGGAAGATGTGGTCCCTCCTCTCTAGCAGCCTTTGTTCTAGCAGAGGAAATCAGATTTATTTATAATATTGCTAGTCCCCAGTGAAATGCAATCTGCACTAACTGAAATTCAACAAAACACCTATAGAGCACAGAGGGAAATTGCAACTGAGGAGACAGAAATCTCGGCCTTCAAGGAGGAAATGGCATTTAAACCGCGCTTGAGTGATGGTTAGAACATAATGAGAAAGCTGTTAAAAGGAGCAGAAAGAAGTCTGCATGCCTGGGGGTATGAGAGAGGGAAGAAAGGGAAGCTGAGAAAAAAAAAAAAGTTATTTATTACTGCCTGTCACTCTTGGTGATTCTGTTTCTTAGATTCATGGTCAGCCCAAAGTCAAAATTGGGGGAAAAAGCCCAGCCCTCACAGGAAACTGCCAGGTGAGCCTGCTGCCACCATCTCCCCACCATCTGCAGCTGTGCCCTGTTGCCCAAGGTTGGCAGTGAATTTTTACAGAGTTCTTCCTGCCACCCTACCTGTGATCCCTTCAGTGCATCCCTTCCTTCGGCTCAGACTCTGGTTGTCATTTCATTGTTCACACTTGCCCAGTCTGAAAGAGTTACACTGAGCTGAAGGATAGAGTTATCACTGGGGGCCTTGCGAGGTCATTAGGACCAGGGGTTAACAAAACAAAACCTGGCAGTCTGTGGGCAAATTTGACCCACCTTGCTCAACTAGCAAAGGTATTTAAAAGATTGGAATGCCTTCCCTGCAGTGCCCACTTCTGCTTTTGTCTTGCACCCAGCACTTCACACATTTACTTTTCAGAGTTCTTCAGGACCTGAAGGCAATGGAGCTTTGATTTCTGAACAGATCAACCCCTGAATTTTGAAATGGAGAAGTCAATGCCCAAAGGCCTTGACCAGCTTGAAAGTTAATAGCAAGATTAAGAATTAAGGCCCAGAATTTCCTCTCATTCCATTGCTTTTCCCAGCGAACCCATTCCTCTTAACCTTGTAAGTGAAACATAAGCTTATAGGATTTGCAGAGAAATCCTAACACAACATTCAAACAAACATAGCTCTCATATAAAGAATTACCAACTACATATAGGTCTTTCCCTTGACTAATTTCTGCTCAGCACCCTATTGACATCATTTAGTTCTGTTTATTGATATCCAGTTATATTCCAAAGAGATTTACATTATCTTTCAAAGATACATAAAATACAGCAAGATAACAAACTAAAGGTAGGTGATAAAGAGGATGCAAGGCAGATACAATAGTAGGGAAGTAAAATCAAGCGAGGACTGAAGTTAATATAAGCACATATTATAAAGTCCGATTTTCTTGTCATAGGAGGGTAACACATTTGATTCTAAACATTCCAACAATCGATGTTGCTTCTAATCCACCACATAGTTCTGGTTCCCAAAGAAAAAATCAAACTATTTCTAAGTGGGCTGCTGCAGGCAGCCCCTGTCTGTTAAAGCCACTTTCTGTTGCAGTAGGCAGGCCCTGATTACTCTGGCCATTCCCTGTTTAAAAAATCTCCCAGGCCCCAAGGACAGTCAATAGGCAGGAAAAGAGAAGTCCCTGTGAAGCCCCCTCCTTCCTAACCACTCATTTGCTTCTGCAAACCCAGCTTCCAGCCCTTCCCGATTTAAACCAGCCAATCGTTTACCTTGTCTTTAATGTGTCATCCTGTCTATAAAATGCTAACCTTTTGTTCAGAGCTCAGACTGTCAGAGGCTACTTGGCTGAGCCCTATGGCCATAGACAATAAAACCTACTTGCTGAAACTTCAGAGCCTCGGCCTGGGTTTGTTCTGTTTCTGCATAATGTTCCTGGAGGGCTTGCAGCTTTGTCCCTGGTTCCACACAAAAGGGCTACAGTGGCTCAGTAGCAGGGTCTTGCCTGCCATGCCAGAGGCCCGGGTTCGATTCCTGGTTCCTGTCTATGGAAAAAAAATCGAACCCTTTCTTTCCAGAAGAAAAACAATAGCTTTTCATTATTTAGTCAAAAGTTTTTCTTAAAGAGCCTGGCATTATGTAATGCGATGAGCCAGGCTGACAACACCCTTCAATAGATGTTTCGTTTTGTTTTAATTTTCACCTGGTGATTGCACAATTGCTTAGGTTACTGTATGACTCCCAACCTGTGCATAACAGACCCCTGGGGTAACAGATTTTTGTGAGGATTCCAGAAGTAATGCCTATGTAGATTCCACAAATACTCATCTCACTCACAGATGTATGAAAAGTGTTCAAATATGTGTAGATGATGTTGCGAATGTAAAATCAACTCATTTAAACTTAGTACTAGAGCTACAAAAATTTTTTGGCTTATTTTCTCATTCTCTATTTGACAATAGATACTAAAAGTACAAGTATCATCGTGGAGTGATGGTGTGGGGAAGGGGCTCCACATGACTTTGTGATGTAGAAAGAAACCTCATCTTCAAAGGCAGGACCAGTAGGAGTATATGGTTGTTTACTAGCACCATCTATTCAGTATCAATGTTTTAATTTTTAACAGATACTAATTTCATCATCTTCCTTGTTCAAAGAAATCGGGAAGCACTGACAAGAGGTCTCAAAAGATTGTCTATCCCATAAGCCCTTCCTTTGTAAATACCTTTCTCTTGACTAGGTGTTTGAATAGAACAAAGATCATTCAAATTTATCATCCTTGATAATTACCTGGTTTAGCCACTTTCCAGTTGATAGTTAAATTTGAAACTGTGTGTCTTAACAGATAGCTAAGCTAGGGACTCAGCAGAAACCTTTTGGTGAAATTTGAACAGCTTAGCAAGAGTATATTTCTTGCCTCCCTCTGAGCTGGAAGGAGGGAGGATTCAGGGAGTTTGTGGGAACAAAGCTGCATTTTCATGCGTCTTCGTACCTGCGTCTGCCTGCCTTACCCTCACAGACTAAAAGGCAATCCATTTTCCACAAAGTTCCAAGTACAGGATCAAAATTGTTTTGGCCCAGAATATTTCACAGCCAAGTAAATCCAAATATCTGCTTCACCATTAAAAATAATCATTCATGGAATGCCTAATTTTAAATGCCTGCTGTTTCCTTCAAGATAAACATGTGTCAAGACCACCCAGTGAGGTGAGTTGTTGTGTGAAATTATTAATTAAGAACTAATTAAAAATTAGTTGCTGTCTAAAAAACTGTTTTTTATTATAGCAGACCCAACTGTAGTCTCTTTCTCTTCTATAATAATTAAATAACATGTCACATTGTCTATCAAGCTCACTCCTAGATCTGACACAACAGCTTTATATGAAAGAATGTTCATCTCAGTGTGTAATCAGATGATAAAAACTAACTTAAATGAAGGGCAGTCAGACATAGCCAGGTTTTATCTGATGGAACAGAGCACCTATTTGATTTAGGCACATTGCTTCTCACCCAGGTTTTTGTAGAATATTATGTTTCATCAATATGTGACTATTGGGTAGAAGAGAAAAAGATATTATGAGTTAATTCATCCAAACTTTTTGTTTCAGTTTGCTAAAGCTGCCAGAATGCAATACACCAGAAATGGGTTGGCTTTTACAATGGGCATTTATTAGTTTAAAATTTTACGGTTCTAAGGCCATGAAATTGTCCAAATTAAGACATCAAGAGGAAGATACCTCCTCTGAAGAAAGGCTGCTGACTTCTAGGATAACTCTGTCACAGGGAAGAGGTATGGCCGGCTTCTGCTGGAATGGGTCTCCCAATTCCATTGCTTTCAGTTTCTGGCTTCAGTGTCTTGCTCAATTCCTCTAAAGGCTTTCTCTCTCTCTCGAAGCTCTCTAGCTTTTTTTTTCTGTCCTTTATCCTTTTATAAAGAATTCAAGTAAAAAGGATTCAGACCCACTTTGAATGGGCTGAGACACATCTCCATGGAAACAACCTAATCGAAGGTCCCATCCACAATAGGTCTGGAACTCACAGGAATGGATTGAAAGAATATGGCCTTTTCTGGGGTATATAACTGCTTCAGACCAGCATACTTTTGTTCACAAACAAAATGTTGATGGAACTTCAATAAAAATGGTAAGTAATTCTATACTATTCCTGATAGATTTCTGCATAAAATAACATATCTCTATAAAATAACTATATGTAAACACCACCTTTTCCTTAATTAAAACATTCGTGTGAGAAACACAGACTATAGTGCATCAAGACATAAATTGGCCAATATTTTGAATGTGATTTCTTTTGAGTAATAGTCTGTAGTAGGGGATTGTAATATTTCTCTTTTCAGAAAATGAGGTCTATTACATGCTGAGCCTAACCAAATAGTGAAATACCTATAATTTGCCAAAGGCAAATAAGTCAGCAAGGTACTTGACCCTCCACTCAGTGTGTGCTCAGAGCAACTTAGTCAGGCACAGGCAGTGTTTCCTGGGCAACTTATTTAATTTGAGCTTTATAATGAGACATACTGGTAAAGAATGATCAGTCAGGGGTTACTTAATAGAACTTGGAACTGAGTGGCAGAACTTGCAGCTTCTGAGATACAGTCAATGGTTATATTTATAAGTATAAGTTCTTTCCTGTGCCTCGTTTCCCTTGTTCTATCAAAAATATGGCTAGAAATGCCCACATCCTGACCTTCATGCCCCCAAACACACACAAATCATGATTCTATGTGTTCTTGCTATGACCATGGTGTAAATTCCAACCGTAGGCACAGTGAAGCACCCCAGGCATCCTTGGCATTGCCTGTTTGGGGAAACCCTGGAAAATACCCTGGGAGGACAGATATGTCCCTAACAGGAAACTTGTGATGCTTCCCAGGTGATGGTTTTAGGGGGGCATTTGGTAGTTGTAAACAAGTTGTTATAAATCAATGGCTTAAATTTTCTGTTGTCAAGAATTGTGTGACTGTTCAAGTTCAGTAAGCTTAATTAGATTACAAGTTAATCTGATTATAAATATATATATATATATATATCAGTTGAAATAATTTAAATACTTAAAGCATTTGAGCATGATTGGCTGAAAAAGTGGGAATTTGAAATACGTAAAGTGATTGGCTTCCTCTTCATAAGCCCCACACCTCCCAAGCCCATCCCTAGAAAAATCTGACCCTAAGGAAAAAGTTGTCTATCAATACACACAAGCCTACATCAAGGAACTACTGTGGCCTGAGCAAAACAGTTCCTCAATGTTATCTTAAAGGATTGGTAATGGGTGCCTGGATCTAAAAGAAAATTCTCTGCTACCATCCAATCCTTTAGCAAGTTTGATCCCAAACCTGTCCCTCAGTCCCTCAGATCCTCAAACCAATGGCTGCCCAATCTTGTCCCTATATCAGAAAAAGTAATTATATTCTCATGGACTTCACCATTCCTCCTTTTCATCTGTGGACAGGGGTTGGGGGCAGGTCAGGAATGCTAATAACAAATAACACAAAAGTAAAACTGAACTACTGGTTATTGTGCTTTGCTTTGACATAATAAAGGATGTTTTAGAGTAAGACACTAGGTAAATGAGAACCTAGTAACTCCTGGTGGCAAATATCCCAGTGCAAATTCAAGTGTTGGCTATCCAAGTGATAACTCTATTACTTCTTGCTTTCTTGGCAGCAATGGTAATTGAGTCAGGAACAGCCCCTGCCACTTGCAGGGCCACCCTCTGTGATGTCCTTACTTGGCATCATAGGTAAAATACCTGTCCTCAATGACAATGCCAGTACCAGAGTAAGATGTCTCAAAGTCAACTATTACAACTGGAACAACTCTAGGGCAATGTAGTTTAGCTTTCTTATTTTACAAATAAAGAACCTGAGGAAAGGACACCTGAAAAGACCTATCTGGGGTCACGAAACCTCCAGCCTTATGGAAGGAATGTGTGTCTCTGGTGTTTTTTTTTTTTTTTTCGTGAGTGATGATTCCAAGTAAAGGGAAAATGCATTTTTCTCCCTTAGAGCTGTTTACTCTGAGTCATTGTTCAGGATGGTAACCGCAGTTTAAATGATTCATGTCATGACAGCCATTGCAGATTTGAAGCTCTTAAAATGTCATTGGAACTACGATATATTTGATTTTGCTTAAAACAGTGAAAATGCAAATTGTTAAAAAATGATGTTTTTCCTATCCCTTTGTGATGGAATTTGATAGATTGTACCATAAGAAATTCCAAATGACAGCTTTCAGTTATTTTTTTTAATATCACAATTTGGGTAGTGGTACAGATTTGACTTTCTAGTCTGTTTTGTAAATCTACTAAAATATGGTTGTAATTGAGTTTATGACCTAAACTACATGCAGTTAACTAATGCTCTAAGACTAGATTTTTATCCAAATGGGCAGTTTGCTCTACAGAATCTGTTATAAAGAAGCAAAACATGGTTTCAAATCCAATCTTCACATTCACTGCCTCTGTGGACTTGGTTTCCTCATTTCTAAATTTTTTATACCAATTCCTATCTTGGTCTGACAAAGGTTGTTATGTAGACCAGCTGAGATTGAACCATTCAAAAATGCTTTGAAAACAATAAAGATCTATACAAATATAAGAAAATAGATCTTGTAATCTATTACCATCACCTCCCATTGACACCCAGAAAGTTTGAGAAAATTATTCAGGCAGCTCAAAATAAAGCTCAGGCTCTGTGGTGAAGCAGCTTCCTTGGGTGGAAAACCGAAGGAAAAGTAGCATTTTCACTTATTAAATTATCCAGTTTGAAAACGTTTATGGATGCTAGATGTAGACAAAGGTTGGTATCTAGGACAGAAAATCATCAAAAGGGCAGAAGTGGGTAATGGGAAGTAATAAGATAGAAATTGAATAGTGAGATTACTACAGAAAAAGAACTGAGGAATGTAACTGAAGGAGGGCAAAGGGAAATATTTAACATCAGTTGGTAAGGTGGGAGAATCAGGATAGATGGATGCCTACTCCTACAGACTCCTACAGACTCCTTTTTCTTGAACATTTCTTAGTCTTCATAGCTATGATGGTGAGTCATTCAGTTTATAACTACTTATCAAGAAGCATCTACTGCATGCCAGGCTGCTCCAGACCTTGGGGAAATTAATGAATGAATAAAACATAAAATCTCTGACCTCATGAAGCTTACATTTTAGAGGAGTTCATAAGAAGAAGGAGGAAAATGAGCAATGAACACATAGAAAAATAGACATAAAAAGGTAATTTCAGGGTGGTGCGATGGTGGCTCAGTGGCAGAATTCTCGCCTGCCATGCCAGAGACTCAGGTTTGATTCCTGGTGCCTGCCCATGCCAAAAAAAAAAGGTAATTTCAGAGAGCAATCAATGACATAAAACATAGAATAGGGCAACAATATAGAAAATGTCAAATGGCAAAAGGGCACAAAATTGGCTACAATTGTCAAGGAGGGAGTCTCTGAGGAGAGTTGACATCTCTTTTGGTTGCAATGATTAAAATCCATATCAAACTACATTAAGCATAAGAGGGATTTTATTGTCCCCAATAAAGGAGATAGGATACTTATGAAGTCTCAGGAATGAATGAATGAGTAACTGCAGTATTAGTCAAGGTTCTCTAGAGTAACACAACTGACAGGAGAAAGCTGTGAAAATGAGATTTATAAAGGTGTCTCATGCAACCATGGGAATTGAAGAGTCCAAAATCCATATGGCAGGCTGTGAAGCTGGCAACTCTGATGAAGGCTCTGGATGAACTCCACAGGAGAGGCTTGTACTGGCTGAAGAAGTAGTGAAAGAGTCTCTCTTCTTCCTTAAAAGCCTTCAACTGATTCGATTATATCTTTGTGGGAGACAGGCCTTATTTGATCACAGATGTAATCAGCCACAGATGCAACCAACTGACTGATGATTTAATATAGCAACCTTCCGGTTTATCTACCAACCACAGAATATCCTTGCAGCAATGGTCAGGACAGTGCTTGCCTGACCAGACAACTGGGCATAATCATTTTGCCAAGTTGACACCAGAATCTAACCATCACATGCAGGATCTAGGGCCTTGGGGTCTCAGAGATAAGGAATCAATCCCAGTGAACACAACCTTCTCTTCTATCTCTCATTCCCTGTAATTTTTGCAGCCTTAGCTTCCCATCTTCCCATCTAGGTAAACGCAGTGGAAAAGAGAGCCTGTTTCTCCTAGAGAAGAGCACTCAACCCCAGGAAACAATTTTGGCTAGATATGAGATACAAAACAGTCCCATGGTTGGGATGGGAGGTGGGTATGAGTAGGATGAGGGGAAAGTAGAAGGAAGGGGTATATTACCAGAACATGGAAAAGCTTTGTGGACAAACACAATAGTTTCCACGGTTTGCTACATTATAGCCCTGGACTTCCCAGCACACTCAAGGTACACTTCTCCCCTGGCAGTATATTCAAAATTGCCCACCTATCAAAATACAAGTAACTAATGTACAACAAAAAACACTTTCATCCCTTCCAAAGGGACAATCCAAATTACATCATTTTCTGTATCTAATCCAAAGTCATTTAATAATAGTCTTGCCAAATAATAAATTTAACCACTGCAAATGCATGACATATAAAGTTATGGAAGGGAAACAATGTTTGCAATGAAAATTCTCATTTGGAAAGCAACTTCAGTTACCTCTGCTCCAGAGTTTATACAGCAGTTTGCTGAAAATGAAGAGCAAAAGCTCACCTCCCTGGCCACAGTGAGTCCTTTAAGGATCTTTTCTGCCTGCTCTCAGCTCTGCCATGAGGGTTGACCATAACCATTGGCTTCCTTAGCTATTCCAGAGAGAGAATTAGGGAATGATGTTTCTTCTTGGTGTTGCAGTGCTTTTAGACACTTCCTATTGGCCCAATTTCAAAACCATGATACATTTTTTTTTTGTGAATGAACAATTGTAGGATACTGTATGCCAAGCTGGGGTGATTTCCTTAAAATCCCATTAGCTGATCTATTTGATGTTCATCCTCTACACTCTTTAGTCATCAATACCAGATATATTGAAACATGGCTCTTAAATCTGGCCCAAGGTAACAATTTTCATATTTAACAGTATTTTTCTAGTCTCCAGACTCAGAAGTCTCACTTAAACATGGAAACTAATGATGTGGCTGCTTTTGGCCCATAATTCTAGCTGATTGTATCTCTTTGCATTTCAATCATTGCATTAGTTAGATCTCATTCAGCTGCAAGAAACAGAAATCAAACATATTAAGTTGAGGAAAATATTTTATTGGCTCACTATTTGGAATGTATCCTGGGAGCCATGGGGGCAAAGAAAGAGGTACAAGAGTCAGGATCTTAGGTGCCTATCTGGCTTTCTGCTTAATCTAGAGATGCTAATCTGAGATGGTAGACAAGATGGATTTTGGTGGTCCCTAAAGCAAATCACCTGGTTCAACAATCCCAGAAGAAAAGAGCAGGCTTTCGTCCACTGTCAATGCATACTCCCACCTCTCTGGTAGAAATGAAGGAAGTGGAGGAGAGGCAGGAGAGAGTAGGTTTCCAGAAGAAAGATTAGGCAAAGTTTGTTGAACAGACAACTACTATAGCCACCACTGTCCATTGTAGCCACAAAATTCGTTAACTAATTTGACACTGTTATGTACTAGAAATATATTTTTGTTTTACACTTAGTGGGTGTTGCACAAATGGCAACATGATATTTGTGGCCACTTAATTTATAGGCTTAGATTTACAGACAACACAGACTTCAGTGATATAAAAACATAATTTATTAGGAAAGTAATTAAAAGATCATTAGAAAGAAGACATAGTTACATCACCAGATTGGACAGCACCAACATCTGAAGAGGAGTGCCGGGGAATCTCAAGAGCATTCAGGGTCTGACTGGTAAAAATCCACAGCAGGGTGTCTTCTTCCCAGATGAGATTTTCTGTCTTTCTCTCTCATGAGATTCTCTCCAGTCCTACTGCTTGTACACAGTTTATATGGTATCTTTACACAACAGTGGTTGGATTCCAATTAATGTATGTGAACAAGCCCAGGTGATCCTCTGGGAACCGGCCAGATATTAAGAGGAGTTTCCTGGGACCAAATAACTCTTTTTATCAAAATACATCTCTGGATAGCAGTCCTCCCAGCTAGAGTGCACATTACAACAATTTATTACCAAGGTCAAGTAATGGCCACCTTAGTTAAGCATAACAAACTCTACAACAATTTATTATGAAGGTCACCTAATGGTAACCTCAGTCAAGTGTGACAAACTCTACAAATTTATTACTAGAGTCATGTAATGGCCACATCAGTTGAGAACAGACTCTACAAATTTAGTTTTCCCTTTCAAAGGGAAATAGACATAAAAGCAAAGTTGGGTGAATCCTTATGGGTTGCAATGGGACATTTTAAGACAGAAGCAACATCTGGACCCCCACTGCAACTTCCTTTCATTCATTCAATCATTCATACTTTTGTCCAAAAAATATTTATTAAGTGCTTACTGTCTCCTAAGCATTCTGTGGCTATGCATCAATAAATCACATAGCTATGGTCCCCACCTTCATAGGTATGGAGTCATATTATCAATGAAGTCAATTAAACAAGTAATCCCATACTTTGAAATAAGTGGCATGATAAGTAATGTAGTCAACATCTAAGAGATAATATAACAGGAGCACCTAACCTATTCTAGGGGTAAGAATGGCAAAGAAAATGTTCAAGAAAAACTTCTTGGGAGAAGTAATATTTCAACTGATGCTTATAGGATGAGTAGGGCTTAGCCAAGTCTGAGGGGCAGAGTGAAGGCTAGTTGGAAATAACTGAATGTGCAAAGACCCAATGGCAATAAGATTGTGGCATGTGTGGGAAATTGATATTGAAGATAACCAGTCTTTCTATTTCTGTACAATAGCATTATTTTCTCATACTCTCTTCTGAGAAGAGAAAACTTTCTAGCATGTCTCTTCCTACTTGTTTCTATTGCTTTCCCTTCCAAGTCCCTTTCTGTTATCCCTAAAGCTAGAACAGGCAGAATGGGGAAATGTTATAGTTTGAGGATTAGTGGAAGTAACCTTACTGGCTTCTTTTCCGGTAATATCCAATCTGTCCCCATGTGTCACTGTTCCTTCAATTCCTTGAAACAGCCTTCAGTCTGGGAACCAGAGATAAGCAGTGACAGTTGGCATTTTCCCTATAAACAGTTGGCCTTGCCTCAAATGAGAGTTTAACTGAAGAAGCTTGATGGCCATCAGATCAGTTGACCTGCATCGGAATTGTGTCTTTTCCTACATTTCCTTGCTAGATCTGAGAAGAGCTGTTACTAAGCTTCTGTCCAAGTCATCAGGGTCTTGCATAAAAAATAAATAATTGAGCACAACTATAAATGAATTATATATTATTGGGTGCATTTGCATAATTAAGCTTGCTCAAAAAAATTGGCAGTGCCCAAGCCAGCAAAGTGATATTGCATAATATCGACCACAAACACTGAAATGAGATTCTAGTGAAACTCAATGAAGTCAGAACTCTATGTGTCAAGATTAGATAAACGCATGAGCTCAATGACTGGATAAAAAACTACATGCTTGGAATTTTTAAATATAGCTTCTTTCTGAACAAAATAATGTGATTTCTCACCAAGAATAAGTACTTGGGAGAGGTAGCTTGCACAGCAGCAAGGGGCCTGGTTGGCTGTTGGAAGATCTGGAGCCCAGGCTCAGTTACAGCTCTGATTTGGTTCATGGCCTCTAGCCAGACACATAAGCACATTTTGCTTCCATTTCTTCATTTCTAAAATGATGTAAAAGTGGTTTCTCTACTTCCCTAATGAATTGTAAAAACCACAGAGAAAGAGAACACAGAGATATTTTTCCTGGCTGGCTCCCATCCCACTGTGAGTGCCCATATTTTCAATCCGGGGTCAGTGGCGGACATAGGTGTGTTATTTGCTTTACAGGCTTCATCTTGAAGAGGAAGAGTGGAACTTCTGACTTTCTCTCCCTGCCTGTTTCTCATGTTGGAGAGAAGTACCAGCACCAGTTGCAAGCATAAATCCGGGGCTTTGTTTCAGTGTTTCTTGTAATGAAGCTTTCAAAAGGGAAACATGGTTGAGAAAGGGAGTGTGGGTCCCTCAAAAGCATGGTCTCTGATAACCTACGACACTAGAAGTTGGAGAGGCAAGAAAAATGTATCAGGACATATTATGACTGAGGGAAAAACTGTCAAACCACACAAAAAACAAGATTCTGCTTTTTCTTTCAACATGAGCCTTTCTATAACATCAAGAAGAGGAAACAGGCAGCAGGGGAAACTTTATGTTACCACACTTCTTGTTTTATTTCATGAGGAATAAGTCTACTCATGTATAAGGATGACCTATCAGTGATATCAGTCACCAGTTGGTTCTGGGACTGATTTTGTTCTCCCACCCCTCTCTCATGCTTCCCATGGAAGCTGCCTTCAAGGTCAAAGAAGATAACTTCCTCAAATAATGAAGACTATTTTTTATCAATGCTAAGTGATAATCATACATCACTAGTTTAAAACTGTACCATTTTATTCATAATTGTCTGTTAGCAGGCATAATGACAATGGCTTCATGGGAGTTAATCTTCAAAGGTCTGTTTCCCACAAACTGATCAAATTCAGTTGTCTAAATCAAATTGCAGTTTTTTGAGGTGGAAATGTGTATCCATTAGCAGAGTAACTACTGGAGACACTGCAGTCAACATCGGGGAAGACCAAAGAACAGCAGAGTGGAGGACAATGATGGCTGTGAGCACAAGCATGTTCAAAGCATGCAAAACTGGGGGCAAAGGCAAGGTCAGGGGAGACCCAACCGTGGGGGCCAGGGGGAAGTAGTGTTGATATCTGTCAGTCCGCCAGAGCAAATCTGTGTCTCATTCAGAGTGAGATTGTGCCACAAGGATCTCTGCTAGACCCCAACTGCAAAAGAAAACTTTACAAAAAGGAGCAAGCAAGGTACAGCTGAATATTTGCAATAAGAGAAGTCAGGGGAAAGACAAATAGAGATGAACATGAGAATGATGAGACTAAAGAAATAAATATTGCTGGTTTCTATATTATGTCTTTGTTACGAACCACAGGAACTGAGAAGGAAGGGAAGAGAAAAGGAAACTTCTGGCAGAGAAGAATAGGAGAAGGGCACCATTATGTAAAGATTCACTAAGATGATCTAAAGAAAAGAGATACAAAATACTTCCTGGTAAGATATTACATGGTGAGAATGCCACTTATTAATTCCAGTGGGACAAACCCAAGAGACCTATTCAAATCCCTGGAAGTCATTCAACATGAGCAACACACATCAGAAAAATAGGATGTTAAAGAGAGTATTAAAAGAAAAAGAATAAGGCAATGCGTAAGCAGCCTTTGCAAGCTAAGGTTTAAGGTACGATTTTTCTCTAGGGGGGTAACAATTGGTATTGGAAGCATTGTGACTGCTTTAAAAGGCAATATGACGGAGTGACAGTCTAATAACAAGAGTGGTTGAACTTGGGAATGGAAAACTAAAAGGAAACAATGGAAAATATTTACTAGATACTTTTAACATAGGGGTTCAAGATTAAAGCTGGTATTAAGAAAGTAAAATACATTAGAGATAGGGCTTAAAGACAATCTGAGAGCTTTGGGTGGACAGAAAAAATGTTTCTGGTGTGAAAAATCAGGTTTGTCTAAACTTCCTTCCTCCTTTGAACTCATAGATACTGGGCTGTTGTACCATTTACCTTTTCTCATCTTGGATCTGTTGACCTTCCAGTTTTTCCACCATGTTCACTAAGCTCCTTGGTTTGTGACTCATGGTCTTTCCACCCACCTGATGATAACTATAATTCTGAGCAACTTTCATATTCCTCCTGACTCCTGGGAGGTAGACAAATTTTGATGTTCTCAATTCTTGTGACTTTGAGAAAGCTTCTTCTCTATTTTGTCACACAGACCAATAGTCATACCATGGTCTTTATCTTCACAGAAACTTTCTACCTGTGAAATTGCAATTATCTATTTACTCATTCATTTAAAACATACCTTTTGAATACCTACCTTGTGTCAACCACAGTGCTAGTCACTGCAAAAATAATTATGGTTAGAATAGCCAACAAGGATGAAACAGGGACACCAAAAGGCAATTGCAATAGAGTGTCATTAATGCTTTGCTGGCATATGTCAGAAAGCCTGCAGGAAGAGCATCTAATCTGGATTTCGGTTGTCATGTAAGACTTTCTGGTACAAGTGATATCTAAACTGAGACTAAGAATGAGTATGTGACAGCCAGGTAAATGTGGGTGGTGGTTGGAGAGGAACAGTGTTCCAGAAAGAGGGAATAATATTTTGAAATGTTCAGAGGTAAAAGAAGGCATGGCATGTTCAGGGGTCTGAAAAGCTGTTCAGAATGGCTTGGTAACTGATTGACTTCAGAGCATTGTTTGAGGCAGAGCAGGAATAAGCTTGAGCTACTAGGTGAATGGTCATGGTGTCATTTACTGAGGCAACATCAGAGGAGATGCAAAACTGGGAGAAAAGACTAGTGTTCTGCAAAGAGTTCAGTTTGGAATGTGGTTGAAGTTCCAGTGAGACAAATTCAGGGAAATGTTGAATCTTTGCCACCATCATGCCCCATCCCTAAGCCCCAGTGTACAAGCTTGTGTACATGTACACACACACGCATATGCTTCATTACCTGCCTAAATCTGCTCATCCTTCAAGATTCAATTTAAGTGGCACCAGCTCTAGAAAATATTCCATGATGACCACAGCCCACCCATGTTAAATCTGTGCCACACCATGTTTACCTCTACTGTAGCATATAGCGATTTCCACTTTGTCTCTTTACTAGTCTGTAAATTACCTAAAAAAGTGGGACAGTATCTTTATTTTGAATCCAGATGTCTAACAGATGCTAAGTAGGTGCTTGTTAAAGTTTAATGAATTAATGACCACTTGCATGAATGAGTGAAGCAGAGTAAATAAGCTATCATTTTAATAGTTCTTCCTGAGGGAACTGTCTTGGGGTAGAAAAAGTGTATCTGTAATTTGTATAATTACAGATGCACTGCAACAAAGCATTGGTAAACTGCTGTGCTTTTGAAACAAATGGGAATTTGGAGCTCTAGGCCGAAGGGAGGTAGAGTAGAGAAAAAAGAAGAGACAAGGGAGCTGAGCCACACGCAGAGGTAAAAGCGGCCATGAGAAAATCCTGCAGGTGGGTTTGTTCTCTTTTTTTATAGAACTACCTAAGATATGATTTTAATTTGTGGTACTAAAGCACTGCACGATTTCTCTGTTTCTCTAACTGCTCTGGAGTTCTCACTATCTTCAAATAATTTTGTGTAAATTAATTCCTTTTCTGGATCAAATTGAAGAGTAAAGAAAAAGAACCATGGGAGAGAGGTGTGAGGGAAATAAGGAGTTCACTGGGAACAGAAACTCTTATCTCTAAGAGACCAAGCAAAGGTGAGCCCCAAGGCTTTTTTTAACAAAATTTATTCATCTTCCATGGAACTGAAAAGTAAATCTATGTACAAAACAGGAAGAGATCAGGCTTCTCTCGCCCACTGCCAACCCCGTACAGATTTCCCCCGGAGCCCCCCGAGTTGGGCTGAGCACGGGGAGGCTCCGGGGCTCGGAAGGGAGCGCTGGCTCTGCTCCGGCGCCCGTTCGGTCAGGAAGGGGTGGGGATCTGGAGTCAAGGCGGCCGGGGGCGGAGCCTCCCGTCCCGGGATCGCGCGCTAGCGAGGCGGGGATTTAGAAATCCTGGAGCGGGTGGGGGGCTTGGATTTCTAAGGGATGGAATTCTGAAGTGCGGAAATGTACTCCTAGCGTCTCAAGGACTTGGATGCCCACAAAATATGGATGGGACATTTGAGGTAATTTTATTTAGCTCTCCTAAGACAGGGCCCTTTGTGATCTCTGTGCCCTCAAGGGATCCACTCCTACAAACTTCCCAAAAGCTGGCCATGGTAAAAGGAGGCAGGCTGGATCACCTGAAGGAGCTTCTGTCTCAGTCTCTCGGCAAGAAAAATGCAGGGAAGGTACATGGTCCAATAAGAAAGCATTAGGATAAGTCCCCAGGAACAGTTAGTTAGATGAATATAAAGAATAAACTTTATGTTAAAAGAGAGCAATAAAACGAGGAAAGACATAGCTAGGGGTAAACAGGAGCTATAGTAAGGAAAAAATAGCTCTTGCAGAAGAAAGGAGACAAAAATACTTCAGTTGAGGAAGATTTGTCAAAAATCTGAAGCGAAACTATGAAAGTCAGGAGAAAAGATGCAGAAAATTTACTGTACGGAGAGAGCGAAATTAATGAGAACAAAAAGAATAATTGTAGGTGAACTCAAGTTCAAAAAGAGTGTGGAATCCTGAACCTACGAGGGGATTAGAACCATAACAAGAGACAAAGAAGAACGCTCAGAGGATTACTTAAAAGAATAAGTAAAATCACTTGAACTTGGGACAAACAACAGATCATAATGGGAACACAAAACGCAAATAACAAAAGAACGCTGTTGCTAACAGGGTTCTGAAAGAAGAAAATACGAACGAAATTGTTGTGAGAGAAACAAGGTGGAATGTAAGGAGGGAAACTTACCGCTCCCACAGGGCTGTACTGGAGGCTCTTCACTTGTTAATACATGGCTTAGCCACTTCTAGTGGTTACAGAAAGCGACTCAAACTGGCTTAAGAAAGAGGGGAGGGGATGGGTAGGAAGGGAATGTATTAGGAGGATACTGAATAATGTTCTGAGCCCAGAGTGGCCAGACCTTAGGAGGCACTGGAACCTGTAAATAGTTTCTAAGAAAACCAGGCGTACTTTCTCTCCATTCCTGCTTAGCTCTGAGCATTTACTTCCTGTTCTCACTACAGATGAGAAGTGGAAATTGGCTACCCCATAGCTTCATTAGTGACGTCAGCTCATTTCCAGGCACCCACACAGGCTGACTGGCAGAGAAAAATAATGGCTGGATACTCAGATGCAAAATTATCTGCAAAGGCACCTCCATAAGTGTGGGGACATTCTCAGAAAAATGAAGTGGTTATAAGCTGAGCAATTAATCTAAAGGTTACCACTGCATTAGATAAATGGAAGCATCAAAATGAGAACGTGAAAAGATAGAAAATATTTAAAAAACATATATAAATGACATCGCACAGACAAGATGAGAAGAAAAGGTGGTGGTAATTAAAGTGCAAAAAGAAACCTACCATGTAAAAGATGTAAAAGAAAGGTATGATAAAAAACAATCTAATAGTGAAAAGCATGACGATTTTTTTCCTGGTTTTGCTTAGCTATGGCTCTTCATTTGTTAAATGACTCTATATGTTGAAATAAAAGCTGTACTTACCAAACAAGAAAAGACTAAGTACTTTCTAATACCACCACTCTTATTCTTACTGTGATCCTAGCTATGAGGCTAGCATCCCTTGGATTGGCAATTTTGCCATGCCAGCTACATAGGAACATAGATGAGGCTTTGTCTCAAGCAAGTTTATGCTTTCTTTTTTTTCTTTTTTTCTTTATGATTTCAAAATCATAAAATAAGTAAGTCAATATTAATGGAAAACTAAAAGATGACATTTGAGTCACAAAAGAACTCAGAAAAATTTATGGAAAGAACTATTACAGAAAAATTAAATTATGAAATAGAAATTGATGGATTTCTGAATAAATACATTTTTAAAAAGATGTTTACCAGAAGAATTAGGACAAAGCTAAAGGTCTTGTGGAATGTCCTTCAAAACCAATTGCTGGTTAAACCATTATACATTTATTCATCAGGCAAATGCATATTGCCAAAAGAAAGGATTTGGGTAAGAGTAGACAGGACAAAAACTTGGAACTCATTGGTCAAGATCATGGAAACAAATGGGAGGGAAATGCAAAGAAGAGTTTTATTAAAAGAGGTACTCAAAAGTATTCTGTTTTATGTTCTATAATTTCCCAATAAGAATTTAAAGGTATTTGCAAAACTACATAAGCCAAAGCAAGATAAAAAAAAATTACAAGCATGCAGGAAAACACAAAGGCAAGGAGGGATATAAATTGGACCCCAGATGAGTCGGTCACAAACCAGGGAGGAAATTAAATATTGTAATTATGCATTTTCTATAAGTGGGCCACAAATTTAGCTCTATGATTTTCAATAGTCAACAAAAACAGGAAAATCTGATCAATTATACAATCCTCAGTGCTCATAAACAAAACAAACAAGCAGAGCAGCTTTCCAAGAGATGCTCAGCCATTCCTAGAAGAGTACATGTTGCATTTTAAGTGAATTTTGATAGGGCAATGTAGAGCTAGTAATAAGGTCTCAAATTCTGAACAAAGTTTGAAATAATGTGGTTCCCAAAATCTTTTCTTAATTCATCAAAACTATATAATATCAAAATTGGTGAGCCAAATCAATTATAAACTGTATTCAAAAGGATGGGCACTATTGCTTCCTACTAGTGTCAATTTTGGTTATAAACAGAAATACCCACCATTCCTTATCACAGTCATTAATGAGTTATGAAAATATTGATGTATGCATGGTTTTTGTGAAACATATGACTGCTTTCCACTAAAACTGTCATATACTAAGATAAGATGGAGACTTCTATCTAGGGGTCACATCTAAAGACGCCGGCAATGAAATGGACAATATCCTCAATAGCATCTGTCATGGTCAGGTTCATGTATCAACTTCACCAGGTGGTGGTGCCTGGTTGTCTGGTCAGGCAAGTGCTGGCTTGTCTGTTGCTATGAAGATGTTTCATGGACTTAAATCACGATCACATTGGCTGCATCCACAGCTGATCAGCTAAGGGGACAGTCTTCTGTAATGAATGATGCTTAATCTAATCACTGAAAGGCTTTTAAGAAGAATTCAGAAGAGACAGTCACTCTTCTTCCTGCTTCAGCAAACCAGCCACTCCTGAGAGTTTGTTGAGGACCTTCATTGGAGCTGCCAATTTGTGGCCTGCCCTACAGATCTTGGACACTTATATCCCCATGGTTAACCAGCAATCCTCTCTTGAGAGTTCATTGAGGAACTTCATTGGAGCTGCCAGCTCACAGCCTGCCCTACAGAAGTTGACTCTACATCCCCATGGTTACATAAGACACTTTTATAAATTTTATATTTACAGTTATCTCCTGCTGATTCTGTTTCTCTAGAGAACCCTAGCCAATACAGCATTCTTTCAGCATACAGATAGTGAATCATGTGAGCCCCTTTCTTAATGGGTCTCAATATATGAGCTAATGCCATCACTGATAGCTTAGATTCTAAAAGGGGCCTTAAAAAAAGAACCAAGGAGGGCGGGCCATGATGGCTCAGCAGGCAGAGTTCTTACCTGCCATACCAGAGACCTGGGTTCTTTTCCTGGTGCCTGTCCATGCCAAAAAAATAAAACCAAAAAAACAGGATTATAGCTTTCTTTTCCTATGATTGAATTCAAGGTAGATATAAGAGTACATAGAAAGGCATATGGAATACACATTTTTTAGGCCATCTTCCATAACTACTAGGTGGCCACTTCTAGTAATTTTTAGTAATTCCTAAATTGGCATGGACTTGCTCATGAAAAAGATTAAGTGCAAATAAAGCAGGGTTCAATAAAAGTGTATACTGTATGGTCCTGATGCTGTGGGTATTTATTAATAAATACAGATACTTACAGTCTATACATTGAGATCAGGAAAGCAACAAAATTTATCACATCTCTGACTTATTGTCAACAATTTTATACTGTTTTTCATACTTATGTTTTCAACTTCTCTACTGTTAAAATTAGGGAAAAATTATTGTTTTCTATAAAATAACTTAAACTCACATTAGCATAGTGACAAATGAATAATTTAGTTTGCAGAATTCTACTCTACCAAGCACAGAATTCAGTAAATTTACCATGAAATTCAAGCCAAGATATAATTCCTAATGTACCCAGCTATCCATCATGAACCATGTTAAAAATGTACACAAAGCTAATTGTTCTAGTTTACCAGCTGCCAGAATGCAATATACCAGAAATGGAATGGCTTTTCCAAAGGGGAATTTAATAAGTTGCTAGTTTACAGTTCTAAGGTCGAGAAAATGTCCCAATTAAAACAAGTCTATAGAAATGTCCAATCTAAAGCATCCAGGGAAAGATACCTTGGTTCAAGAAGTTCAATGAAGTTCAGGGTCTCTCTCTCAAATGAGAAGGTACCTGGCAAACAGGGTCAGGGTTTCTCTCTTATCTGGAAAGGGATTTCAAATTGGCATACCAACTGAAGGCGATAACTTGCCATTGGTGACTGTGCTGGTTTGAAAGGATGTATGTACCCTAGAAAAGCCATGTTTTAACCCTAATCCAATTTTGTAAAGGCAACCATTTCTTCTAATCCCTATTCAGTACTTATGCTGGTTTGAAAGGACGTATGGACCCTAGAAAAGCCATGTTTTAATGAAAATTTCATTTTGTAAAGGCAGAATAATCCTTATTCAATACTGTATGTTTGAAACTGTAATTTAATCAAGAGTGGTTGTTAACTTGGATTAGGTGATGACATGTGCCCACCCATTTGGGTGGGTCTTGATAAATTTCTGAAGTCCTATAAAAGAGGGAACATTTTGGAGAATGAGAGATTCGGAGAGAGCAGAGAATGCTGCAGCACCACGAAGCAGAGAGTCCACGAGCCAGCAACCTTTAGAGATGAAGAAGGAAAATGCCTCTCAGGGAGCTTCATGAAACTGGAAGCCAGGAGAGAAAGCTAGCAGATGTTGCTGTGTTCACCATGTGCCCTTCCAGCTGAGAGAGAAGCCCTGACTGTGTTTGCCATGTGCCTTCTCACTTGAGAGAGGAACCCTGAACTTCATAAGCCTTCTTGAACCAAGGTGCATTTCCCTGGATGGATGTCTTTGATTGGACATTTCTACGGACTTGTTTTAATTGGGACATTTTCTCAGCCTTAGAACTGTAAATGAGCAATTTATTAAATTCCTCTTTTAAAAGCCATTCAGTTTCTGGTATATTGCATTCTGGCAGCTAGCAAACTAGAAGAGTACTGTATGTTTGAATCTGTAATTAGATCATCTCCCTGGAAGTGTAACTCAATTAAGAGTGGTTGTTAAACTGGATTGGGTTGAGACGTGTCTCTACCCAATTGGGTGGGTCTTGATTAGTTTACTAGAATCCTATAAAAGAGGAAGCATTTTGGAGAAAGCAGGAGATTCTGAGAGAGCAGAGAATGAATGACATAGCCACAAGAAGCAGAGAGTCCACCAGCCAGTGACCTTTGGAGAAGAAGGAAATGCCTCCCAGGAGCTTCATGAAACTGGAAACCAGGAGAGAAGCTAGCAGATGATGCCATGTTTGCCATGTACCTTTTCACTTGGGAGAGAAACCCTGAACTTCATTGGATGTCTTGAACCAAGGTATCTTTCCCTGGATGCCTTGGATTGGACATTTCTATAGACTCACTTTAATCGGGACATTTTCTTGGCCTTAGAACTGTAAACTTGCAATTTATTAAATTCCCCTTTTAAAAGCCATTCTGTTTCTGGTATATTGCACTCTGGCAGCTAGCAAACTAGAACAGTGACTATTTTCTAGTTACTCAACATGTTTGTTGAGCACCTACTTAGTGCCAAGCTCTGAGCTAAGTTGTAAAGATGTGATAGTAAACAATCCAAACACATTTCTAGCTTCATAAAATTTATATTCTAGTATGGCAGATGGACAAAAGCAAGAACATTGAAAATAAAAATGAAAAATTGTGATCAGTGTTATGAAGAGGAGAGGAGTTCATCATAAATATCACAGGGCAACATATTTTGATGGTGAATGGAGGCCTCTGTTATTAGGTGACATTTAAGATAGAAAGAATGAAAAAGAGGAACAATGTATGCAAAAGTCTGGAAATGTGAAAGTATCTGGTATATTTATAGGACTGAAAAGAAGACTAATGCCAAGTAAGGAAAGGGAATATGGAATTGGAAAAAAAAAACTGGAGAGAGATGAACAACTATAGCCAGGTAAAATCTGAGTGCCCTACCAAAATACGAACTTTGCCTTTAGGATAGTAATCCATGGCCCTTTTCCACAGCAGGACCAACTATCTGTTGAAGCCACTCGTTATGATAATAAAACCAACTTCAATGTATAAATAAAATTCTTGTTAGCAAGAATATTGATTCTTTTTTGCTTTAAGCAGATAGAAAATGTATTAGGAACACATGTAAGAGGACATCAGGCACTCTCACAAAGGCAGGGGTAAGAAAGGTGAGAGGCAATAGGCAATGTGGGGCCATTTGCTTTTATACATTAGCTTTACTTACTCCACCCCCCCCCCCACACACACGCACACTTCCTTGCTCAGGGCTTTCTTTTACCCTCCATTCTCTTCAGGACGGTGCCTGGTGGTGAACAGTGTATTTGGGTGGGTCAGTTGGCTCTACCCTTCTCCATAGATGACTCGCTCAGTTGGGTTGGCTGCTGCTGGGTGTTTCCATAAGTGGGTAGCCCCTGGGCAGGGTGTCTGTCCAGGACCTGGGCCTTCCTGAACTTGATTAACCATCCTTGCTTAGTGTTTTTTTTTCTCTCTCCTCTCTCTCTGTTCTAGCCTACCTCAAATTCACCCTCACAGAATTCTCAACCCTTAATCTTAAGGGATGCTGAAGGATGAGGGTATATCTTCTGTAGCAGCTTCTGACTTGTCAGAGGGTATAAGCCCTGCTTGATGGGACCTAGAACTTTCTGGCCATCTTATTTAAGTGGAGAGAGGAGGAGTCCAGAGGGGCAGTTGGAACGACTGAAAATCCTTGCATCAGCATTGGTTTGGTGTGGAAGGCATCTAGTCTGGAAGAAATAAATGTGATGAGAAGCTTAAAAATGCAAGGGCCAATCAAGAGCAAGAGGATAGAAGTGAGTGGGCCTAGAAGATGCATTAGCCAAGAGAGATTGGGGAAGAGGGAAGGAAATGACCATCCTTCAGATCTGAGAGTGAATCCTAGCTGGGCAGCTTGTTCCTGTTCAACTTGGGAATAAGAGAATACATGTGCCAAGTTAAGGGGTGCAGGAATGAGGTTGGAAAGGGGCCTCATTGATCTGGCTGCTGTTTAGTTGCTGTATCTGCCCAGTTGTTTCCTCGAGAGATATTAGTATTATTTTTCTGATGGCCAGGGTAATGAATTACCCCTATTTTTCTGTTGGTAAAGAGCACAGCATTTAAGAGATTAAGTATCTCTTGGCAGTGTGTAATTGGGGTTTTGCCTTTTGTGGAAAAGGCTTGCTCTTTCTACACTGCTGTGTGAACATGCAGGATTATTTGAAAACTTTGGGGTAGCCCTGTCTACGTGAGCAGGGTGGGTATCCTATCCCTAAGTCCCTGCCATTCAAAAGCAAAGAGGTATTGAGAATTAAGGTGAAAAGGGTCATAAAAAATGTGTGCTTTGAAGATCCAAGACTGAAAATTTGAATACAGATAGGGGTTATTTAGCAGGCTCAAGCTGAGATGCCACAAGGCTTCCATCTGTAGGGGCCCTGGGGCAAGTAAGGGATAAACACTAGTCTTATCCTGGACCTCAGAAGTGAAGAAGATCCCTTCTAAGAAGGGGATGGGTCATTCAGGGACAATAAGAAATTGATGGGACATTAAAATGTCTTTAAACCTACAAGGGAGAGGAATAGTAAAGATTTTATTTTTAGCTTTACCATCAATTGCTATATCTAGGCAACTGTGCCAGTTTGAATCTATTATGTACCCCCAAAAAGCCATGTTTTAATTCTGATCCAATGTTGTGGGAGCAACTGTTTCTTTGAATCTGATTCAATACTGTAGATTTGAAACTTTTGAGTAGATTATCTCCATAGAGATTTGAAGAGAGACAGAAATGACACAGCCAACAGAAACTTCAGAGCAGAGGTGACACAGATGCCAAAACTTGGAGAATAGAGATATGGATGTTTGGAGATGCTTGGAGCCCAGAAGACATCACCATGAGATGTTAAGCAAGCCAGAACCTGGAAAGAACCAAGGGAAGCCAAGAGATGAAGGACAAACCCAGAGAAGCAAAGTGAGGAACCTCCACAGGAACAGAGGCTAAAAGCAATGGAGCCCAGGAGCAAAGGATTAGCAGATGCCAGCCATGTGACCAACCAGCTGACAGATATGCTCCTGACCCATCAGCCTTCCTTGAATTAAGGTATCTTTCCCTGATTGCCTTAGTTTGGGCATTTTTATAGGCTTAGAACTATAAACATAACGTATAAAATTACCCCTTTTGAAAAGCTGCTCTAGTTCTGGCACTCTGCATTCTGGTAGCTTACTAACTAAAACAGCAAGTCTGCATGGAGGTAAGCCCAGAGTGGCAGTTTGGGACAGAGTGGCTCCATTGTTAATTAAGAAATTAATAATCTTATCTGTCATGCCGAGTGTCATCCAGGGCTCCTGTAAGGTGGTCAGATGTGAAGTCAGCAGAGCCATATTTAGTGTTGGACACCCTTAGTCTTTTTTACTTGCTGTGAATAGGGTTCAAGGCACTGTTCTTCCCTGCCTTCAGGAGACAGTGCCATCCTGAGCCTAATGCCCATCTTGGTTACAGCTGGGACAAGGCCCTGGTGGGTCCCAAGGTTGAGAGTTGTCTCAGGTTCTCCAGCACCCTCTTTGCTAGTGGCAAAGACCTTGAGAGGGTGACCTTAAGTGGGTGACCTTGAGAAGACAGGGAGCTGTTAACAGTGACTGCAATAAGCTGAGCCTGTTCTCTGTTCTTTTGTTTACCTCTCTTTGCTTTCTCCTTCTCCTTGGCCTTATTTCAATTGTTAAAGACAGAAAAGGTAGTTTCTAATAAGTCATTAGTGAAATTTGTGAACCCATAGAGAGCTTTAGCAACTTTCTCTGAATGTCAGGGGCAGACTGGCTGATGAAATGAGTGTCCAGAAAAATTAGACTTTCCCAGAAATCCAGGCATACATTAGTATACTTTTCTAAGTCTTCCACTAGCCTCACTTGGAACAGAGCTGAGTTTTCCTTTCTCCTGAGTGAGTTCCCTTAGCTTATTACAATTAATTGGTTTGGTAGTACATTTTTTATGCCTTTTAACAAACAGATATTTTCTCCTCTAATGGAAATTGAGACATAGGCATAACACAAGTGAAAAATCTTTTTTAAGTTCTTGTTTTGATAGAGAACTATAAATATCTGGGCAAAGGGAATTTCTGACTACTTTCCCTGTTTGTTTTGTTTTGTTTCAAAGACTGGAGGATGGTACTGTAATTGAGAGTCCTATTGTAGAACTATGCTTCCCATCTTTTAGCTTTTAATAACTTCAGGAATTTCCATCTTTTCTGGAAAAAAGAGGAGGGCTTTTCCTCTAAGTTTCCTGAGGGCTAAAAAGCATAATTTAAAAGAGAAGCCTTATATGTGGCTGTAAAGGGTTTCAATAGAGACTAAATGAGGAAGAGGGCTTTTAAAAGGGGATTATTTAAAATATTTGCTTCTTCCCCAAAGAAGTGGTATGAGGAAGTTCCTGACAGTTCACCTGTGTATAACATAATTTGCAAGAGTCCTTTATGGTTTTGTCCTGATATACAGCCATAAAAGCTGTATGTAAGGAATTTCTTGACTTCTTGCTACTTTCCCTCACTTTTTTTTCCCTCGCTCTTACAAAAGAGATTTAATTGTAAAATAGGGTTATAGCTGACTGTCCTATTCATGGGCCAACACTGGCCAATCTCCAGGCTTATTGTGGTCAGGCAGTGTTCTTTAAAGATACTAGAGGCACCACTCATTTTTAATGAAGAGAGAGAAAAAGGCAGTGTCCTCAGGGTCCTCAAAGACTCAGAACATGGATGGCTGGGTACCATCCCAAAGATTCTGAGCTGAGCCACTCATCTTCCTGGGTGTCTGTGCTTTTATCTTACTACCTAACTTACTGCCTAAGAGAAAAGGAATGATCTGCCATGAAGAAACTTCAGGGAAGGGGTCTTCCAGTTGCCAGCCCTGGGTGTTGCCATGATCAAGTGAAAGGGAAAGAACATGTTGCATGGAAATTGGGCTTCTTTTAAGAACATGGCTTAGTATGCTTTTCAAGCATCAGAGGGATCCAGGTATGGGCATAATGTAGGGCCAAAAGAGAGGTTTCTTCTGTTCCTTACAATGCAGATCTTTTCCATAAAGCAAACAGACACCCAGTAGCTTATTTTCCCCAGCCAATGGTTTTGTTCCTGCACTGGGTGACACCTTCAGAGGGCTAATAGCAGAAGATACTGGGATTTGAGACATAGTAGCAGACAAGAAGATGGAAAGGCCCAGAAAAAAAGATAACCAGAGCTTTTGCTTCCCTGCAAACCTCTCTTCTGGCTTTCAGGAGGAGACACTCTCATTGGAAAATACCCAGGTTCCTTGGGCCTAAACCAGAGGTGACTTCTTAGAATGTCAATGCAACACCTTGTTTGGTACTAGAATTCTTAGTCCAGAATTTTTTTGTTACAAAAGATGGAATGTCTCAGAAGGCATTGAAAGCCAGCCAGATTTCTCTGGAGGCAAGGGAGTGGATCTCTGTTAAAGAAGTGAAAAGGGGAATAGATTTAGCAAGAGGAAGCATTTGGGTCCTCAGAGGGGATGAAAAGAGAGAGTGTAGGGTAGTGTCAAAGAGCCAAGGAAAGAGAGAGATAGAGGGAGGGAAAGACAGACAGACAGACAGACTTGATTTGGTTCCCATCAGACTCCAGCTCAAAACAGGGAGAGGTTCTCAGAAAGGTCCCAAAGGGCAATATCACCTGCCACCCTGAGCCTCCTTAGATTGACACAGCATGGAGATGGGGCTTCTGCCACCTCTGGGGAGGGAACCTGTGGCTCAGGGTGAACTGAATTTATGTCCTGGGGAAGATGCATGGAGTTTATGTCATGGGGAAGTCTCAGAGAGCTAGGGAGAGAGTGGGGAGGAGGGTGAATTTGATTTGGCTGTAATTGGACTCCTGCTCAACATGGATAGAAGCCCCCAGTCAGGTCCCAAAGGGAAGTATCACCTGCTATCCTGAACCTCCTTGGAGCTGCATGGTGTGGAGTTGGGCCCCTGCCATCTTAAAGGAGGGAGCCTGTGGCTCATGGTAAACCAAGTTTATGTCCTGGTGGAGCCACATCAGAGCCCTTACATTCTTAGAGAGAGCAGTGAAAATGTACCAACCTTTTGGGAGACCACAGAGTTGCAAGAGGACATAGAAGAAGATAACAATGAGACAAGCAAGAAAAAAAAGTGACAGCACACTGCCAAGCTTCCTGGTACTAACCAGTCCAGACAGTCGGAGAGAAATCACTCCTGGCTGGCTCACCAAAACTTGTTGCTGAATTTTGACTTCCAGTTTCTTGGCCATGCTGCAAGAAAGAATTCAAGGGCATAGCACAGCCTAGAGTAAGCAGATAGAAAATTTATCAAGTATACATATAAGAGTACATTTGGACACTCTCACAAGGACAGAGGTGAGAAAGGCAAAAAGCAGAACACTGATTCCTTTTTTCTTTTTTTTTTGTATGCTATCTAGTGGAGGGTCACATTTCATTCTTTTCCATGTGAATATCCTGTTATTGTAGCACCATTGTCGAATATATATATTTTTTTGAGTGTATAGGCTGGGAATTGAACCCATGTCTCCCACATGGCAGGATAGTTCTACCACTGAACTACCAAAGCACCCCAGAACATTGACCTTTGATCGTGAGGGGAATCCTCATTGGTGAGAGAATATATAAGCCTAGACTAAAGTGTCATAAGAAGAAGGAGTAATAAAAACAGAATAAAAGAAACAAAAGTAAAATAATTAAACTTTAAATTAATTGACCAGATTAAAAAATGACATATTTCGAGGCTAAATGGTGAACACTATTGTTTAACTATAATTTTTCTCATATAATGCTCTTTGCGCTTCTTAATAGCCCTATAATATATTTGTTCTATTACTAGGGCAATACAGGACAAAAATACTAAATGTGTGGTATATGATGTTTGGATTTCTCATCATCTGGTGGTATGGAACAAATTTAAAGTATATTATATGTAAATGATTTTTCTTTTAATCATTTGAGAATCTACATAAAAATAAAACACTGTGCATAAAAATATCATGGTTAAATGGAAAGGAATACCAAAAGGAAGGAAATAAGGAAGCAGATTCCTCCACGAGTCTCCCTAACCTGACTTCTTTTGCCCCAAGAGACTGGAGTTAGAGCCTGAGAGGACACAGCCCACACTGTCCAATATCCAGGTACACAAAGCTCCAAAACAGAAATCCCTAAACCATTGTTCTATGTTTTCTCACCTCTGTGTTTTTAAAAGAAGGAAGATGAAATATCCGAGTTAATAAATTATAGAACAAAGTTCATCTATTCATTGAGATAAAAAAGGCTTATTAGGTACAAAACACTGGAAGACAATGAAAGTGAACTCTCCTTATTAGTGCTGCCAGAAATATTAGCATTATTATTGAGCCAAAATGAATTCTGAATTGGTAGGAAAGGAGATGAGATGCAAATTTAAGTCTTATACAGAACATTTTACTTCTCCTTTATTCAATGCATAATGCCATATTTCCAACGGAAGCTACTTGTGGAAGCCAACCAAAAGTAAAAAGAAATGGGGAGCTGAGAAATTGGCCAGGGAGCATAAGACACTCCACCTAAATAGAAAATTCTTACATGGTTGGGTTAGAGAAAAAACTATAAGGAGTACCATTAAAAATCCTTCAGAGGTCTGATATTAATTATAAGAAAGCCTAATAGATAAGATAGCAAAGAATTTTCAAACCTGACCTTCCCTGCTTTCTGCCAAGGTTCTGCAAGGCAAAATGGCTGATAATGGCCAGGCATTTATATGATATTTTTCCTATTGCCCCAAATAATTGCTTTTAAAATGACCTTTAATACCATCTCTTTGATGAAAATCAGTCACACTGATATGCTGAGCCTGTTGATTGTGTTTCAAATCATGGAAAAATGTCAGCTTGTGCAAGATTGCTGAACAAGATAGAATCTAAACACTCTTTGTTATTTTCTCATCATACGGATTGCCATGGTGTGGGAAAGAGAGTTTGTAGATGAATTGAAGGATGGAGTGGGGTGAGAGATAATGTAATATGTAGGTTTGGTAAATAGATATTGCCCAGCTTCTACTACATAGGAAACACTCAAGCCAATAAAATCTCCTAAGAATCTTTCATTAAATTCACCACAGGACTTCAAATGGCCACAGCTAAGAAAACAGGAAAAATAGGGACTAGTAACTAAAAGATCTCATATTTCTACATCTTCCTTTCACTTCTAGTACCTAACTTAAGCACTGCAGAAGGAAACTTAATAACGTACATTGAATGAGTTTGTTGAATAAAACTCGACAGCCAATTTGTAGAATTCAGACCAGACTCCAGTGGCTGTCTCAAATGGATGACTTGAGATTAGTATTTTTACCTTCTACTTTTCAACGTTGACATACCTCAAATGTAGCTAGACTTGAGTTTAGAAATACAGATAACTTTCATGAGGGGAGAAGCACATAGGAAATCTGAGCCAGATCTTTCTCCTCAACTTTACAATCTTCTGGAAATGGTTAAGAACGTTTGAATATCATCCTATAGACCCTTAAGGGAGTACTAATTTATTAAGGTCTTACATTGTTGAAATCCCAACTTGGAAAACCAGCATATATGGTACTGATATGCCATTGAATTCTTTGAAGTAACAGGCTTCTCCTATGCATTAAAAATAGGATTCCATATTTTAAGGGCAGCTTTGAAAAATAATCCACTAATTAAATAGACAATCACTGGCCCTCATAATCATCATTAGATTGTCAAACATTTCATTTCAAGCGTATACAAAGAAAAACACCAAAGAGGATTAGAAGATGCTGCCCAGGATTCTATGGCATTCCTCTCCCATTTGAGTTCAGGTTAGACTGTGGGAACTTAAAGGATGTGCCAGTTCAACAGATCATAAACCACAAGATTCTTTTGCTCTCTTTTCCTGGTGAGTGATCATTTCACTTTTAAAGGTAAATTGGCTTACACAGGAATGTAGTATTGACTTGAATTCCCAGTGTGGGGACTGGTAGTGGAAGGAAAATTAGGGAAAATTTCTGAAACCTTCCCTTCAATACATGCTCTCTGCAGCACATAACAAAGCCAATAGAGAGTTCTAGATGGCATTTTGCATGTGTTTAATCTCTCTGTACCTCATGTTTATAGCTTGTTTTATAGCCTTGCCCTGTGATATGTATCCTGCCAAATTATCAAGCAGAGTTTAGCCTGATATTTGTTAAATAGGTTTTCTCTAATAGCCTGCAGCTAAATGTAAATAAATGTAACGAGATGCATTTATTTATGAAATGGAAAAATGCCAAAGAAACTAGTGTGAAAATGACTTCATGGGGATTTCGATTAGTTTGCACCTGCTCATCCTGTGCCTTCTACACATTGAGAATACCCTTGTCTTACCTATAGGTTAACCCTAAAAATTCTATTATAGCTTTTGGTGCATTATACTTATCGGCCCTCATGAGAGATTTTTAAAAATATTTTTAAATCACTACATCTAAAAAATCAAATTGCTTTTAATTTTTAAGGTTATTTTATGTAACATTAAAAATCTCATGACCCAGAACCGCATCACCAGAACAACGACACACCAACAAAAAATTAAAAGCCACTACAGAAACAGATTAGTCAAGTTAGCTTCCTTTGCCAAAGTATAAACTTATATTAATTCACTGACATTAACTTGGTTTTTAAATTGCTTTCTGGTCTCTTTTCTTGAAACAATATCTTGTTTTTACCTCTGTAATCAAAAATGCCTTTCTTCCAGAGCTCATGATTCAATTATCCATCAGTATTGTTGATGAAAAAGGCAAAGATAGTAAGTAAATTGCTGTATAATCCACAACTTAGTAGCACTTAAAATGACAATAGATTGAGGAAAATTAATAGCAATTTCACAAATACATTAGAGTGCATAGGAAATACCTGCTAATACTCCTATTGAAATGCTCTCTTTTTCTAGGCAGCATTTGAGTAAAAGCAGATAATATTCTCTCGGACTCCACAGACTAACACCATGAATCCAACTGAGGATTCAATAAGAAAATTTCAGTGAAGAGTTGAATAAGAGGGGAACTACACAGAGACATGGTATTCACACATTTTGGAAATACTTATGGAGCCCTTAATTGTTTCAGGCTCTCGTTCATGAAGATTGAGGAGCCAAGTTATTGTAAAACCTAGAACCCAGAATGGAATCTATCTCTGATCTCTGTGATCAGTCTTCTTTCTCAGAGGAGGCTGGGTATGTACTCTTCATGTACTCAGAGGAGGCTGGGCATGTCAATTTTTGAGGGGGAATTTCCATGGAGGCAAAATAACTTAAGGATTAACATTGTGGGCCTGGGTCCAAATTGTTGCTCTATTACCCATCACTGAGGGACTCTGGGACACTTAAACAAACTTACTGATCTTCAAGTTTCTTAGTTGGGAGATAACAAAAGTACCTACTTAAGGTTCTTGAGGATGAAAAATATATATTCTAGGTCTTTGCTGTTATTATGAAGAATGTTTAATGATAACCAATAACCTAAAATATTTCCAGAGCCTTATTTTCATGGTGGGTCTGTGTATAGAGACGGTCAGACAAATTCAATAATACATGTCTCATGCAACCTTCTGATTCTGACTTCAAACCTCTCTAACAAATTGGGGAACAAGCTAAAGCCAGCTTATTAAACAGCAATTTTTATATGACAACCAGAAAGGCTTGAACTGATGGGTAGTGTAGAAAATGATGAGGTGCTCTGTGATGTCAGCCCTTAACCATCCTCAGAGTCTTTGGTTTTTAATCTCCAAAGCTCTCTGATATTAAAAGATGTTAAGAGCTAACACATATATGAGATAACAGATTATTGAAGCCCCATGAGTTCAAAGTTACATAAACTTTATATATTTTTCAATGATGGTTATATTTCATTATCTTTACAAAATAGTTTCACATTGATGTTCAAAACCAATTTCCTTAAAAGCTAGATATTAGCATAGACTAAGCTGTGACCAGGAGACATCACAGTGAACAACTAAGTTCAAGATCTGTCCATCTGATCATTTGATTTTCTCAACCAACGCATGAATGCATGGCTTGTGGAAGGTTGACCATGGTAGTGGTATTTGTCATGGAAAAAACTGAAATGATTGGCACACACATAGACTATTTCCACATATATAGAGAAAGTGAAGACTTGATAATTACCAAATTAATTTTATTCCATAAATTATTCTTAAACTCTGTTCTCTACTAAGCCCTGGGAAGAATTTCAAAATGTATAAAACCATACCTGCTCTCAGGGAATTTATAAATCAGGGGGAGAAATGAAGGATTTACATAAATATATACTGTTCAAAGCATATGGTTCATGCAAACTAATTAGCATTGATTAAGTAGACTAGAAACGTGAACAAGATAGGAATCAATCTTTGCTGAGATGAACATATAAGGCTCAGATAAGATGGTGACATTAACTGAGTCGTAAAGGATAAATTTAATTTTTCACAGAAGATAGTAGACTTTCAAATAGTACTTGCTAAAATAGTTATTCATTCACTACTTTTCATCCACCAGGATAAAAGATCTCCCACTGTAAGCTGAAAGCGGGAGGCAAGGTTTGTAGACATCGTATGTAGTCGTCGAGACCCAGTAGCAGTGAAAGTCACCCATGTGATAGATTTCCCTATTTTACTATTTGTACATGATTTTTTTTTTTCATTTTCATGGTCTACTTGTTGTAATAGCAATGTCCATATTTATTTTATCCCCCATCATTCTGTAGATTATAAGCTTTTTGAAAGCAATGTTTTTCTCTTATTCAACTTTATCCATTAACATCCCCTTGGCACCAGCAATTATTTGTTCAAAGACTGAATGAACCTAGAAAAAGACTTCAAAGAGTGGTAAACGTTCTAAAGATATTCCAAGCCTTCACATGTTATGCTGTGACAAGCTGACTTTAGAAGAATGCAGAATTGGATTGAAGCCCACTACAAGAGTAGCTTAGAAAATGGATTTTTTTATTCTCAAGATTTCACTGGGAGGTGAAATCTTTGAACTGAGTCACATGGTTTAAATTAGTTGATCCTGATTTATCTTATGATTCTTGGGACCATTTACAGAAAGAGAATAGAGGAACTGGGCAAAGACCCAATGGATTGGATTAATGCCAAGAATCCATTTGCGATACCCTTTTCTTCCCCTTCAGTAGCAGCTTATTTTTATTTTTCTACAAATTTCTTAAATGACCAGGTGAAGATTCTACTTCATTTTTTCTGTGGATATAGAGCCTAAGGGTTGGTTGCCATTAAATCTTTGTACATGTACACATGCTTCCCCAGAATTCTTAGGTCCAAATATATATAGATGTCTTAGAAGGAAATGAAGTGGAAACTATTGGTAACTATATGTCATATAGGCCAAGAATCTGAATTATTCAAGCCAAACAATTATATGTTTTTATTGCCTATTGTATAGTGAAGAGAGCAACTAGAAGTTGGGTGACCAAGGCTTTTGTTTCTGTACTGCCGCTTATCACAGCCTGTGGGACTAGGGGCAAGTCATTTAGTTACATATTCTCTCTGAACCTCAGTTTCCCTTTGTAAAATCTATTTTCCTTCCAATGCTGAGGATTTGTTACTATAATGGTAAAATATATTCCTTATCATAGTCAAAGTTAGTCCTAGAACACTGGGCTTACACCCTCATGGTCCAAGCCAGTATAACAATTGCTACTTTTTAACATCACCCATCTGAAGATTAATTTTGTAAGTATACACTTTCACTATTCAGCCTTTTCATCTGGCAGCTTTTAGAAACCAATCGACAATTTATGTTTTCTCTTTATTTCCTAATTTTTTATGGAATTTGAGTAAATAGAACAGGAAACAATTTTATGTAGCAGGTAGCAAAGATCTGTGTAGGCTTCAGCAAAACTATTAAATAGGCTAGTTTATTTTCACCTTGGTTTACCTTTCTCCTGCCAGTGTGCATTTGTGCAAATTCAGCTCTCAAGATAGGATTTCTCCTAGGCTGCATTATTCTTTACTTAACTCCATTAGTAGAACGGGGGTCTTTATCTCAAATGCCTGCTGGGCCCATGCAGGAAACATAATTGGACCAAGTATAATATAAGAAAAGGGAATGGAGGGTAACATTTAAATTAATTTTTTAAAATATCAACAAAAAAACTGCCAGCCATATAAAATACTTATTCCTGTCAGATTTGGCCAGAGTCTGTAACCTTTGCTATAAAATTAAAATCAAGGACTACCTTACTTAGCTTTATACCTCCAGCTTTGTCTAGCTGACTGTCTTACCTATAGTAAGTGCTCAAGGAATATTTGTTGAATTGATCTCATAGTAACTCAGAATTAAGTTACATATGCTGACACCTGGTGGCTGGGAAGAGGGATTATTTACGGCTAGAAGACTGAGAGCCAATAATTGCCAAATGCTGAAGTGTTCTAAATGTTTCACAAATGACATCTCATTTAATCTTACAAAAATTCCAAGTATTAAGTACCAACACTACTCCATTTAAAGTTGATAAAACCAGGTCTTGGGTTAAAAAAAATGGTCCCAGTTCATAAGAGGGGTGACAAGGATTTGGTTGGGATTCTGATTCCAGAATTTGAGGCTTAAGAATAAAAAGCCTCCTTTCTTATGCCATTATTTTGTATTACACTGCAAAATGTTTATAAAATGACTTAAACATAAATTATTAGAACATTCATGAAGATTCAAAAGGAAGATATTTCTCTGCTTCGCTTCTTAGGTAACGTTTTTTCTTTTTCTAAGTGCTTACTTTTTTTGTTATGCTGTCCAAAGTGTAACATGGTGTCCAGTCCTCCAAGAAATTGGTTCTAAACTTCTCCTCAGGATTATTTCATGTCATAGTTGAATGGCAGTGAGAAAGGATTAAAGAAAAAAGTCTTTCAAGAAATGTCTGATTATCCTTCTAGGTTAAAATTTAAATGTTGGTCCTCCAGACCCCTCCTTCCTGCCACATATCTGTTCACTTGGGGTCTCACTCCTTGTAGGACTCTATTGGTACAAATGTTATTTCTGTCCCAGAACTCACATCCCATTTGTAGACTTCCACTGGAGTGACCCATCTTTTATTTTATTGTTTCCTGTAAGAAGCAGTCACACCCTAGTTTCGCCCTCTTCCTTGCTACTCAATCAACAAAGTGGTTAAAAATAATTTAATAATAGTCTTTAGTTTCAGATCCCACCCCCAACCCACCTCCAGTTAAAACCAGAAATATTTTTCCCCAGATATCCCAAAGGGGGGCAGTATAACATCATGGACATGAGTATAGACTTGAGTGTCAGGCAGACCTGAGTTTGAACAGCAATTCTCATCACTTTTGAACTGTGTGACCTTGGAAAATTCCATCTCTTTAAAATTTGGAAATTTCCTCATCTTTAAAATGAGATGATATTACCTTTCTCATATAAATTTTGTGAAGATCAAATAAAATTGGATAATGATAATAAAGCTTTCAGTAGAGAGCTCAGCCCATGGGTTGTGTTTAAAGAGTGGTTGTCCTCTTTAAAACAAACAAGATAAACTTTAAAATAAGCAAGGTCAACCATTATGTTAGGATGCAACAGAATGCAGCATATGTTTTGAATTTTGGTCAAAATAAATGAGCTATTTGTATAGTATGCCCCAGCTGGGAAACTGTGCAACCTATGCCTATCAGCAAAAGCATCCCAATCTTCCACTTAGCTGGTCACGGAGACCCTGGAAGACCAGAAGGCAGTCAGTATTTCTGAAACATGACCCACAGAGTGCCTGCATTTCCTGGCCTGAACATCTATTTCACCTCTCCTCCTCTTCCTGCAGCCACCCCCCATGCAGAAGTTGGCATTTCTACATTCCCTGGGCTGTCCCCGGATCCACAAAGGCAATCCCATTTGCCCCAAGTCTTCATGATCTTTAGTGGGGAGCAAAGATAAGACACGTTTCCTTCTTGCCACTGCATAATGTCTAGGTTGTACTTAGAAGGCCCCCTGCCCGCCAGGAGAACCCATTTTGCCACAGCTATATTTAGGAAGCAGGGTACCTCTTTGATTTCCTAAGCTTTTTTCAGGGCCTTTCTCTTCATTCCCTGTCAAGGAAAAAACTTCCCAGAGAGTGTGGAAAAAGCAAAGGTGATTTTTTTCACAGCTACCATGGTAAGGGGGAAAAAGTGGAATTCAACTCCCTCCGAAAAAAAAAAGGACAGCAAGCTTTCCTAAGGGCTGGAGCAGACTAGTGAGAAAGCACTGGAGAATGATAGGTGATGGCTTTATAGAGGTTGAGATTAGGACCATTTCTTCCGGAATGTTGTCCTTTTTGGTAATTAGACCACCTGGAGCCGGAAAGGGCCAGGTGAGAAGAAAGGGAAGCTTAGGTCTCTAGTTAGATGCCTGCTGGCACCTGAATAGTGTAAGAGCCAAAGTAAGAGGGAACCCGGGAGCCTCAAGTCAGAAAAAAGCCTACCTAAAACTTAGCCAAACTAAGGTGGCATTAAGGTAAACTTGGTTATCCCCATAAACAATTTTGATTCCAATTTAGCTTTCTAGGAGTCAGGAGGAGATGAAGATTAAGAGCACAATTTTAATAACAAACAGATTTGTGTCTTGCCCGGCACCTAATTGCAGTATAAGAAAAGGCACTCAACACTGCCGGTGGACACAGGACTGAGAGAGCAGAGCACGAACTAGATTTCACCCTCCTTGAAGAACTGTATATAGCTGTCCTGGAATCAGTGCAGTACTTTCTTCATAGGATGCTTTGAGAATTAAATAAAATAATAAATATAAAAAGCTCAGAGCTGGTACATGGTAAGTCCTCAACATGTAGTAACTTACTTATCAGACCATGCTGTTGGCACACTGGGTATATATCTCTAATCATCTCTATTCTTGTTCCTCCATTTCATTTATTTATTAACTCATCTGAAAACCTCATTGAAAATATTCTGAATGTTGTGAAGTGAAAGTGGAGAGATTTAAATCTTCATCACTATCTGTCTAAATTAAATGGCAGTGATAAATAGAAAAGAGACGATTTTTTCCATCACTTTCTGAAAAATACCTGATAACTTGAAATGTTCAAAAAAAGATCTAAGACTATTCGATGGCTTCTTGAAACAAGTTAGTTATATGGGCTAGATATTAGATGATAAGAAATTAATTAAATATGATAATCCCATTGAGACTATGAAGTAAAATATTATTTTTGGAGATGTATGCTGAAGAATTTAGGAGTGAAGTATCATAACATCATTAATTTACTTTAAAATAATTTCATAATAATGTATGTTATATGTCAACAGAAAATATATATGAAAATAGTTCAGCTGAGAAAGGGAAATAAGGTCAATGTGGGGAAATGTTAATATTTGTTGACTCTAAGAAATGGCTATATGCATATTAATTGTATGCTCCACATTTCTATATTTGAAATTTTTCATTAGGTGGGAAAAAAATAAAGTAAGAAACCAAGCGCCTAGAAAAAGGAAAAAACATTAAAAAACAGAAGTCAATTATTCATATCCAGCCCTATCTGAGAAAGTGGTTGAATAGCTTTTGGCCTCTATATACACAGAGGAATCAACCAGAAAGCAGAATATTCTTACTAATGAATCCTCATAATCAACCCAAGATAAGTAAGAGTGAGTAGTTGGTTTCTATTACTCTTTGACCATTATTGGCTCCATTCTTCTCAAGAGGAACTTATCTTAGGCATGTATTTTAGTGCATCAATTTAATATATTATTACCTATATTGCATTATTTGTTTTTAATTCATTTAATTTAATTACACAGTTTCAGACCACTTATCTTCATGGTTACTTTCATTTATGACAAATGACTCTCATTTTCCATTTATGATAGTTTCCTTTCTGAATATATTTAAGAGAAAACTGATTTGATTTAAACAAAATGTTGGCCAAACTATGGAGGTGATGATTGAACTGCTGGAGCTTGGAAAATACTGAGCTAAATTGAACTGCTGGAGTTTGGAAAATACTGAGCTAAAGAAAGAGAAAAATTAAAATGAGTTTTAACAAGTTATGTTCCATTAAACATTAGTCCTGAAACATGTTCTCAGAAAAAAAAAATGTTCTGCAGTAAAATGAGTTTTGGAAAAACTGCATACTCCATCAACTTCTAAGAGATTCACAATACACATTAGAATATTAAAAGCTTGGAGATGACCTGCAACAAAGAAACTGATTTAATTTTCCAAATTTATTTGACGAGAAAACTTAAAAAAAAAAAAAAGAAAAAGTATTAACATTGAAACCCATTTTAGGAAGCACTAGAGGTAAAGGGAAATGTGTAGGAAAGATGAGTTTGCTGTGATTGATGAAGGAATAGATATTATTTGGGACCTACCTATCTCCCTGCCTTTCCCCTTCCTTCCTTCCCTCATTCCCTTTCAGAAGATCAGAGGGCAGGTAAGCTGACAAATCACCGGGGATGGGACTGATACAGAAGAAAGAAAACCTGAATAAGAAATGAGATGTTGACTAACTCAGGCACTGGGTCAGATCCCACAGGAAAAATAACTCAGCAGGAATCTCAATGGTAGTCAGCTCTGAAAAAGCAGCTTGGGAGGGTGGAGGTTTTAAGACCAAGTTAAGGGAAGAAAAAAAGTGCTTTGAAAATTACAAAGTAGCTTCAAAGAGCTTGAGTTTAAATTTTAGAAGTTGTGTTTGCTTTAAAAATGTGCTCTAGAGAGATTAACTATCATATGAAGATTATCACCATTTTATTTTCTGAAATCCACCTGTTTTCTTCTGGGTACTCAAAACTAATCTAGGTATTAGCTACTAGCTAAAAATGGAGAGGTTGCTTATTAAATTAGAAAGGAATTCTAAAAAGTTATTTTCAATGGCTATTGGAAGTTTGTTTGCATTTACCTATTTAATAATGATGCTTTTAATAGCAAGAAGTCCCAAATTAAGAAAGACATATATAGTTGGAATGAAGAAGAACACCTTCTTAAATAGCTGGGAATGGGTTCATTTTGTAGGCCCAAAATACAAAATGCAAAGGCAGGCATGGAGAAGAGTTGCCCCTTATAAAACTCCAAAATGGCAAATATGATAGCTTTGGACCAGTCACCCTAAACCTCTCTGGGATAAATCATAATGTCAACTATGAAGGACTTACCTCATCTGCCGAGTAGAAAGTGGAATCACTGGTGAGCTAAACGGTGTTTCATAGGCCCACAGCATAGCACACCTTTTCTTACTGGGCCTGCTCTCCTTCAAGTCCAGCAGTGTTGTTCTGGTTGGTGTGGCCATTACAGCCATTTTTCTTTTTTTCTATTTTCACAGTGAGGTTACTATGACAAATACATAAACAGTTTGGCTGTTTGCAATCCTTGGGGTTCCTTGGTTTGCCTCTGCTTCCCATTACGTGGTCATCTCTCTCTCTCCTTGTGTCCACTCTTCTAGATTCTGCTCGCTTCTGGCTTCTTGCTGTGGCCTTCTCTGACTTCTGACTTCCAATTTCTTCTCTTTATGAGGCTTCTAGTAACATGGATTAAGACCCACCTTGACTCAGTTGGCCACATCCAAAGCCCTACTTACAAGTAAATTCACATCCACAGGAATGCAGATTAAGATTAAGAATTTGTCTTTTGTGGGGTTACATAATTCACCCTACCACAAAGCTATCAGCAAGGCCAGGAGTTTTCTAATCAAAGCTGCTAGAGGAAGGCTCTTTTCCTTTCCAATCAAAAAATTTGAAGGTTGTAGGTACAGACATGCCTGAAGCTGCTGTTCCAGCCTACTGGGGACAGTCAGTAGCTTCCTTCCCTTTACCAGGTTTGGTTATATAAACCAGTAAATCCTAGGAAAATTTTTTTTAAGATCAGTGTTCCTCTGGTAAAAAATACAATAAAAATGTTTTAAAAGCAGTGGTCTTTTTTTTTTTTTAAGGTACAAAGTAACATGTATCAGTATGTTTTAAGGTACAAAGTAACATGTATCAGGTGTGAATTTATTTGTAAGTAGGGCCGTTGGATGTGGCCAACTGAGAAAATAAAAAATAGAGAAAGTAAAGACAATCTTCAATGCTATTACACAATATCAGTCAACCTGGGAAAAAGTATTCAGTGCCATCAAAAGATGTGAGACAGATACAGTGTATAGGTCACTCTTTTAGTGCCTAGAACAGGCTTGACACTTGTTAGCTAAACAACTGCCAATGTTATTTTCATGACTATTGAAACCAGCAGTTCACTCCCCACTATGCTCAGTCTTCAACTCTGAGAAGCCTGTTAGAAAATGTAGTTTCTGGATCTGTACAGTCAAGGACAGACGTTGAATTCCAGTGTATTCCACCAAGGCACAGACACCTGGGAACCCAAAGAAAGAGTTAGACTATTTCTTCAAATGAGCTGATGAATCAGTCTGTCCTTTAAAAGTTATATTTTACCATATTTCATAAAATCATGGAAAACATCCTAGGTCCTCATTAGGACTGAGACACTGAAAAAATCCTTTCAGTTGTAGCGTGAAAACCAGGAACGAGGCCACAGGCCTCCAGGAACGTTCTGCGAAGTTAGAACAGGCTGAGACTAAGGATCCATAGTTTCGGGAAGCAGGTTTTATTAGCTCGTGCACACGAGGGTCCAGCTGAGTCACCTCAAAAGTCTGAGCCTCGAACAAAAGGCAACCTTAGCTTTTATAGACTCTTTGACATGTTAAAGACAAGGTAAACAATTGGCTGATTTAAGTTGAGAATAGCCCAGAGCTGAACCGTTGAGGGGCCCCCACCCCAGGAATGTCTTCTTTTACATACATGCATTTTTACCAGTTCCTGAAGGCTAGGGGAGGGGGTTTCTATACCAGAAAATGAACCTTATCTCACTTGCCTGCAAGGAAAGGGGGTTTGGGGATTTTCCACAGAGAGCACAGCTAAACCAGAAAGAGGGCAAGGCCTGCTTGCCTCACTATAAATATTCATTCCTTTTGTTTCCTGAAAGTCAGAAATTTCGTTAAATATTCTTAACCTCAAGAAAAATGTTGAATTTGTAGATTAAATGTTTTTTCCTTGTTGATACAGCTTAATTCACTCACAATGCTGAAGAGATGAACGTTATTAACCTTAAGTCAGAATGATGCAATAGAAAGTAAGAAAAGCTAAAAGTATAAATAAAGCCAGATAGCCACATCAGAGATGTGCAGAGTCCTCAAGATCTGTCCTGGATATGAGGAAAATGACACTATTCTTCCAAATCCCATCTCCTAGAGTTAAAGTGTCATATCATCTCTAAATACCCCCTGATCTCTCCTAATCTCCAACCCACTCTTTCCCCAACCTCCGGAAGAGTTTATCTGTACCCTGGATGTGCCATAATCTTGTTACAATTAGCTAGGGAATTGATCTTGCTCTAGTTTAATTATCTTTATCTCAACATAGTTTGATCAAATTGAGCATTTTAAGAGATAAAAATGGACAGAGCACAAAGCAACTGATTGCTCATCTCTTCTATTCTTCTACCCTTCTATCCTAGCCTCAGGGCAGGACATGCCAATGACCCAGGCTTTCTATTTCTTAAGTTGAAAATGGCTGATGATGGATACAGGGTTAGAGATAAATTAGAAGAGTAGAGATGGGTCTTTTAAGATTAAAGGAGGGTTTTGGTTTCTCTCCAATGCCCATTACATCACTACAGTCCCTTCCACTCTCTGCCTTGCTGATTCTTTCCATCAGAACAAGCATAATTCCCTTCTCCAGACCCACTAATATGTGGGAAACAAAGGCTTACTTCTCACTGTTTTAGTCACTCAATCCCTGTTCAAAGAAGTAAGGTCCATCCAATAATTATTAGTTCAACTGCTTTATCTTGCTTTGAAAGTTAATTTAATGGTGAAAGTTTATTTAACCCTAAAACCTAAAGCATTTATAACCATGTCATCTGATCAGTTAAAATTTGTATTTACTCTATGTCCCCAAAGAGGTAAACCATCAATCAAAACATATTCTACATCTTAAGTCTCAGTATATGCAGTTAAGAATCTCGTTTTAGGTTCCTTTAAGGTGTGATCATCTCAATAATTGGAAAAAATATACCTCTATTGACATTTATGATCTTTTGCTTTATCTTAAATCTTAAACTATGCATTTGTATATGCAAAAGCATCCTGAATGGATGAATATGAGATAGGTATCTATGTTTGCTTTTCCCTTGTTCTACAGCAATGACTCATAGTCCGCATGCCACTGTGTTGGAGAAGCAGGTTCTTCAGATGGGGAAGGGCAATGTGTTGCTTTTCAGGAGCTCTGGAAGCTGGTCCCTCCTCTGTCACTAGAATCATGCCACATTATTGCCTGCCCTGCTGAGGTGTTGTAAGGAGGTGCTATAATGACTTATATGAAAGGAGTATGATTGTTAGGGAGGCAGAACACATGGAGTCCATCTCTGCCACTACTTGTTCTGAGCCACAGTTATTCCATTAGTAAGCAGGGAACCAGACTATAATAATAGCCAACTTCATGAGTGTAGTGTTATGCTTGGGTCTAAATCTCCTCTGGCATTGTGTCATTTAAGCTCTGTAAACAACTCTGGGATATTGGTCATCTTATAGACCAATCCTACAGCGAGGACAATGAAGCACAGAGAAATTAAGCAACTCATCCCAGGTCACACAGTCAGTGAGTGGGAGAGCTAGGCTTGGAAACCAGGCAATCGGACTCCATAGGATGGGCTTTAGAATGTTACACTCTATGTCTGTAATGGTAGCTTCTAACACAGTCAGCCTGAACATCTCTAAAATGTGCTACACTATATTTTTAAATCCTGAAATCATTCCCTTTAAGTCTTGCTATCATTACTCAGTGGGTGTTGCCTGTCCTCTGATGTGAGTCCTCACTCTGCCCTGCTGAGTTCTCCTGCTTGGTCCAGTCTTGCTCACTAACCACCTCAGTGGGCAGGATCCCTAACCCTGGGAATCTGTGAACACACAGTCATTTGAACCCTGCACTATTACAAGAAACTCATTTACCATCAGGAGAGCTCTATATCCCACAAAGCTGAAGACCTTCCAAGGACATTTCATAATGGAATAGTTTCTCACCCTAGATCTGAAAAGTCCACCAAAGTCTGAATTTTTTTTTAAATACAATTCCAATATTTGAAATTGCTTTTGTAACCTAAATTGCCTCTTACCCCAAGGCAAGCAGCAAGATTAGTCAAACAGCTAATTATGTAGATTTCTCTATTAGATTTCTTCAGCCTAAAAGATTCTGAAAGCACTTGCCTATCTACTGTAGAGAAAACATTGATTTCCATGGTTAGTCATCCACTGGGCAGAAATTTTAGATCAGGTCCCACTGTGTTACACATGGAACTAAATAATAATGCTGCCTGAGTAGCCATGGCAGGGCTCTAATCCAAGGCTGTCTGGATTATTATAGCCTTGCAACTACCTACCCATTTACCCACCAGCCCGCCAGCAATACCAGAGTATGCTAGTAATAGAACAAAATACTCATGGAATTATTTGGCTTTCTCTCTGTTTGCTGGTGGGAGGATGGGCTGGTAAAACATTTGAGTGGGTTGGAATGCTTTTATCCATAATTGTAAAGTGGCAACAACCCTAAGGTCTGTTTCTTTCAAATGTTAAGAAACGGATTTTAAAATCTCAGTATGTGCTTTAGAGTTAATGGACATGGGTTTGAAAGATCCCTTGGAGCTCAAAAGCAAAATAATACAAATAAAAGAGTAATTTTTAAAAGAGAAAAAAGAAAGAAACTTAAGACTGGCAACACCACCAAAGTCACTGCAAATGTACTTTTCCCTTTCCAACTGAATCCCCACCTCTTGTGACAAGCTGGATTAAATATACCTGGGTTGTGCAACCTCTGCCACAGACTAGTTGTATGACTCACCAAGTCACTTAACTGCCTGACTTCTGTTTATTTATCACAATGAGGGAAGTGAATTAAATGACCTCAAAAGTATCATTCATCTAAAAACAGGGCTTTGGAGTCAACATGGATCTATGTTTGAATCCTGGCTTCAACATGTATTAGCTATGTGACCCTGATCAAGTATAACTTCTCTTGGCCTCAGTTTTCTCATCTGCAAAATGGGAACCATCACACCTGCCTTATGGGATTGTTGCAAGGGATGAAGTAGATAATGCACACACAGTTTCTGTCTAGCACAGTGGTTCTCACTTTCCCACCAAGGGTTATATAGCAATGTCTGGAGACATTTTCAGTTGTCACAACTACTTGCGTGCTATTGGCATCTAATCGGTAAGAAGCTAGGGATGTGCTAAATGTCCTACAATGTACAGGGCCTGCCCACAAAAAGGAATTATCCCCAAATATCAATCATACCAAGGTTGAGAAAGGCTGGGCAAAACAGCGGGCATTACTGATGGATGGTGACCCAGAGAATGTCAAATTAGAAGGAGTAAACAATCTTGAAATAAACAGTCTATGAAGAAGCATCTTCTTTTTGCAGAAGAATACCTAGTTCTTCCTTCTGGTCCCTTCTCTGATTGGATCAGAAAAGCTCTGTACCAAATGTGAAACCTTTGTCTTTCCACTTCACTCCTGAAGACCTCATCAAAAAGTATATCCCATGCCCCAAGTCCAAATTCAGCCAGATAAAATAAGGCTTGTAATTTTCCCTCTTCTATCAACCTAATCAAAAAGGGCTCCAAACTTAATTAATTTGCATTAAAATTTCTCCCTTTTCCAAATTAATAATCTACTGTAGGTCAACCATAAATCATTTACTCCAAAAACTCCTGTGCAGTAATTACTTCTTTCCAATTCAGTGCACTAAATTAGATTACACTTCTTAGTCACATTTGCAGCTTTTATTTAGAATTCAACACTAGCCAACCCAAAACAAATGTTAAGAATGTTTATAAGTATTTTCTTTTTCTTTAACTTGACAGTCATTTTTTTATATTCAGTAGAAATCATTATATAAAAGTTGGATTTACTCAAAATCATGCAAATGATAAGAACGAGGAATGTGGCCCACATCCACACACAGTGACCCACAACTGTCATGGACCTGGCAGGCCAGGGGGAGGGGATGTTATCCGAAGGCCAAAAAGAAATCCTCTGGCCCTAGATTATGTTTCCAATGGCCCTGTAAGACAGTTTGAAAGGGTTATGTGTTTATTTGTGGTTTAGCTATTAATGTCCTTCTCACCCACTAGACTTCAAGCTTTAGGAAGAAGCAGAGAATAGTGATAAAAAGAACGATCTTTGAAATCAGATTGTCTGGGCTCATTCAGCAGTCGTAACCAGCTCATCTACCAGAAGCACGATAATGAGAGGGTCAGTCTTTAAGACTCAGTTTCTCATCTGAATATTATATTATAGTAATAGTATCTACATCATAGAGTTGCAGTAAGGGTGAAATAAATTAATGTCGAGCACCTATTAAGACCTTAATAAATATTGGCCATTACTATGCCACTATTAAATCAAGGACTATGTCTGATCTGTTCACTAATGTAGACTTAGTCTGAAGTACATATTTTGGAGAGATTATGGGCTCAATAAATAATTGCTGAATGATTGAATGCAGGCTATTGGCTAGCAGGGTAACCTCGGGTAACTTACTCAACCTCCCTGAGCCTCAACATATGAGTCTATAAGAGGATGAGTTGTGAGAATTAAACGAGCTCACACGTTTTTATCAATTCCTGACACAAAGCATTTGTTTAATGAATTATAATTGTTATTCTTAAAATATTAGCATTACTATCTGTGTGTACCCTGGACAAATCTCCTAATTCTAAGCTTTGGTTTCCTTGTCTATAAAAAGAGATACTGATTCAATTTTGGAGGTGCAAGTGAACAATTGGTCTTCAGCAATGCCAAGGGTTTGCCAAAAAGGTGCATCAAAAGGAGAGAGGGGCAAGAGTGACAGCTTTTACAATGGAGTGATTATAATGATAAGCCATAGAGAGAAAGGATGGAAATAAGGATATAAAATGGTAAACGGATCAGGAAAAAACTTTAGCTTTTTATAAAGGACCAGAGTGGAGTCCTCCTGGAGTTGGAGTATCAGGGTAAGGAAGGTGGCAGGCTGGCAGTCAGAGAGCAGGACACAAAATGAGCTTTTATGTATGTGCTGCCAAAAGGAACACTTAGAATCAGCTTTCAGAGGAGAGAGGTGCTGTTGTTATTACCTCCCATAGAACTTAATGCATACTAGTATAAAAATTATCTGCTACTGAAGGAATCTTTTTAGTGCTTCTTTTTATGGAAGAGAAAGCTTAGAGCTTAAGAGGAATATTTCAGCCATAAGTGAAAATATTTCCATTACATTCTTTTTTGTTCTCCTACTAACATGCAGAATCACTGATACTTCTCTATCACTTATTCAATAAATATCCATTGAAGCCTACAATATGCCAAGTACTGTTCTATGTGCTTGGGACATAGCACTGTATTAACCACTCACACCCCCAAACAAATTGGAAATTTCATTTCATATGGTTCAATCTAACGTTTGTGAACTAAAGAAAGATCTCTGCTCATATAGGGCTTGAGGTCCAATGGAGGAACTGATAAATGAAAAAAAAGATGTCATTAGTAAGTTAAATGTATTATATATAAATTATAAGGGCTATGGAAAAGGTAAAATAGAGCAGGCTACAGAAGAACAGGGATGTCATTGTGTCCTGTTTTAAATAGGATGATCAGAGTAAACTCCATCAAGGTGACTGTTAATCAGTGGTTGAAGTAATAATTCAACTCTCTCATTCTTGTGGAACAAACTTCTTTTTGCCACTAACATGGCTAAGGAGATGACTTCTCAGGGCACCCATCTAATTTTAGCAGTTGAGTGGCCCAGATCATCACCTCCTGCTCCTTCATTTCTGAACGTGGTTTTTGCTGTCTGATAGGGTAAGATCACAATCAGGAAGAACTGTCCCATGATAAAACTCATATGTGAATCCCTCACCAGTGCTGAAGAGTCCCCACTCCCAGTTTTTCGGAATAAAGTAAACTCTTGAGATGGCTAGTTCTCCCTCTCAGGTTCCTGAGCTGGGATCGTGTAGCTTTGGCAACATAAAGCTGGCACCAAAACTACCAACAAGGTAATGACTATGGACTTCTCAGAACACCAGAATTTCTCTGGCTCCTAAAGTAAGATAATTACCATGTAGAATTCCTGGGATGTGAAAGTATAGCTTACAGGATGAGATCTGGGTCCATTTCTCACCCAACCATGTGAACCATAGAGAGCACCCAAATGCAGGAATGACCATTTCCCCACTGGTTCCTGTTATGTTTTTAAACGGTTGCCGACTGAAAAATCAGGGGAACTGAGTCCGAGTTTAAAAAAAGTTTATTGTCCCAGAGCGAGGTTCCCAGGTCCAGGTGCTCAGGGTGAGGGCCAGGGAAGTCGTGCCCCCCTGGGGGTGGTGGGGCTAGATACAGGCTAGCTAGTGGGGGTGCTGATGATGCCTACGGGGCCTCCTGTGGTAGGTTAGGAGTTTCGCGTGCTTTAGGGCCAGGGGCATAGCTATGGGCCTTGGCCCGGGGGCATAACTATGGGTTGTGTGCAGTGGGCATAGATACGGGCTGTGTGCAGTAAGGGTCCTTTGTTTGTCAGGTCAGGTCCTGGTTGGCTGAGTTTGAACAGCTGTATGCCCGGATGTGCACTAGTTTCAGTTCAGGTGGGGGTCCTTCCAGCCAGAGGCTACCGGGCCAGGCCTTACATTCCAGCCTTTTTGATACAATAGGGCATCGTAGTCTTTCTGGCTACTTCCTGCGGAGTGGGGGCGTCATTGAGTAGGGGGTTTTAGCTGGCTGGTGCTTCGACTGGAAGGGGGAAATAAGGGGTATAGCAGCATCTGACTGACTGTGACCCGAGAGAGTTCCTTGAGACGCTCTTGTAGGAACCTTAAAACAAAAGGAGCGAGCATTAACAGTAGGCAGATAACTAAAAATGGGGTGAGTATTGGGGCTAGCCACGTCAGAACATGGGAGTTCCACCAGGAGGATGACTGGATCACAGCCTGCTTTCCTTTAAGGTCTTTTTGCAGTTTCGTCAGGAAGTTGAGGTTTTCTTCTACTAAGCCACTTTCGTTGATGTAGTAACAGCATTGTTCCTGCAGAAATAAACAAGTGCTGCCTTTTTCGGCTGTTAAAAGGTCAAGTGCTCTTCGGTTTTGTAGGGTTACCTGTGCCAAAGAGGTGATTTGCCTTTGAAGGGAGGCGAGGGACGCCTGTGAGGCACCAATGGCTGCACTCAGTTTGTCCTCAAGGTCTGCTATGGCTGTCAAGCTATGGCCTAACGTGCCCCCTCCTACACCTGCGGCAGCAGCTTCAGAAGCAAGAGAGAATCCTACAAGTACAGGTAAAAAAATTGCCTGCCTGCCACAAGGATCAGAGAGAAGAGACAACAGCTCAGCTTCCTCATAGAGGTTTAACTGGGGAACTAGAGTTGCTGGAATGCAGGGTAGGGGAGAGGAGGAGTTTATGGTTTTTGTAAGGGTCCCATTGCACCAGAAGAAGTGTGTTTCTGCATGGAGTGTTTTTCCCACCGTGATAGTTGTGTTACATGTGAAGTTTGATTGTGCTGCAATATAACAAAAGCTGAAGCTAGAAGAGTGACTTTTGAGCAAAGGGACTTGAAAGCAGTGAAATTGCTGGTCATACCCATTCTGCATGCTGGTATTAAGGGCGTCTGGTAATGGGGCAGCTGCCCAGAGAGGCTTTTCAAGGGAGGCGCACATAAAGCAGGTAGGGGCATTAAAAATGTGAGTGGTATTGAGTGTGCTTGTAACTAAGCACAAGAAATTTTTCCAGGTAAAGGGGTTTCGGGGTTTTGCAGATTGCAAGATTTATTGGACCTGGGTTTTGCCTTGCTGGATTATATCTTTGATTTCCAGCAGAGTGTCTACTGGCTCGGCCATTATAGGGCAATAACTGTGGACTATGAGCCATTTTCCCTGTGGGTGGGACCATCTGAGATTTGTATAGACCACTGCTGCTTCACCCTTTTCCCATCTGGGATCCCATGGGTCTGCTATTCTTAATTCCAGAGATTGGTTGGGGTAGCGGGTTAGTGAGCAATCCGGGTCTTGCAGCAGTATGGGCCCCCTGTACTGGTTATTCCGGTAGCATCTGCTACCTGTCCAGGGTAAGGTTGTTTTGCAGGAATAGTAAGGACACCCTCCATATGTTTCTTACCACCTGCAGCACTGGCCCTGATGCTGCTTATAAAGGAAGCATAGTGCAGGTGCATCTTTTGTTCTCAGATCGAGGTGGCTTTTACCCTGATTAATGATAATGGAAATAGGTTTTTGATACCCTTCTACTGGACAAGTAGCTTGGGCAATAATTTGAGAGTGTTCTGTGGATCCTGCGACCCAAATTTCTTTATCATGAATTTCCAGGCATACACCGGCGTGTCGGGTCGGTGGGGCTTAGGGATGGTGAAGAGGAGAAGTGTGAGGAGAAGAATTGCATGGGAGCCCATGATGGCGTGTGAGGCAAATTCGGGTGGGGGATAGCACGGTGGCCCTCCATCAGTCTGATGAGGTCGGTGGGCAAAGCTTAAGATGAGACAGATGGATCCACGTGCTATGTCCCAAGAGTTTTGCTGTGTAGGGGTGGGTAGTACGACTATATATGGGCCTGACCACTTAGGTTGTAAAGATTGAGGCTTTAATTCACAGAGTAGGATGCTGTCACCTGGCCGTAAAGTTTTGCTGGGCAGATGTGTAGAATTACCTGTAATAACCGGTAGGGCTCGGTCCTCATGCTCCCAGAGCAATTCCCTTAGTAGGGAGAGATAAGGTAGGTTCGTTGCTAGGGGAGGTGGATTAGTAGGGAGGTTGGGGAGAAGAAACAGCTTACCATGCAGGAGTTTGAATGGGTTGAGGCCTGTGGGCTCCTGCAGGCCTGCACGAATGCGAGTTAACGCCAAGGGAAGAAGTTCAGGCCAGGAAAGTTTTATCTCAACCGCTAGTTTGGTCAGGTGGGTTTTGATGATCCCGTGTGCCCGCTCTACCTTTCCCGATGACTGTGGGTGGTAGGGGATGTGGAGCTTCCACACGATTCCCAGCGACTGCGTTACATGCTGAACGATGCAAGAGATGAAAGCTGGCCCATTGTCAGACTGGATGGTGTTGGGTAGACTGAACCATGGAATAATTTCCTGGAGTAGAAGGGAAGCGGCTGTTTCCACAGTCTCCTTGGTAGTGGGGAAGGCTTCCATCCAACCACAAAGGTTATGAGGTAGCAGAATTTTTTGTGAGTGGGCATGTGGGTGAAGTCTAGCTGCCAGTCTTGTCCAGGGAGGTGGCCCTGTAACTGGTGAGTGGGTAGCCCTGGTCAGAGGGCACCTTGGGGTATAGTTTTAGAGCAGGTAAGACGGGTCTTGTGTGCTCTCCTGATAGCCTGTAGTAGAAGGGGGGAGGAGAAGAGCGGAAAGAGAGAGAGGTGAAGTGCCTTTGGCCCAATGTGCAGGGACTGGTGGATTTCAGCAATGAGAGGTAGTAGTTGGAGCTGAGGGATAGCAATATTTCCCTGGAGGAGGATCCACCCTTCCTGTGATATAGTGCCTCTCCTTTTTAATAGGTTTTCTTTTTCAGATTCAGTGTAGTGCGGCTGTGTTTTTGTTTGTAGGAAGAGTATAGTAGAAGGTTGGAAGGGTGCGGTAGTAAGAGACTTGGCTACTGCATCAGCTCTAGCATTACCCCTTGATACTGCGGAAGTTTGTGCCTGATGTCCTTGGCAATGAATAATTGCCGCTGCTGCTGGGAGTTGCGGCGCTGTGAGCAAATCTGAGATTTGGCTAGCATTTATTATGGGAGATCCTCCTGTGGTGAGAAAGCCTCGTTCTTTCCATATAGCTGAGTGACAGTGTGCAATACGGAAGGCATATTTTGAGTCTGTGTAAATGTTTACCTTTTTCCCTTTTGAGAGGGTAAGGGCACAGGTGAGTGCAGTCAGTTCTGCTTTCTGTGAGGTATATCCTATGGGGAGTCTTTTGGCCTCTATTATTGCAGAGTCTAACAATAGCATAGGCAGCTATTCGTTGTCCCTTGGCTATGTTGGCACTGCCATCTATATACAAGGTAAGGTCTGGATGGGGCAGAGGCTGATCTGAAATATGCGTGTATGGTTTGGCTAGACTATCTAATACTTCTATGCAGGAGTGAGTAGGAGGGGATGCCATAGGCAGGTCTGGGAATAGGGTAGTTGGATTAAGTCATGGTGAGGTTAAAAGGCTGATGGCTGGGTGTTCTATGAAGAGGAGGTGAAATGTTTGGATGCATGAGGGTCCTAGGTGTTCTAAGGATTTGTGTGCAAGCAGATCAGCTAGCCGATGAGGTGAGAAGACAGAGATGGGTTGGCCAAGGATGAGTTTAAGTGCCTCTTTGGTAAGGTCTGCAGCCGCGGCAAGTGCGTGTAGACACAGTTGCCATCCTCTAACTGTGGCGTCTAGTTGTTTGGACAAGTAGGCTACAGGTTGGTGCTTTGGTCCTAGGGGCTGTGCTAAGACCTCAATAGCTATTCCCTGTTTTTCGGTTAAAGAAGTGAAAGGGGCATTGGGGGTTTGGCAGAGACAACGGTGGAGCCGCTGTTAATGCCACAACCAAAGAGCTGAATGCTTTCCGGACAATGGTTGGTTGAGAAAGTGGCCTGGTCGGCGTTTCCCTTGCTGTGGCATAAAGGGGCTTGGCTAGGAGCACAAGTCGGGGACCCATTGGCGGAAGAATCCCACAAATCCGAGGAAGGATAGGATTTCATTAGACGTGGTGGGTGGTTGCAGAGCCATAATGGCTTCGCGGTGGTTGACAGCGATTTGCTTGGTGGCAGGAGTTATTGTTAGCCCTAGGTAAGAGACTGAGGCTTGGCTTATTTAGGCTTTGGCAGGAGAAACCCGATACTCTTTTTTGCCTAAAAAGTTTGGGAGGGTAGCCTTTGTTGCTGAGAATGGGATAGGGAGGGGCTACAGAGAAGGAGGTCATCCACATATTGTAAAAGAACACTTGGTTGAAGTTTGCAGCTGAGTAAATCAGATGCAAGAGCCTGTCCAAAAATATGGGGGCTGTCCCTGAATCCCTGGGGGAGGACTGTCCAAGTGAGTTGCTGGGACAGGTTGGTGTGGGGATCTATCCAAGTAAATGCAAATAGAAAAAATGAGTCCAGGTGTAACGGAATGGTGAAAAAGGCATCTTTGAGGTCTAGGACTGTGAAGTGAGTAGTTTGGGGGGGAATCCGTGACAGTAGAGTGTAAGGGTTAAGAACGATGAGGTGGAGGGGAACCACAGCTTTGTTAATGAGGCAGAGGTCTTGGACTAGACGGTAGTCCCCATTTGGTTTCTTTACTGGTAAAATGGGAGCATTGCATGGAGAGTTGAATGGAATAAGAAGTTTGTTCTCCAATAGGTGGTCAATGATAGGTTTTAGTCCCAACCGGTGAGCTTTGGAGATTGGGAACTGGGGCCGTGATGGAAAACAAGAAGACTATTTGAATTTCATAATAACTGGAGCACGATGTGTGGCCACTCTAGGTTTTGAAGTGTCCCAGACCTCGGGGTCAACTATGTCTGATGGGAGCGGCAGAGAGAGAGCCTTTTCCGGGATGAGGGCTGCTAAGAAGAGTCCCGCACCCGGGGAGGAGGAAGGAGGGCTAAATTGGACTGAGACACCCACTTTTTTGAAAATGTCTCCCCCTAATAATGGAGTTGGGCATGAGGGCAAAATGAGGAAGGAGTGAGAAAAGGGGGTTTGATTGAGGCTGCACGACAGCAGTGGCGTTTGCCATGGTTGGCAGGTTTTGCCATCAATGCCAACCACCCGAGACCTGGGAGGGGCTGCTAAAACCAGAATGAGAAGGCAAAACTGAATAAGTGGCCCCCGTGTCCACCAAAAAGGGAATGGACTTACCCACCACCTGTAGCGTTACCCTGGGCTCAGCGAGGGTGATAGGGGTCACTGAGTCGGGGCTGCATCAGTGGTCCACCAGGCTGAGGAGTTCCAGCGCTGGTGCCTTGTCTGGTTGGCTAGCTGGCACTCCTCATTGAGGTGCCAAGGGCGAGCCAGTTTGCTGGTTTGGGCAGTCTCTGCGCCAGTGCCCGTGCCACTTGCATTCTGGGCACGGCTTGGTGGGTGGCCTGGGGTGTGGACACTGGTGGGACCAGTGTCCCTCTGGCCACATTTAAAACACGGTCCCAGTGGACTGCTCCTTGTCGTTTTTGGTGGACCCCTTTCTCCTGGTTGCTGAAGATTCACCGGCCTCAGGCTGCTACTAGGGCCTGGGCTTGTAAATTTACTTTTTGGTGGAGGTGGGCCTGCCGGGTGGCTTCGGCCGTGTCCTCCCGGCTATTAAAGACTCTAAAGGCCATGGTCACCAGGTCACTGATGGGTGTTTGAGGGCCATTCTCAGCCTTTTTAAATTTCTTTTTAATGTCTGGGGCAGACTGGGTTATAAAGTGGGTGGCTAGGACCGAGGCTCCGATTTGAGATTCAGGGTCTACCCTAGTGTGTTGAATCAGAGCTTCAGTAAGACGATTTAGAAAAACTGCGGGGTTTTCTGAGGGTTCTTGGGCAACTTCCCAGAGTTTATTATAATTAACAACTTTTTGGGTTGCCTTTTCTAATCCTACTAATATACATTCAATCATTTAGTCCCGGCACTTGCGGCCAGCCCCTCCCACCTGATAATCCCAGTTTGGTTCCTGCATGGGAACTGCAGTCTTACCAACCAGTATGTCAGGATTGGACAGGTGTAATTGATCTGCATGCTCACGGGAGGCAGCTACAATACGATTGCGCTCATCGGAGGTGAGAGTGGAGAACAGGATTACATAAACATCATGCCAGGTAAGGTCGTAGGCCTGGGTTAGTTGGTGGAATTCTTTAATATACACTGTAGGATTTGCAGAGTAAGATCCCAGGCGTTTTTCGATAGTTGCCAGATCAGAGAGAGGGAAGGGAATGTGAACACGGACCACACCCTCAGTTCCCGCGACTTCACAAAGGGGACAGAGAAGTGCAGATGATGACGTTGGGGCAGAAGGTGGTGCTGGAAGGCTATGTGATAGAGGACAAAGGGCTGTGGAAGATGGTGCAGAGGGTCACGTGATAGAGAACAGCAGGGCTTCGGAGGGTCACGTGATAGAGAACATTCGGAGGGTCATGCGATTGGGAACAACAGGGCTTCGGAGGGTCATGAGATTGGGGAGACGTTCGGACCACGCTATCGGCTTCCGCGACTTTGCATGAGGAATTAAGGGGTGTGGAGGGTGGCACCTGAGCAGAAGGTGGCGCCAGAGGGTCATGTGACCAGGTGTGCAAACTGACTGGAGAGGCGAGAGAGTCCGGGGCGTAGGGAGGGGGAGAGGGGTTAGCAGGAGGGGCTGGCGGAGGGGCCAGCTCTTCTGGCTCATCAGAGAACACAGAAGTTGAGGGCAGGGGAAGAGTGAGGGAAGGAGCAGGTGAAGGTTGTTTCGTTACAGGGAGAACTTGAGCGGTATTGCAAGTAGCACATAAATCAGGCTGGGATCTCAGATGCCAGAAAGCCTGGACATATGGGACCTCCAACTGTTTGCGGGTCTGTTGGCAGAAAGTGTCCAGATCAGAGAGGACTTTGAAATCTAAGGTGCCTTCGGGTGGCCAAGCTGACCCGTTTGGGAGGGGATACTGGGGCCAGGCTATGGTAGACAGGAAGATAAGTGGGTTTGTTTTTATGGATATGTTCAATTTAGCCTGATTGTGGATTAAACATCCGAGCAGGGTTTTTGGATCCATGCGAGACTCTTGGTTGCCCATAATTTAAGTCAAGTCTGGAAATAGTCAGACCAAGTCGCGGTGTCCTGAGGCGTGGCCAAACTATTGGAATGGGGTCCCCCTGGGGGACTGGCAGGGAGGAGTGAGAGTGAGGACGTCTCCACACCCCACGCCCCATCTTGTTACAGCCTAAGAAATTAAGTTTTAAAAAGAAATATTTCCCCACTGAATTAATACAGTTTATTTCTTTAGTAGAAATATCTACAAAAATACATATGTCTGGGTCTTTCCCAAGGAAAAGTAAAGAAGAAATCAAACACCTAGCCATCTAATTAATTAAATCAGGACAAATAACCAAGCTAGACGATTCAAGCCCGTAACTAGATATTTGGAATAAATCATTCTTGTCTAGCAGGCAATTAATTAAAACAAATGTTTAATAGTTTAAACTAGGCCTCACATATTTACATAATTGCTTCATCACATTCCAGCCATGATGGTTTTTTGAGTTGGGGAAATTCTTCACTGGCTATACTAAGTATTCCTCTTCTTGAACAAGGCAAAAACTAAATCTCTTAGAATCTCAGGAGTTGAATTACTTTCAAATCATTTCCAATTCAATCTAAATTCTGATTTGGGAACTCAAGATCAATTTTGCATCCATTCAGATAATTATTTGGGCTTTGAACTTCCTATTAGTTTACAAATCACACCAAATCTGTTGGGAGTTGTCCATTATAATGGAGAAAAAAACTATTTTTAAAACCTTTTAAATAAAATGTGCTTTTCCGGTGAATCATTTGTTCACACTAGTGCAAGAATATGGTTTAAAAATCAACAGACTTCCGTTTTCTGGTTGGACGTGTAAAGAGCTAGGAAGTTGTTTTAGTTTTCTTGGCTACTCATGCAAACTCCAATGCAATGGGTTGAATTAAACAATGGGAATCTAATATCTCACAGTTTTGAGGCTAAGAGAAAGCCCAAACCATGGTGACATCAAAGTGATGCTTTATTCCCTCAAACTGGTGCTCTGAGTCTGGCTGCCAGTGATCCATGGTCCCCTGCCTCCTCTCTCACATGGCAATGCACAAGGTGGCCTTTTCTGGCCTCTCCATTCTCTTCCAGTTTCTATTGAATTTCAGTTTCCTGCTTTCCATGGCTTTCTTTCTCTTTTTCTGAATTTCATTCTGTTTATAAAGGATTCTAGTAATATGATTAAGACATCCTGGGCCATACCATAACTGAGGTAAACATCATCTAAAGGTCCTGCTTATACTGTATTGACAACTACAGAAATGGATTAAGTTTGAGAACATGTTTTGCTGTGTTACTTACAGCTCCAAACCATCACAAAAGTCATTACTCTTATCCTCAAAATAAAAAGAAAGCTGAAAAACTAAAAGTCAACATCTTCTCCTAGATGCATCAGAGAATTGAGGTTACAGGCCACACTGAACATCATAAAAATGAGAGGCAGATACCGAGAACCATAGCTCATCAGGAGCAGAAATGGCTGTGTTGGGCAGATATACTTAAAGTGCAATTGACAAATTGCTGGAGATTAAGCATGGACTAGCTTGACAGGTTAAAACTCCTGGAAGCCCTGCTGTGGAAAAAGAAACACTAAACTTCAGCCCACTCTAGCATTCCTGTCTCATCTAAGGTGTAAGACAAAAAAGCTGAGAAGCATTGTGAAGGTCATATTTCAGGCACACAGGCTCATTAAGAGACAGAGACCTAATCATAGAACTACCAAATGCTTCCTCTCTCCCCACATTTTGCCCTCACATCAATAGCGTTCCTATGTAACAATAGCTTAGAAGAATTGAAAGGCTCACACACTATTTAAGAAGGAATTTCTAAACACAAAGAAACAGGGGAGACATAAATAAAGATGCCAGAGGAAATTTTTAGCCTCTGACACCTACAGCTACAGCAAATAGTAAACACATAAAAAATAAAAAACTGTAAACTACTAACCATGTAAACATAAAACCTCACACTAAAGGCCTATTTACCTCAATTCATTTTTCCCAATACATTATGTCCAGCTTTCAACAAAAAATTGCAAAACTGGCTAAAAAGAAAACAAGAAAAACAAAACCCACAATCTGAAGAGACACTGCAAACATCAGAACCAGACTCAGGTATGGCAGAAGTTCTGGAGCCATCAGACTTGGAAAGTGTAACATATGCATTATGGAAATACCAGCAGGAGAAGAAAGAGAGAAAGAAATGAAAGAAATATTTTGAAGTAATAATGGCTGAGGATTTTCCAGAAATTACTGATAGACACCAAACCACGTATTTAGCAAACTCAGAGTACACCAAACAGGATAAATAGCAAACAAAACAAAACAAATCTATACCTTCAGATATCACATTCAAACTCAAGAAAATTAAAGACAAAGAGGCCAAAGGAAAAAAATCTTAACCTCTAGAAGCATAAGGATTAGAATTACATAAGACTTCTCTTTAAAAACAGGCAAGCAAGAAGGGAGTGGAGTAAATCATATGAAGTGTCGAAAGATAAAAATAATTCTGTATCCAGAAAAATAATCATTCAAAAGTGAAGGAAAAATAAAGACAAAGAAAATAATGAGAGAATTTGTTGCCGATAGATATACTTTATACCCACAATTTTGATAATTTAGATGAGCTGTACCAATTCCTTTAAAGAAAAAAATCTATCAAAACTCACACAAGTAGAAATAAATAATCTGAACAGATCTCTATTGAAGAAATTTAATAAATAATTAATAAGCTTTCAAAGAGAAAAGCACCAGGTCAAGTGAGGTTATTGGTGAATTGTAACAAATATTTAAAGAAGAAATACTACCACTGTTCTACAATCTTTCCCAGAAAATAGGAGCATTTTGAACACTTCTTAGTTGATCATCTAAGGCCAGTACTACCCTAATACCAAAACCAGACCTAGTAATTACTAAGAAGGAAACAGTCCACCTCTTGGTGAAAGAGTGGCAGGAAATCTGTAGCATTTTAATTTTACTCTTAACAAAACTCTTGTGGCTTTGATGACAACTGCCTGTTTCCATGAATGTCTATCATATTTAGTGATATGCCCTTTAGGGACAGAATCAGTATCTTGTCATTGCTTTATCCTAATAGTTGGAGTCAATCAATGTTTGTTGAATATATGAATAAGTAAGCAGTGAGTGAGTGAATGAGTGAAACAATGAGCATAAGATTATCTTCAAAAAGTTAATTGTGGGGGGTGCAAGGATAGCTTTGTGGTAGAATTCCCGTCTGCCATGTGGGAGATCCAGGTTTGATTCCAAAAAACAAACAAGCAAAACAAACAAATAAACAAAAAATTCAACGGGATACTCACATGGAAAAATAATGAAATGTGACCCTGCCATACAGCATACAAAAAAGAAAAGTTAATTGTGAAAGGACTATAGATTTGTGAGGGCTTTTTTATTTGTATTTGTCAAAAATGAAATATATTTGAGCATGTTTACATAAAAAAAAGAACTAACAGGGAAAGAAGTAGAAATTATGAGAAGAAAAGACGGTGGGTAGAGCAAATTCCATATAGAAGCAAAAAAGACATGATAGAGGTCTTTTTGATTCTTTATCAAAGCTATATGGAAGAATTTGTCTTGGAAAAGAGGAGAAGTAACTCCACTGATACACAAGGGATAAAGGAAAGGTGTTTGGTGGAGAGAACCTTATGAGCAGAGGAGAGGGCAGTGGGGGTAGTGGGCCAATTATATCTGAATTCCTATGCCCTCAAATTAAGCAAAATAATGGAAGGAGGTTAGAACTTCATTGTAGATTTAAATGCCCTAATTTCATTCAATGATTTATTCATTCAATACTGATACATGCCAGCTATGTGTTAAGTGCTTAGTACTGTGCTACGGGCTAGTGATTTCGCCTATAGTGAGAGTGAATACATCAGTTCCTGAATTTTTTGAAGGACTCCGCAATCTTGATTATAGGAATCATTTTTAATTCTTTAGCAGCAAGATGGATTTGCTGAAAACTCTAATACACCTCACTACTACCTATCATTTACCCTTGCCAATACTCCCATTTATTAATAGAAAGCCACAAAGAAATTTGAAGTTAACAGTAGCTTCAGAAAATACATAAGCAGTGGGGAGGGGTTAGTCACCACTTTTTCAGTAAAAATAAATATAGTAAATTCCATCTTTAAAGCCCAGAGTCAGAAAATGACCATATATTTTTATTTCTTCTGTTATTTGTTAATTAAATAATGTTTCTTCTTTTCAATTACCAGGAAGACCATCACTTAATTTAAAAATGATTATAATAATTATCTCATCTTAGGTATCTGATGCATATATACCTCTCTTCTTTCTATTTGATTTCTGGAATTAAAAATATTTATATTGCCTTGTTTAGATTAAGTGAGGAAATTTTTCAAAATTGCTTTGGTAGTGGCAGGATATGCTTTAATTTTTAAAGAAATGCTGAACAAGTAGTAGAATGAGCTGGCCACTAAGATAGTCAGCCTATCATCCCTGGAGCAATGCTTGCTGTAATTCAAATCCATCAAGATGAGCATATGCAAAAATGGATTAAAACAGGACACTTAAATAGTTGCTATAGGGCACGTAAGAATATAACATATGGAGCTTTCAAGTATGGTAAAATGAAGAAATGCTTTAAGAATTATAGAACCCACTTAAGGTAGTTCAGAAAGAGCCATACCATAGATCATACCATATCTTTACAAAAATGTTAGTCTGATCCTTTAGAATCTGTAAGATACTGGCCCTTACATATACCACATTCAATTATAAGTAGAATAGATTGTTTGAGGCTATGGCTGCAAATTAACTCTAAACATAGAGATGTAATTTCATAAAAATCATGCATCCATTTATTTAACAACAATTTACAACTACTATGAGCTGGGTATTGTACTGGAAATTAGGGATACATCAGGGAAGGAAAGGACATGACTTTGACCTTGTGTTGTTAGAGACTAGTAAAGGAGCCAGCAATGGAGGGAATGGAGCTGAATGGTGGCCCCAAAGACATGCTCACAACTCAATACTTGGGACTTGTGAACATTACCTAATATGGTGAAAGATATAATTATGTTAAGGAGAAGCTTATCCTAAATTATCCTCAGTGAACCCTCAAAGGCATCACATGGATCTTATAACAAAGAACAAGAGGTAAATGAAACAGATATACAGCGAAGGTGATGTGGAAATAGAGGCAGAGTCTGTAGATGTGGCCACAAGCCAAGGATTGACAAGGATTGCTGGCAGCCACTGAGAGGCAAGCACTGAATTTCCCCCATAGGGTCTGGGTCTAGATGAAATATGGCCTGGCTGGCAACTTGATTTTGGACTTTTGGCCTCCAGACTCTGAAAGAATTAATTTCTGTTATTTGAAGCCGCTGAGATTGTAGAAATTTTTTATGACAGGACAGGAAACAAATATAGCACACAGATTACTGTATAGTTGCAATTTGTGATAAGTGCCCAAAATGAAAAGTACAAGATGCTATGAAAGCATAAAATGGAACCTATTTTTCATTGCGTCTAGTAGAGTGAGGAGTGTGAGGACAATGTAAGTATAATCAGTGTGCGGAAATTTTGATACTAACCATAGTGGTAAACATAGGAACTCATTTGTATCCGTGCTCACCAAGAGAAATGCTCTACCAAACACATGTTCCAACACGTGAAATTATAAATAAATGTAGATATATAGGCAGACTTAAAGTTGTTATGTGAATATATGCTTTTACTGTGAATATTTGAAATTAATTGAAACGAAGAGCTTGATTTATTTAGTTATCTCCAGAGAAATGATTCCACATGATTATTTTTCATATTAGTGTTCATTATATTATTCTAATATAGATATAGATTAGTGTTTCTGGCTATGTTGAAGCAGGATAATACAGGACAACTCTAAGTTCCTGGTTTCCTATTTAGCTCTGAAAGAGTTAACAGACAACTGCAAGTCCTTCGTTTCGTACCTAGCTCCAAAAGAACTAATACAGAGCTGCAAACTTTCTGGGACAAAAAATGTCCATAAAACCCCCAAATCTCCCCCAAACCACTGAAATCTCCCCAAATCATAATAGCTTGTAAAATTCTGGGCCCCTAACAAATTTTTAGTTAATAGAGGAAGCATAGGGTCAGGGCTCAGCTGGCAGCATTACCAGCCAGGCATTGGTTACAAGGTCATGAATTTAGTTTAATTTTTGATCTCTCCAAAACTCTTACAGATATCCAAACAGGACAAATAGGAAAGCTAAAGTAAAGAATCCATAGATAACATTACCGATGAAATGAGGTGATGGGGAATTGCTGAGAGCCCCAGAATGCAATCAAGAATGTTCAACCCACCAAAAGTAGCAGGAGCTGCACAAAATAAAGAGTTTTGTGGCAGGAAGAGAAAAAGGAAAGCAAAGTTAACAACAAGATACAGAAACCAAACAGATAAACAAAAAAGGAACACAAAGGCAAAAATCATCTCAAATTACTCACTCCCAGAAGTGGAGAATATTTTTCTGAGCAGAATCCTGGGCTGACTAGCAAAATTGGGAAAATCTCTGCAAGGCTTCAAGTAGCAAGCTAGGGCAAAATAAAGTGCACGTGGGCATGAAGCAAAATCAAACAATATTTTGCTGGTCTAAGCCCTCAAGAAACTCAAAAATATTCATACAACATCCCATGCCAGAAAGCTAAGGCCTCATCCTTAGGAAAGATTACTGGAAACAATAGCCAAGTTAAGCAGGATAGGAACATTGGGGTATAAAAGAAAGAAAGCTCAATGGTAGAGGGTGGAGACCAAGAGGAAAGAGATCCCCAAAAGTCACACAGTCACTTACTACTAATGCCTGAGTATGCCAGCACAGCCTTAGAGGCAAGGAGCACAGGTGAGGTGAAATAATGTGCCGAATCAAAAATTAGCTCAGAGATAGAGAACTGGCCGCAGATGTATTGAGTTTTTCAACATAGCAACAGAGAAAGATATCCTCAAGGCAGGATGCTGTGAAAACTGCCTTGACCTCTTTGGTAGGAATCTTTGGAGTAGTCTAGGAAAATCCATCCCATCTAAACATGGTAAACACAAAAGGGCTATGAGCTAACAATTAAGGAGTTATTACAAGGAAAATAAGAATAATAAGAAGCACTAAAACTAAAAGATGGGAGAAAGATCAAATGTTAAGTAAGTGTGAATATGTTTGGACAATGTAGAAGTGATTCAACTAAATAAAAATTGAAGAGAAATAACTACAAAATAGAATAAAGTCAGTGAATTGTTGAGAATAATAGGATTTCACTTGAAACCGAAAAGGAAGTAACAAATGTTGATTTCAGATAACAATGATAAAACTCTGAGCAACAACAACTCTGAGTAAGCAGGAGAGGGGGAAAGAAGAAGAAGCAATTAATAACTAAATTCAATGAAATATTTTAGATGTCCAAGAGATGATATCTAAATTAAGAGATAGCTAAAGGTATTATATATAAGTATTTATTTAGTGATAATCACTAAAACAAAAATATAGACCTTCCTAAATACCAGAGAATGAGAAAGGACAAAAAGCAGTCCATACAGTGAAAACATTTATTTGGTGTGTATATATATATAACCTATATTGTGTATTTATATAATGTATAAAATATAAAACAGTATGACAAACCAACACCAAATCAATAATATTTATACATAAAAATGGATTGAACCATCTATTAAAAAAAAACTGTTTTTAATTAGATTGGTTAATTGAAAAATTCAATCCAGTGCTGCATAAAGAAATACCCATCAAACAAATAATTCATAAATATTAAAATCAAAAGGCTTTTATTAAAAATATTTTAAAAGGACTAGACAAATACATGCCAATAAGCAAGTCTTTAAAATCTTCTCTTGGACCTAGACAAATCAAATAAACCAAAGAAAGGAAGGAAGTACCTGCATACATTTTAGAGGATACACTTTCTTTTCAAATATACATAGAATATATTTAGGAATTGAAACTGATTATTTATTAGTCAAATTTTCAATATATTACAAAAATAGTGATAATAATAGCACTTTGCTTTGAACACAATACAATGAAATTGGAAAATAATAAAATTTAAACTCTCAAAAACCAAACGACCCTTTCACCAGGGTAGGTAGATAATAGAGATAGGTAGAGAGATAGATAGATAAAGAGATAGATAGATAGATAGATAGATAGATAGATAGATAGATAGATAGATGATAGGATATAGATGGTTATAGATATAGATAGATAAGGAACATATTTAAACAACCCTGGGGTCAAAAATTAGACACAAAACAAAACTGTAGAGTTTCTAGAAAACAATAACCAAAACAATACATATCAGAATTTGTGGGATAGAGCTTAAAAAAAATGCTTGGAGGGAAAGTTCTAGCATTAAATAAAAATAAAAATATAGAAGAACTAAATATCTAATTCAAAAAGCTAGATAAAGAATAGCAAACTATAACAAAAAATAACTAACTAAATAAAAAAGCAAGAATTCATGTGTTTGACAGATTACAGGAAAGTAATTTCTGGTGATGCACTGTTTTCCACTTGAAATGCCATACTCATAACTTAAAGTGGATTTAAAATTAATTTCAAATCTAAAAAGAAAGATAAGGTTTACAATCTTGAAGGGTTTTGGGTGAACCTGGGGATGAAAAATTTCCACAATTCTCAGGCAATTAATGGGTCATTTCTTACATTAAAACTCTGTTGCCAAGTGGCTTTTGTCCCAAAATAGAGCTATCTTAGGGAATAAGGAGTTGGAAGGTCATTCAGATGCAAGGGGGCCAGGCCATATTTTTACCATGCTATATAACAGACATGGAGCACATACACTTATTCATGTCTTTACTTACCACTGACCTTTGCTGATCCATTCTGTATATTTCCATTCTAAATTCCCCCTCTTTATCTGGATTAAATGATACCAGTATAGGAAAACCTGGGAGAAAGAAGCAGCTACCACAGGAGAATACCCATCTTGGAAATAAAACCTTCATGAGGGCTGGCTAGGAAAAGGGCAGGAGCTACGTGATCAATTCTGTCCCTCTTCAGATCAACTACTTCTCCTTTCCTGGCCCCCAGAATTCATGATAAGCCTGAACTCCAGAAAATGCTTATAGGATGAACTATGGTACTCAAGAGGGAAACAAAGCACCTCAGGGTGGCTGTAGTATATCTGTCTTTGTTTACATATTCACATAAGTAGGGAGAGGGTCCATAGCATCCACTGATCTTTAAGTAAAAATATGACTCACAATTGTTTAGGAGTCAGTGCCATAAGTCTTCAGTGTAAAGGAACTTATTCTATCACCCCAAAACATTAAATTAGTTGGCAGATATTTATGAAGGTCTCCAATGTTCCTGATCCTGGGTTTTTCTGGGGCTAAATGGTAAAATATCCTAAGCTTTTACCTTCATAGAGTTAATGTCATAGTGGAAATGATAAAAAAATTACAATGTATGATATTCAGTCTGACTCAGGATTCTGGGAATTCCCCCACTTACGGCCCAGAATACTCCAGTATTTATACCCACCTTGACATCAGCACTGGTAACACTGATTAGACTGAACTCACTTACTGAGGTGCCTACTTCCCAAATTGAACTCTGATGTATACTTTCTTACCTCTGTCTACCTCCTGTTTTGACAACATGACTGAGTTTATGCTAGTCACTTACTTGATAAGTCTATCTTGTGCCCTCCGAATCCAAGAATTTTCTGAGAAAATGGACCTTTTCTTCTGTGAATACCTGGGCCTATGGAAGCTTAATTAAATTTGTAACAAATGTGAAAAAAATTCATGTGCTTGAAAACAGAAATAACAAAATACATATACACATACACAAATAATTGGCTTTTTGGAAAAAAATCAACAAAATGGATAAAAAAGTTTTGTGATGGTTTCAAAATGTAGGTATCCCAGGAAAGTATGTTCTTAAAGTTGAGCCATTCTTGTTGGTGTGGGTGCATTGAAAGTAGGACCTTTTAGTGAGGCTACTTCAGTTAAGGTCCCACCTCTTTCAGGATGGATCTTAATGCTCTTATTGGAGTCCTTTATAAACAGAGTATGAATATATATAAGCAGAATATATATATATTCTGAGAGAGAGAGAGAGACGTAGAAGCAAGAAGCTGAAAGCAAAAAGCCTAGAAGAGAAGGGAACGCCAAGCAGATGCCTCTAGGTGCCTTGACATGTGGCAGAAGAGCAAAGGATCTCAGGCAGCCACTTGTTGGGAAGAAAGCATTGCCTTGATGATGCCTTGACTTGGACTTTTCCCAGCCTCAACCACAAACAAACAAATTCCCACTGTTCAAGCCAACCCATTTCATGGTATTGCTTTAAGCGGCCTAGGAAACCAAAATAATTATCTAACGTAGTTTTTTTAAAAGAGTGGAGAATATTTAAAAAATCAGAAATGAGAAATAATTATTGCTACAGATTTCAAAAATCATAAATGAAATTAGTTCCAGTGGAGACAGAACATATAAATGCATCAATTACCATTAAGGAAATTCAGAATGCTCCTCTGCAAAAAGGAACCAGGCATAGACTTCACAGAGGAAGCCTGCAAAATTTTAAAATAAGATAATCTCAAAGGCATTTAATGCGTACCGAGGTGCAGGAAAAAAATATCCAAATTTTCTTTAACAAGCCAGTATAATATTGGCACCTGATGGAGATTGCAAAGACAAATTTTACTTGTGAAGATTTACATAGAAAAAAATCTTAAATAAAATGTTAGCAGATAGAATCCTAAATTACAATTAAGAAAAGAATACATCATGACAAAGTGGGATTTATTTCAAGAATGCAATTAGGAATTCTCACTATAACTGATGATATTCATAGATGAAGGAAAACGTGTCTTATCTCCAGAGACAATGAAAGTAATTATTTAGTGTCTTGTTAGTGAAACTGCCAAACTAGTGTTCAGTGGGTACAATTTCAAGAAATCCAGGAGAGACTTTACTGGTCTGTGGGTATCACCAAGATGAGAGAAGTTGCAGACACTTTAGAAATCAAAAGTAACACAACGATTTTGTAGATCATCGAGTCACACAAATCAACATATACAAGGAAAGATGAGCAAATATGTCTGGAATGGTAGCAAATCTCAATATAGTACTGTCTTTTGAGATGCTAATATAAACTGACACAATGTTCATTCAAAGCAGATATACAAGACCAGAGAAGTAAAATCTTATAAACTTTAGCACAGGTCAAGTTCTTTTGGGGGTTGCAGACATGGAGGTCAGGATACAATCTAGAATCATGGAAAGAGCCCTAAAATGAGACTGAGAAACCTGGGTTCTAGTCCAGTTCTGCCTCTGGTGAGTGGTGATTGTTAGTTGGTCACTTCTCCTTGCTGGGCTTCAGGCACTCTATGTGCGGGCAAATCTCTTAGGTCACTTCTAACTCTTAAATTCTTTATTTCTGATTTAAATGGAGACTAAGGAACTAGGAAAAGCTATAAGGAGAGCAGAAAATAAGTTGAAAGGAAAGGTAGATGGGAATCAGTTTGATAAATGAAAGCTCTCCAAGTAGTTTAGTGTGAAATATAAAGGCAAAAGGATAATATAACTGTCCCTGATGCTATTCTTCACCTTCAAAATCACCTTAGCAGAAGAAAATGGACTTTCTGAAGCATGTAAGGCCAAGAAAGGACCTAATTCTAAGTGTGATAATTTCAGAGCTAAGGTCTGGGAACAGCTAATTCCATAGCACTTCTCAAACTTTCCATCTAAGTTACCCTTAATGGTTGAGTGAAAGCCTACCCTTAGGCAACCACAACAAAGGGATGATGAAATAAAAATGTCTTTAAAATCTCCTAACTCATGTTAAACAATGAAATCCTATTTAATTCTACTCTGTAATATCATGGTGTTTGTCTTGATTGTAAATCATGTTTTTAATCAATTAACCTGGAAGTTGTAGCTCCCTGTATTACCAATGTACCCCATGGCACACCTCCCAAGTACCCTAGTGTGTAAATAGTTGAGAAATGGGGCCAGGCTACTCACAGATGGGGCTGAATCTCTTGGGGACTTAGAGGACAGAAAGGAAGGGTTCTCAGAGGCAAATTATACAATGGCATTATTCCCTTTCTCTTAAGGCTGGGTCCTTTCCTATGTAAAGGCTGAAAAACTTTCCTCAGCTTCCACATAGTCACTTAGTCATGCCTGAGACGACTATGTTGGCCAACAAAATCTCTCATTTGTGTTCACATAGCTTGTCCTCAGGAGTAAATCCAGAGATGATATTAGTGCCTATTAAAATTAGAAGGAAATAGAAATTCAGAGGAGGCAAATCCCAATTTCTGTGTCCTTATCTGCTCTAACTCCTTCTTCAAATATAGAGAATCCAACTAATGAAAATTCCTACTAGGGTGTTGGTGTGTTCTTAATAAAGCAGTTTGAATTCTTTTGATTGATTTATTTCCCCCCAAATTACATGAAGATATGCCTCCTTCGGGGCAGCAAAGATCATTTCATGCAGAGGGCCAGGTTCCAGCCAACCTTGAATAGTGTCTGGCTGTTTTGGGAGTCCAGTTTCCTGTCTATAAAAGAAATAATTGGGGAGGGGGGAGTGATCTTTACATTCCTTTCTTCAGATGGTTATATTTACTACAATGTTCCCTCAGCCAACTCCTACTGTAACTCACCTCCAAGAATGCACATAACATTCCTACTTCAAATAACAGAAGTGGGCATATGGCCTGGAATAGGCCAATCATAGTACCCCCAGCCCCTGATCACAGTGATTGGTCCAAGAAGAGGGCACTTGACCAATTCGAGAGTGCTTCTTTCTTTGGAATTTGTCAAGGAGAAGCTGAAAGAGAGAAACACTCTCTTTCTTCGTTGGTTGCCAAGCAGTTATAATATGGTCCTAGAAGTTGCCAGTAGGCATGATCCAGGCCATAAGGAAAAAGCCATTCCGTAAGAGAAGAAAACAAGGTCAACAGGTAAAGAGAAGCAGAGATAAGAGGCAGACAAAGATGCCTGGTGATTTTCAAGACCCCAGTCTTTCTGATGTGCCTGACTTCTCCAGTACTTTCTTCAGTTCTACAAGCTATTCATATCCACTTCCAATAAATCCCTTTTATTTTTTAGGTAGCTTAAACTGAGTTTCTGTCACTTGCAACTGAAAGAATTCTGATGGATTCAATTATTCTTCATTAGTGACTTTCCTCCTTCCAGAATGTTGGAGAATTTAACAGTGGGTTCTCTCAACTCTTCATTGCAAGGGGTATTCTCGACTTACTTTCCTAAGTCTAGAGGTAGAGGTTAATAAAAACAGGATTAATAATAATAACTATCATCTGTTGATAACTTACTATATTTCATGTTCTATGCTAAGCATTTTCATGCCTTAGCTCACTAAATCCTTCCAACTCCATCAACATCCACTTACATTTTATGGCTTACATTTTATAGCTTAAGGATACAGAGGGTTTGAGAGATTCTGTAACTTAATCAAATTCACTCAGCTCATAAATGGTAGAAAAGAATTATAACATAACTTTTTTTTCATCCCATGAGTTGGTGTTTAGCTACTACTTTATATTGTACTCAATGTGCCTGTATGAAGTAGACAAAATGTTTCCATCATTCTATTGGGAATTTTTCAAACTGTGAATATGAGGAAGCTTGAATAATTTTCTATAGATATTTTTATAGCCCACAGGAAATGGAAACTCCCTTGGTTGTCATTTCAGCTGCTTAATCCCTTTCTCTTTAACAAGAAAGATGAAAAAAAGAATAAAAGAACAAGAGAGAGAGAAAGAAAAGGAAGAGGAGGAAGGAAGGAAGGAAGGAAGGAAGGAAGGGAGGAAGAAAGAAAGAGAGAAAATGTAGTCTCTCACCTTGTCCAGGTAATAATATATATTACACTATTGTATCACTTTGCCATCTTTTTTACAGTCAATAACTTACCAGTAACTTTATGCCAACCAAGGGGATAGTAATGTTCCAAGATTTTGCAGGTTTATATAAATTCAGGTGAAATAGAAATGAAGAAAATTTGAAGGGCCATTATTGTCCACAGATCAAATTCTGCCCTAATTTAGAGAAATTATTGAAATTAAATATTAAACTCCTGAGGTATCATTACCTTATTCAAAGCCATTTTTTGCCTCCAACCTTTGTAAGAATCAATCTTAAGAGATTGGGAAACATTCTAGGAAGTGTTAGGAATAACAGAAGTGGTTTTAGACCCAAGAAATAGCATTGTTCTGAGGTAAGTATCTTGAAATGGTTTAAATGATTCACTGGACTTTAAGTTCTACGTTCTATAGCCAAGTTAAATTAAAGGCATGAGATAAAATGAAGGTATCTGTCTATGTTAAATTAAAAGAGATAAAATGGAAGCACTTGTTTAGATATTTAGGGTGTTTATGCCTTTATTTGTATATAATATATATTACACTACTATATCAGTTTACCATCTTTGTTACTGTCAATAACTTACCAGTAACTTTATGCCAACCAAGGGGATAGTAAATGGCAGACCTCAGTATATTTTATACTATATTAGTGCACTTCTTCAGCCAGTAAACGATCTGACATCACCAACCTCCCTCCTTTATTAATAAACCTGAATTTATAGCTGCCTTCTTTCCCCTGGTGCACAGACCAGCTCCTGTGGCTCATAATACATTGTAGCCTCACACCTAAATCAGTCCTACTCATGGAGCTTTCAGCTTTTGGAAATTAATCTATATAACTCTTCGATATTACTGATGCCTCCTTTCTGAGAAACAGGCTGTTTAGTTAGAGCTTTTGTCTTCCTACCTCTTTCCTAACAATCACTATAGTTCTAATTAATTGTCTCAAATCTGTTTTCCTTATTAGGCTTTAACTGCAAGACAGTAGGTATCAAACCAGTCTTGCTCACTGAATCTGGCACTATGCCTGGGACACAGTAGATGCTTAATAAATTTCATGTAGTTTTTATCATTATGTGATCATAAAAATGTCATGCTGGATTGCATGAGCTGTCCATTTAGCAATGCATCTGTGTTCTGAGTATCCCATCTCCATTTATTTATTGTCTCCCATTGACCAGGTACTGTGCTAGGTAATACAAAAAAAGTGAAACTGTCTCTGCCTTCAAGCTGCTTACAAGTTTAGAAGCAGTAAAGAGACCATTTGCAATGGCTATAATCCAACGTGAGTGATGTAAGTGCTCTGAAAGAAGTGCAAAAAATATATGCTGCATGGATTCAAAAGAGGTGGTTATTAAATCTTATTGTCAGAATCCAGAAAGGCTTCAGAGAGAAAGGTGGCTTTTCAGATGGATCGGGGGATGACTTGAAATTCGAGAAAGAGAAGAGGTAAAGGAAGAAGTCAATCAGAGAAGACAGCAGGAACAAAGCCACAGAGACCAGAAAGTGTGGTGCCTTCTCAGGAAGGTCTATAGTGAATTCAGTTTGGATAGCTTCAGTTGCGTGGCAGGAGCCTTGGCAAGTGTGGGAGTTAGCCTGGAGCTACAGGTGAAGACCCTGTGGCCCAGAGCTAAGAGTGAGGAGCTTGACTTAATTCAGAAGGCAATGGGAAGCCTTGAGGGATCTGGTGCATTACATTCCTCATGACAGTGACCTATAGGAGATCATTGCCATCTCCAAAAATCTGGTACACCTAGATGGCCCTGAGATCCCTTCAATTGCTTCCTTTAGGAATGATCGTTTTTTATAAGGCCAGATAGCTCTACTCCCTCAGAGAGTCTCCATTACCTTTTTCTCCTCTATTATTGAATGCCTCACAGGAAATATGAAGCAATCAATGCTTTTGCTTGAATTTCTATGTGAGTAGTTTCATTGGGAGTAAGGATAAGGATTCTTATAACACAAGCATTTTCCCATTTAATTCTCACAACAAGCTAATCAGTCGGGCACTACTGTCACTCCCATTTTGGAGATTTGAAAAGTAAGGTGATACAACTGGTAAGAATCAGAGACGGTTCAAATTCATGTGAGTTCAGAAGCTGGAAGCCTTCACCACTAAACCATGTTGAAAAATTCATTTTTAACAGCGCATAGTCAAAATATGGCACTTTGTTGCATGGCTTTCAGTGTCCCTACAATTACCTCCATGCTTGAGAATTTATCTAACCAAATAAAAAAAAATCCAACAGCAAGTAACAGTTTTATTTTGCCTACACACAAAGCATGCACACTGGCCCTGCTCTTTACACTGTCACATATTTTTAAGTCTGGGAAATTCTCCAAATTTCAAATGCTACCTTTATTTTTCCCAAACCACATAATAACAACTGTCCTCTTCCAACAAAAATGGAATGAAAGAACTGTGTTTGCTGTTGGTTTTTATTTTTCCAGATTATATCAGAAAATACAGAGGGAAACAATAGTCTCAAAGTACATTGAGCAACAGTGCTTGATAATACATTTCTGTACAGTGGTGTAAAATGTAGCACCAGTAAATAAATGTATATTGACTTAGTTGATTTATTCATTCCTTATATACTTGTCATGGTTAGGGACACATGTCAACTTGGCCAAGTTGTGGTACCTGTTTATCTGATTGGGCAAGCGCTGGCCTGTCTGTTGCAATGAGGACATTTCATAGGATTAGGTCATGATCACGTCAGCTGCATCCACAGTTGATTCCATTTGTAATCAGCCAAAGGGGGGTGTCTTCTGCAATTAATGATGCTAAATCTAATCATGGGAAGCCTTTTAAGGAGGACTCAGAGGAGACAGTTTCCATTCCTCCTGCGGAGTTCATCCAGGTCATCCATCGGAGTCGCCGGCTTCACAGCCTGCCCTGTGGATTTTGGACTCTGCATTCCTGCGGTTACGTGAGACACTTTTATAGATTTTATATTTGCAAGTGTTCCCTGTTGATTCTGTTTCTCTAGAGAACCCTAACTAATACATCTTGGTACCAAGAGTGGTTCTTAAGAAACAGAATCTTAAACATGGGTTTAAGAGACACTAAGGACTCTGATTCCCATAATCAGAATGACACTCCCAATCCATGGAGTGAGTTGGCAAAGGAGATAGTAAAAATATCATCATTCGATTCTCCTAATGCTTTGCTTGTACGAAGCCAGACTCTGGGGGATAATGTTTTTGACACCTTTACAGAGTTTTGTAGAAATAAGAGTTATAGAGATGTTGGTTGGTTGTTGTTAGATACACTGTCTACATTAAGGGGTGAAAGGGATGGGCTTAAGGCTTCAAACAAGAAGCTTAAGTGCTGTCTGAAAGATGTAGACATTTCTATGAGTATCCTGAAGGAAAATCTTATTTCCTGTAGCCGTAGACTTGAGATCTCTGAAAATCAGACTCAGAATCTTATTGTTAGATTATCAACTTTACAATGTAAACTGAAATCTCAGTCTTGCATGGTGTCTGCTGTTAAAGGGAGGGCATTGATTGGAAAGGAGTGGGACCCTGAAAAATGGGATGGTGACATATGGATTGATAATGATGTTGGGGGTGAGGTTGAAACCCTAGGCCATGTTGAGTCTTCTCTAGATAACCCTGTAATAGTCTGCCCTGAGGACATAGCTGCCCCACCTCTAGCCTGCCTTGAGAAATTGGCCACCCAGCCTCCTCCTGAAGGGATTAGCCTTAGAGTGATTATTTCTGTTTCACCAGATGAAACTGCAAATGAAGGCCCTGAAGCAAATGGCTTGGAAGATATTTCTAATTCTTTTCATGACCCACCCCCACCACCCCTCATTTCTTCTAGACCTATAACTAGACTAAAGTCCCAACAGGCCCCTAAAGGTGAGGTACAAAGTATCACACATGAGGAGGTACGTTATACTCCAAAAGAACTGTGTGAGTTTTCCAATTTATATAGACAGAAATCAGGGGAATATGTGTGGCAATGGATTTTAAGAGTGTGGGATAATGGTGGGAGGAATATAAGGCTGGATCAGGCTGAATTTATTGATATGGGCCCACTAAGCAGAGATTCTGCTTTCAATGTTATAGCTTGAGCGGTTAGAAAAGGTGTTAACAGCTTGTTTGGGTGGTTGGTTGAAACATGGATCAAAAGGTGGCCAACATTACCTGAGGTTGAAATGCCAGAACTGCCCTGGTATACTGTAGATGAGGGGATCCAGAGGCTTAGAGAGGTTGGAATGTTAGAGTGGATTTATCATGCAAAGCCTGCTCTTACACCCCAGGAATGTCCGGAAGATGCACCTTTTACCAGAACAGTGAGAAATAAATTTGTGAGACTAGCACCATCATCCCTAAAGAGCTCTGTGCTTGCACTTCTGTGTAGGTCAGATATTACTGTAGGAACTGCTGTCACTGAGCTGGAATCCTTAAACACAATGGGGATGACAGGATCCCGAGTTGGCAGAAGCCAGGTGCCAGCACTTAATCACCAAAGACAGGGTAGACCCGGCTATTATAATAGACAGCAAACTCAAAGAAGGCATCAGAATTATATGACATGCAGAGATTTGTGGCATTGGCTAGTAAATCATGGGCTGTTGCTAATGGTTTGGCTGGATGGTCAGGGACTTGGAAAGACCATAATTGGAAAATTGGTGACAAAGAGGTCTGGGGAAGAAGTATGTGGATAGACCTTTCTGAGTGGGCTAAAAACATGAAGATATTTGTGTCCCATGTGAATGCACACCAGAGGGTGACTTCAGCAGAGGAAGATTTTAATAATCAAGTGGATAAGATGACCCGTTCTGTGGATACAAGTCATCCTCTTTCCCCAGCAACTCTTGTCATTGCCCAATGGGCTCATGAACAAAGTGGTCATGGTGGTAGGGATGGAGGTTATGCATGGGCTCAGCAACATGGACTTTCACTCACCAAGGCTGACCTGGCTACAGCCACTGCTGAGTGCCCAATCTGCCAGCAGCAGAGACCTACACTCAGCCCCCGATATGACACCATTCCCCAAGGTGACCAGCCAGCTACATGGTGGCAGGTTGATTACATTGGACCACTCCCTTCATGGAAGGGTCAGCAATTTGTTCTAACTGGAATAGACACATACTCTGGATATGGGTTTGCTTTCCCTGCATGCAATGCTTCTGCCAAAACTACCATCTGTGGGCTTACAGAATGCTTTATCCACCATCATGGTATTCCACATAGCATTGCTTCGGATCAAGGAACACACTTCACAGCAAATGAAGTGCGGGAATGGGCACATGCTCATGGAATTCTCTGGTTTTACCATGTTCCCCATCATCCAGAAGCAGCTGGATTGATAGAACGGTGGAATGGCCTTTTGAAAACTCAATTACAGTGCCAACTAGGTGGCAAAAACTTGAAAGGCTGGGGTAATGTTCTCCAGGAAGCTGTGTATGCTCTGAATCAGTGTCCGCTGTATGGTGCTGTTTCTCCCATAGCCAGGATCCATGGGTCCAGGAACCAAGGGGTGGAAATGGGCATAGTACCACTCACTATTACCCCTAGTGATTCACTAGGAAAATTTTTGCTTCCTGTCCCTGCTACCCTGAGTTCTGCTGGTCTACAGGTTTTAGTTCCAAAACAGGGCGTGCTTCCTCCAGGAGAAACAACAGTGATACCACTGAACTGGAAGTTAAGATTGCCACCTGGTCACTTTGGGCTACTTATGCCTCTGGATCAACAAGCCAAGAAGGGGATTACATTATTGTCTGGGGTAATTGACCCTGCCTATCAGAAGGAAGTAGGACTGCAACTACATAATGGAAGTAAAGAAGAGTTTTCTTGGAATATAAGAGATCCCCTAGGGTGTCTATTAGTACTACCATGCCCTGTGATTAAAATCAATGGAAAACTGCAACAACACAATCCAGGCAGGACTACTAATGGCTCTGGAACTTCAGGAATGAAGGTTTGGGTCACCCCACCAGGCAAGGAACCACGGCCAGCTGAAGTGCTTGCGGAGGGTAAAGGGAACATGGAATGTGTAGTGGAAGAAGGTAGTGATAAATATGAACTTCGACCATGTGATCAGTTACAGAAACGAGGACTGTAATGCTGTTTTGTTCATGTTATATTATTTAAGTTGTAAGATATCAAGTTTAAGAATGAATGTTGCCCAAGAATTTGTACCCTATTCTGGAGAGATGTAATATATTTCCAGTTTTATGCAGGACAGTTGAGTATTGTCAGGTAAAAGAAAAAATGTGTGCTTATTTGTTTTCATTTGGAAATTAAGTATGGTTTAAGGTGATATATATATATAGGTGCCAAGTTGACAAGGGGTGGATTGTCATGGTTAGGGACACGTGTCAACTTGGCCAAGTTGTGGTACCTGTTTATCTGATTGGGCAAGCCCTGGCCTGTCTGTTGCAATGAGGACATTTCATAGGATTAGGTCATGATCACATCAGCTGCATCCACAGCTGATTCCATTTGTAATCAGCCAAAGGGAAGTGTTCTGCAATTAGTGATGCTAAATCTAATCATGGGAAGCCTTTTAAGGAGAACTCAGAGGAGACAGGTTCCACTCCTACCTGGTGAGCCTCTCCTGCGGAGTTCATCCAGGCCATCCATCGGAGTCGCCGGCTTCACAGCCTGCCCTGTGGATTTTGGACTCTGCATTCCTGCGGTTACATGAGACACTTTTATAAATTTTATATTTGCCAGTGTTCCCTGTTGATTCTGTTTCTCTAAAGAACCCTAACTAATACAATACTAGAAACACAAAAAGTTATCTATAAAATGCAAAACTGACTCAACATAAAATCTGGTTTGATGTATACTCACAGTCACTGAAATTATAGAGAAATCCTATCCTAAAACGAAGTTTTACTTTTGAAGACCAAATGTCTCTTTCTTAACTTGACAATTAAAAAACTGCTGGAAGCTGAAAAAGCAGCTGCAACTCAGTTGGAATTATAATTTAAAAATTCCAAACATTTAGTATTTAAGAAATAGTGGATTTGTCATGATATTCTTGGACTCTGATGACAGAACATATAGGGGCAAAATTTAGTTTTATATTTTGGGTTTACATTATATGCTGTCAGAGGTAATGACATTCATTGGGAGAAAAAAATGGTGAATTTACTGAAAGGATTCTTCAAAGATAGTAAGAACTTACTATTTTATCAGAGTCAAGTCACCTACGGGAAACAATAATAATGATCCATAAAATTATCTTAGCAGTGGTACAATAATGGAGTATAGTAGGGTAGTAGCTTTTCCAAGAGTCTGACCTCAGTTTGTAGCCCAACTGGAAAATACTACCTGAGGATAAGCTAAACTTTGATACTCTTGCGTGGCAACTGTGATCACAAAATCCAATATCTAGTCAAGCATAGGAAATTTCTGTAGAAATTATATTATTGAATAAAACAGATGTTAACTGGACCACCCCATCCTTACTCTTCAGTTTGGCTAAACATGGCTTGAACTCTATTTTCACAATTGGAGTTAGCTCTAAATCCTCTGAACATTTTCTGTGAGTTTCATTCTCAAGCTTTTTGATACCTCTTACTGTCTTTTTGATATTTTATCATTATTCACAAGCTTCTTGAGTTGACTACTGAGTTCATTAATTTTCAGTCTTTCTGGTTTTCTAACATATGGTTGTAAATCTATAAATTTTTCCCCAAATATTCTTTTAGATTGCCTCTTCATTTCAGCTGTGTTCTCATATTTGTTCCAGGCTATATATTTCATAAATTACATTAAGCTTTCTTTTTTTTTTTTTAACACATTAAGTATTTAGAATTGTGTTTTTCAGTTTTCAATTGTATTTGGAGGTGAGGGTTGATTACATTGGCTATTTTTGAAAACTGGGATTTCTGATTTATTATATTGTGATAACTAATGCAGTTAATAAATTAGTCATTGGGATTTGTTGAGATTTCCCTTATTTCCTAGAATGTTGTCACTTTTTTAAAGACTGCTTCATGTTTGCTTAAAAAGAATGTGCATTTTCTCATTACATGATGGATAAGCCTTGAGAAAATAATGCTGAGAGGGAAGTAAGCCAGACACAAAAGGATAGATACTATATTACTCCACTTTTATGACCATGGTAAAGGTAAAATCAGGGGCTTATAATACAGAATATAGGGGGCTTAGAGATACATAGAAGCTAGAGATAAGTGAACAGTTAGCTAAAGAGGTTGAACTCAAACATAAGGGAATAGATAGCAGTGAAGGTGGCTCTCTAGTGGGTCAATAAATAATATTCCCATATTGAAAGTGAACATGATTGAAAGGGGTTATATAGACCTATGTGTCCCACTGATTAATACTAGAAATATAAATAAGTTCTTGCAATAACTACTTCAAAGGTCTGATTCATGTACAAAGAGTGTTTAAATCCAGGGTACAAGGGAAAAGTGCTGTTGCATGTTATGGGTTATGTTTAGCAGGAAAATAACAGTACCACAGCAACAGCAGGGGCAAATAATGGGGGGATGGACAAGAGTTAGGGGAAGTTTAGATTTCCTATTTTGTGAGGGTGTGTTTATTAGTTATCTTTATCTTGGGGACAATGAAATTATTTAAAATTGAGAGTGCTGGTGGACTGTGGACTTTGGGCATTATACATGATGTCTAATGAATGCAGGTGGCTGAGGGAAGCACTGACTGAGAAGTAGACTAGTGAACGAGGTTGTACACATAGGATTGAATATTGTGCTGCTACAAAAAGGAATGAAGTCGTGAGTCATGCAGTGATGTAAATGAACATGTAAGAAATTTGGTGAGACAAAATAAGCCAGAAATGAAAGAACGATCATTGTGTGGTCTCCTTTAGAAAATGCTTATAAGAAAACAGGGACCTAGATTGTAAACTCTTATAGCAGATGCATTTAGTCCAGAGTGGTAATTATTATTTCTGGATTTTGAGAGGCTGTTTTATGTATGTATAACCTGGTATTTAGAGATAAGAATGAGGCCGATCAGATGGGGATTAAGGTAATTCAGAACACAGGGATAAGGAAGACATGGTCTATAGTTTAGAACCTCACCTACTCTTTGAGACCAAAGAAAGAAAAATTTATTTGTTCTGGAACCTACATTTTCTGTAGCACATAATCTAATTCAACCTGTCTGGATAGATCATTTGAACAGTTGAAACACAGGTAGCCCAGAAGAATGAGGGCTTTTAATCCTGTATGGTTTAATGTAATGCCTGGATATATCTTAGAATATATCAAGCAGATAATCAAAAAGTATTGGCAAAATCCCTTGAGGGATGAGAAAAAAATATGGAACTACTTAATTTTACCATGAAGGAATCCCCTGATACTATGTCAACATTAGGGACATCCAAATCAATAGGCCAAACCTTAATTGAGGCTTACTGTTGTGAAGCTAATGTAGGCAGTGGAGAAGCTTAGCCTACCTATAGGTATGCCTGAGAGTTATTTCTGGAGGACCTTTTTTGTTGCTCAGATGTGGCCTCAGTCTCTCTAAGCCCAGCTCTGCAAGTGAAACCAGTGCCCTCCCACTATGTGGACATGACATCCAGAGGTGAAAGTCTCCCTGGCAGTATGGGAGATGACTTCCAAGGATGAGTCCAGACCTGGCATTGTGGGCTCAACAATTCCATCCTGACCAAAAGGGGAAAAAGAAGTGTAACTAGCAAAGTATAAGTGGCTAAGAGAGTTCAAATAGAGTCAAGAGGCTACTCCGGAGGTCCCTCTTATGCAAGCTTCAGTTAGACGTTGCTACTTATCATAACTTGCTAACCCCCAACCAAAACCATTCCAGCCAATACTAAAGAACACCTAGGGCAATATATAATATTTTACAAAGGTTTAATGCACTAGGGGAACTTTCCAGAAACTTACAACCTCCAGGACTTATTCTCTTGGACCAGATAAGTCCTGAAACCTATAGGGCCTAACCTCTCCAGAACATCAGCTGGTTCCATCTCCCTAATCCATATTATTGACAGTTGCTTCCCGCATGAAAAAGTCAGAATGACCATAGCCCAAATACCCCAAAGAGTGAAAGATCAAAGGTGATGCTGGAATTATACAGAGAAGGTAGGGTTTAACAAATGAATATGATTGCTGAATCATTAAATTAATATTTCTTTTAGTCTCCAATATCTTGGGGCAGGTAGAAGCAAAAACCTAAAACTGTGGAATTGTAATCCATATGAAACTCTGAAATCTGTTCTACAACTGATTATTGTTCTGTGCTTTGAAATCTATTGCTTTTTTGTATGTATGTTATTTTTCACAAAAAAGTCTACTGTGATGATAAAAAAATATTTATTCCTTCTAACTTCCCATATTCTGGAGCAGCTAGAAAGGAAAATCTGAGATGATGGTATGGGAGCCCTTGACAAACTCTGGGACCTGTATTGTAACTACTTGTAGAAGAGTGCTTTGAAAACTACTGCTTTTTTCTTTCTTTGCTTTGTATATATGTTATATTATACAATAAAAAAATGTAAGAAAAAAAGAATGTATATTTTCTATACGTTATGTGCAGGCTTCTGTGTATTTGTACCTATTAAATAAAACTCATTAATGTGTTACTCCAAACTTTTATAGTGTTTTGTCTGCTTGGTCTCTCATTTTCTAAAATCATTCTGGAAGTTAATACTTTTTTCCTGTAATTCCGTATAATTTTGTTTTACATAATTTAAAGATGTATTGTTCAATGAATACACAATAACTGTTGTTATATAAACCATGTGACATTTTCTAATAATTTGATCTTGCCCTGTTTTCAACTTCAAAAATGGTTATTATTTATTATTAAATACCTACTTAGGCTAAAACATTTCTTACCTCACCATTGATTCTTTTTTGATTTTTAATTTTAAAATAATTTCAAACTCATAAAGAAGTTGCAAGTAGAGAGAAAAAAATCTCTCATATACCTTTCACCCAGATTTCCCCATTGTTAACAGGTAACCATTTTTGCTTTATAATAATGCTATTTTTCTGAACCTTTTATGAGTTAGCTACAGATATGTTGCCCCTTTACCTCTAAATTCTTCAGTGTACATTTCCTAAAATCAAGAGCATTCCTTTACAAAACCACAGAATACTTAATACAATCAGGACATCAACATTACTATAATACTGCTATCAATCTACCCTACTTTTTCCAATGCCACAGGTTTTCCCAATAATGTTCTTTATAGCAAAATGTTAAGTTTGTTTTTTGGTTCAGAATTGTGAGTCAAATTTAAGTAAGTCTTTTAAATTAAAAGTTGTTTTATAATTATGACATTAAGAATGGAGGTTAGTTATTTTATGGAATGTACCTCAATAAGGGTTTGTCTGATATTTCCTCATGGTTAGATTCAGGATAGGCGCTTTTGGAAGAAATATCACAGAAGTGATGTTGTGTCCTTTTCCATGCATCATGCTAAGGGTACATGATGTTGGTTTGTTCCATTACTAATGATATTAACTTTGATTAGTTGGTTAAGGTATATGCCAACATTCTCCACTGTAAAGTGATTAACTTTATTAAAAAGAAAGTTATTATTTTTCCCTTTGTAGTTAATAAGTACTTTGTAGGGAGATACTTGGAGACAATGTTAACATCCTTTTCCTTAACAATTTTTCACCCACTAGGTTTTTTTATTCTTGCCTGACTGAATAATTTCTATGATGGCTGCCAAATGGTGATTTTCTAACACCATCATTCTGTCTGCATTTGCTGGTGATTCACTCTAGGGAAGAGTTTTGGATACTGTTGCCATATACACCACCATAATCTTAGTGGCATAGAACAACAATTATTTTATTATGTTTATAGGTATTGTAGGTCAGGAATCCAGAAAGTGCATAGTGGAAAGGTTCTCTACTCCATGATATATAAGGCTTTGATTTGTAAGATTCAGACAGCTAGTTGGGACCTGAACAGCTAGGGCTGGAGGATCCTCTTCCAATATGACATCTTAACTCACATATCTGGCACCTGAGTTGGGGTGGTTGAACAATGGTCTAAACTGGGATGACCAATGATAACACCTATAAATGGCATCTCCTTTTGACTAGGGCTTCTCACAGCATGGCAACTAGTTCCCATGGCAACTAGCTCCCATGGCAACTAGCATCCAAAGTGGAGGATTCTGTAAAGCTAGCCATCCAAGAAAGTCAAAAGCCCCAGAAGTTTCCCAGCATCATTTCTATTCATTCTGGTTACAAGTAAGTTATGAGGGATCCCACAGTCGAGGGAAGAAGAATTAGATGTCATCTCTCAATAAAAAACATTTCAAAGAATTTTTGACCAACTTTCAATAGGCCACACACTCATTTATTTGCTCATTCAAACATTTCTTTATTTCCATTAGTGTGAACTCATAGATTATAATTGCATTCAATAGATTAAAAATATTAGTATTGTTATTTAATTTGATGGTAAAATTATCCCAGATTTGACCATTGCCATTGCTACATCTCTATCAGATATTTTATATCTATTATAAATAAAACCTTGATTTCTTATCAGTACAAATCATTATAGTCTTCACCCTTCTTATATTTGTGAATTCCTTCTCTGATAGTGAGAACCCTTGCCCTTTATCGTCAATATGTACCTTATTTCTTCAATTAAAGAATATATAGAAAGTAACCAGAATTGCTAACCCTTATTATTGAGAAAAACAAACTACAAACAGTTGTAACTGTTATTTCTAAATTCTGAGATGCTGAGCTCTCTGTGTATAACCTTATCATTCCCTGGAACTTTGATATCTGTGATACCAGAGACTCAGAGCTAGAGTTCAGCACCTATGAAAAGTTTTTCAACACTTTTAAAAGCTGAAAAAGAGAGAAGACTTCAATTAGAGATATGAATGAAGCTGATATGGTTAGGTCTAAGGTAAATCAGAATACAGAGTAAAGGATGATATTGACTGTGTTTTAAAACTTCAAATTCTGTATGAGACAAAGAAGAAATGTTTATTGGTGCAAAATTCATATTTTCTGTAGCACACTATCTAATTTAATTTGTATGGTAAATTTTCTGGAACATCATAATTACCCAGAACCATGACTAGGGAGTGAGATCTTGTTGGTTTGTACCGGTCAGTGTGCTGCTCCAATACGTCCCAGAGTAATCTGGGCAGAAGATAAAAAATTATTTGCAAAGTCCCCTTGAGGATCTGGGGGAAAATGTGGAAATATTAAACTCCCCTGAACCTTCAGTGGCTGAGAGATGTCAAATAGAGTCAAGAGGTCATTCTGGAGGTTATCCTTATGCATTATATAGATAACCCTTTTCAGTTTTTGGTGTATTGGAGTAGCTAGAGGAAAATGCCTAGAACTGTTGAACTATAATCTGCTAGCCTTGATTCTTAAAGATGTATAACCTATATAGGTTTTACGGTATGTGCCAGTTTGAATCTATTATGTACCTCCAGAAAGCCATGTTTTAATCTTGACCCAACCTTGTGGGAGAAGCCATTTCTTTTAGTTCTGATTCGATACTGTGGTTGGAGACTTTCGAGTAGATTATCTCCATGAAGAAGTGATACGCTGAATGATGGGTACAACCATTTGATTAGATGGAGATGTGATGCACCCCCCAATTCAGGTGGGTCTGGATTAGTTTACTAGAGTCTTTAAAGGTGGAAACATTTTGGAGAAACCTCAGAAATGATAGAACCTATAGAGAGAGAACTGACAGAAACTTCAAAGCCCAGAGCTGACACAGATGCCAACACTTAGAGAACAGAGACACAGAAGTTTGGAGCCCAACAGATGTTGCCATGAGATGTTAAGCAAGCCAGAACCTGAAGAGAGCCAGGGAAGCCAAGAGATGAAAGCCAGCCCTGGACAAGCAATGTGAGGAAACCCCACAGGAACAGAGGCTGAAAGCAGCAGAGCCCATGAGCACGGGACCAGCAGCTGCCAGCCATGTGACTTCCCAGTTGACAGAGGTGTTCTAGACCCATCAGCCTTTTTTGCATTAACGTGTATCTCCATGGATGCCTTAGCTTGGATGTTTTTATAGGCTCAAAACTGTAAACTTGCAACTTTTTAAATTCCATTTATAAAAGCTATTCCATTTCTGGTATATCGCATTGCAGCAGCTTCCAAACTAACACATGGTGTGACCATATGATTGTGAAACCTTGTGACTGAAACCCCCTTTATCCAATGTATGGACAGATGATCAAAGAAAAATAAAGGCAAAAACAAATCAATAATAAGGGTGTAGGGGGTATGGGATGTTTTAGGTGTTGTTTTTACTTTTATTTTTATTGTTTTTGGAGTAATGAAAATGTCCAAAAATCTATTGTGATGATGAATGCACAACTATATGATGGCATAGAGAACCACTGATTGCATACTTTAGATGATTGTGTGGTATGTGAACATAAGGCAATAAAATCATTTTAAAAAGTTAACTGGTTGTTCCCCACTGTCATCCCACTTCAGTGTGATTAAGATGTTCAAGTTATTTGAAATAGGTTCATTTTCTTCTGCTTTTCTTCCATTTCACGGTATTTTGCCCATCCTTATTAATTAATTTAATTTTTCCAAGTAACTAAAATATTAACATGATGCCAAGAGTCAAATCTATACAAAAATAAGGGGAGAAAATAGACTCAGAGAAGTATCATCTCTTCAGCCCTTTGGTCCCATTCCTGCCCACTATGTATAAATCAGTCTCAGTTTCTAGTTTATCCTCCTGTGTTTCCCTTTGCAAAAATTTGTAAATATATTTGTTTAAGATCAGATTCTCTGATCTCTGTTTTATATTTATCTCACAGATACTGATATGCAGTGTTTTCATTAATATTTACTACTTCTTTATTCCTTTTCTTAGTTTTTAATTGCATTATTTTCACTTTGGCAAAAGGCTAAACATTTATATACTATTATTCCTTCCTCATCTATACCTTTGTTAGCAAATCTAAAATTGATACTCACTTTAGACCCTTTTCCAATTTCCCTATTCATCTCTTTTTTTTTTTTTGATTGGAAGAAGCTTATCTTGTAAATTCCTCAAGTAGGGCTTGTGGATACAATATCCCTTCAATGCTTGAATGTTTAAAATGGTTTTCTATAGCCTTACTATTTGAAGGATAGGCTGCTTAGATAAACTATTTTTGTTTCATATGCTCCATTGTTGCCTTATTTCATATGTAGAATTTTTTGAAAGTCAGGTTTATGGAAGTATATCTTTGTGCAATAATATTCACCCTTTTAATGTGTATAGTTTGATGAATTTTGGAAAATGTAAACAGTCACATAACCACTACCATAAAAAAGATATAGAATATTTTCATAATGCCCAAAGGTTTCTTCCTGCCCTTTTGTAGTCAGTCTCCTCCCACCATCCATAACCCATGGCAACTACTTACCTGTTTCTTGTCCCAATAATTTTTCCTTTCCTAAAATACCATATAAATGGAATCATACTGCTTATAGTCTTTTCTGTTCATCTTCCTTCACTTAGAACAATACTTTTGAGATTCATCCAGTTGTAGCATGTGTCAGTAGCTTCAACACATTGTCTTTGGTTCTATATATTGCCTTTCTATTGATATGCTGCAATTTTTTATTCATTTTCTAGTTGATGGATCTTTGGGTTGTTTCTAGGGTATAGATACTATGATTAAAGTTGCTTTGAAAATTCATTTGTAGTTCTTTGTATGGACATGTGCTTCCATTTCTCCTGGGTAAATATCTAAGATGGAACTAATAATTTATATAGTAGGTTTAAATTTAACTATAAAAGAGTTGCCAAGTTGTTTGTATGTTGCTTTTGAAAAGTCTGATTTCAACTTAATTCACTAAACCTTCTGAAGTTATTGATTTTATTTTTCCTTGAGACCTTGCACACTTGTTCTTCATATTTGAAATCTAATAAATTTACTAGGATATGCTCTGAATAAATTCTCCCAGGTACTCAGTGAGTCTTTCTAATAAGTAGATTGACTTTTTCAGAAAGTTTTCTGAGATTAGTGTTTCAAATTTTCGTTATGTTCATTGTTTATTTTTTTTTCTTCAGGGATTTAAGTAAAGCACATGTTGGATCTTCTTTGCCTACCTTCCTATGCACCCACTGTCTTTCCAACCCTTCTCATTTTTTATCTCACTTTCATTCTCTTGGCTATTTTTATGCATTTGTTTAATAACCCTTATTACTTTTGCATTTGAGTCTATACTTTTGGGGGCACATTATGATTTAGTCTTTGTTTCTGATATAATTTCTTATTTTTCCTTTATTTTGTACTGAATGCAATAAACTCTTCTTCTTCTACTTCTTCTTCAGCAATCTTCCTTCTTGAATTTCTAGTTCAGATGTTGTTTTCATATCCCATAATGCATGTCAAGTATTTTTTATAGTCATCCACTTTATGTTTATAGTTTTGGCGTGGGAGGGAATGTTCATCAGCTAAAATGTTTTTATCTTTATTTTCTGCTTTCTTCTTAATAGTAGCTTTGTATAAATAAAGGCTACTTATACCCCTGTATTTTGTGGACAAAGTTGGAAGTTTGGCTGATTTACAAAATCCTTAGTTCAAGAATCTCTTTTTCTGTTGGCATAATGAAGCCTGGCTCCTTTACTTGATTTTTTTTATTGTGGGGGAAAACTTTATTCCCAGTTTGGGGGCCAGTTTGAAAGTATTTGCTAAACCCTAGTATGTTTATATCCCATAACTTAGAATTTTCCCAAAAATCCACACATGCAAAAAAAGGTATATGTATGAAAATATTTACTGCAGTCCTTAAAACAAAGAGTCCAAAACCACCTGGGTAACCAGCAATCGGAAATGAATAACTGATATCTGGCATATGTGAATGACGGGCTGATAATGTTTAATGTAAAAAGGCAGGAAGCAGGAAGATATGTTCACCACAATAACATTTATGTAAGCTAAATACCACGAGAGTGGGTACCTATGATGGGGAAGATATATTTGGGACTAGAGGAGACTGGTTAAATAAATAACTAAATTTAATTTAATTTAATAAAAAAGAGAAACATACATGAATGTAATAGCCTTCCACAAACTCAGAATTATGCTAATCCAATTTAAGTATAGCCACTAAAAGAATACAAATACTAAATCATTTGCTAGGGAGTGCTGGTACATCTTGTCATGAAGTGATCAAAAAGCACAGTCAAATTTCTTATCCCTGATTCTCCAGGCCAATTTATCTCATTACAGTATTTATCATTTTTCACTCATTTAGAACATGATGAGAAATAGCTATTTTCAATTCCTGAACTATATGCTTGAAGAAAAATGGTGATTTGGCAATGATAATACAATAATACCATGGCCAAGCACTTAAAAAAAGATGCCCAGGAGGAATAGTATCAAAAAGATGAATCAAATTTGTTTGGCCATCTCAGCATTATTAAAGTCTTTATTTTCAGAGAAAATATTTGAACTGTCAACCTCAGCGTCAACAATCCAAATATTAACTTCGTAGCAAAGCTTTGGCATTTTCAAGTAGGTAAAACTACAACCAATTTTATGGTTACAATGAAAAAAACTTGGTCAAAGTGCTCTACTTCCAATAGCCAAAAAAACAGGATTATAAACTTGGTCAAAGTGTTCTACTTCCAATAGCCAAAAAAGCAGGATTATTCACTAGCAGGCCTTTTTCTTTGGTTTCTAAACTTATATGTCTATACCCAAGAGGATATACACAACTGGAACAAGAAGCAGGAAAACTTGACTCAGTAGTTCTATTTTTTTATAAGTCTTATGCATCCCTACTTTCACTGACTCCAGGATATTTTTCCTGCCATCTTCTTGCCCAAAATATGCTTTCTGGTTATTCTTTTCATTTTATTTTAATTGTGATCCATTTCTGGCTTGTTTTTTCCCAGGGGTGCATAAAAAGCTTAGACTCTGAATTTGCTCCATAAAACATGATCCCACATGTCCCTGTCTAAAATAGAAGATTCTAACCAGGACACTTTGTAAAATCTACTACAACCCAGCCTCTCCCAACTACTAAACCAGTCTTTATTCTTGACTGACTATCATCTGGCCTGAACAGATAACTAAGCATTTTCTTTTCTGTGTTGTAGTAGATATTTGCTGGGTAACTTTTTTGTTATCAAACCTGGAGAGTCAGGATTAAAAAATGAAGCATTTATGTCCATGTGTGGAAATTTTCCTCTAAAATGTTTACCCCCTTTTGCTAGACATAAAAGAAAGAAAAGAAAGGAAGAGAAAAGTGGATCCAAGGACATATTTCTGTTCAGAGTTTAGATTGTGGCATATTTTGGTTCAAACCAAATTATGAATGAATACTTTCCTCTGTCTGGGTTTTAAGAGGAAATAAGTCAGTGAGAAACAAAGCACATGAATGCATACTCACAGAAAACACCTCTTCTCTAATGTGGCAACCTTAGAGGAGTGGAGCATTGAGAAATTGGAGCTACAGAAATTGGGGTGAGAAGATCTGAGTTGAGCTCCGACCCTGAAGTAGGGACAAACTCCCGACACCACACAACATCAGAGCCTCTGAGAAGTGAAGAAGCTTTTATTGCTGGGAGACTCAGAGGACTTCTGTCCAAAGTCTGAGCTCCGAACATTCTTTGTCTGTAGATTATATAGGCTAGCAAGCAGGGCGGGAGTTACTATGGGAACACGCTATAACTCTGGAAAAGTACAGAAACAGAACTTGCAGGGTGGGAGTTGCTGTCTGGCCTTTAGCCGATTTCTTTTGTCTGAAATGCAGGCAGCCCTGGCCCTGCAGACACAACAGACATTTTGTTTCAACACCTTTTAGAAAATACGCTTTTTACATATTTTTGAGAACACATTAAATTCATAAAGTGATACACACAAATGCAAGTGATACACATAAATGCATAAAGTGATACACATAAATTCATAAAGTTATACAGCAATAATACTGAGGTTAAACTTATGAACTACCTCAACTCTATCAGGGTTATACCCTGGGACATATACCTCCTCTCCAGTGACTCACTCATCTAGAGAAATCATTGCATTGTAACCACTGTAACCCATATCCTTTCCATGCAGAAGTATTTACAGATTTTATGAAAGCCTTCTGCCCTTGGGCCCAGGGGTAGCAAAATAAAGAGGTTTAAGACATCATTATGATTTCTATCTTTACTTTTCTATCTGTTTATCCCATAACTGGTTATTCTTTTCTGTTTTGTAAGTACCTGAGATTAAATGATGTTTGCATAAGTTCAACAATGCAAGTGGGCTAAAGAGAAATAGGATAAGCTGTAAATGATTGAAGTTAACTCACAGAAGTCAATTGGATCACATGGGTGTAGACACAGATTTGATCAACTCAGTTTGGTTCACACATGTTCTACTCCTAGGGCCTTTACTGCCTCTTTGATAGTTCTGGCTGTGACCAGACAAGCTGCCAAACATACACTAAGGAATCTATAGTGATCCTCAGCTCCCAGGCAGTGTTCTGTTTTTCTTGACACTGATCTTAATTTTAGACTATGTAAAATCCAGCAACCTAAGCCCATGGGGCATGTTTTTCTTTATCCACTACTCCATAATGGAATGCATTAGAAGTATGGTTGTTGTTTCATGAGAATTTGCTACATATCTATTCTGTAGAGGGAGCAATAGATCTCTCCTCCTAGCAATAGATCTCCCATTCTCCTTGCAAGTCTGAGAGCAAGAGGGGAGAGTTCATGGTGTTCGTTCATTCAACACCATTTAGAGGTCTAATACTTCACCAGTTGGTTTGGGTACACAGAAAAAGAACAATATAGAATGCAGTGACTATGTGTTTTTCTCTGTTTATAGTTCATCTTTTGAAGAAGGAGCAACATTGCGTCCGATTGTATTTTAATACTCAGCTCAGTCACAGTGTTCTACATGTAGGCACAATTCATAGAACTCTGCACATGTACTGCTTGTGAAGAAAGGTACGCATTAAAGGGATTTCAGTGACATTTTGCAAGAGCAAACCAGAAAACAGAAGATGTCCTAGAGCAAGCCTGATAGAAATAAAAGCCTAGGATATCAGTCTCCTCTGTTGGGCTACCCCTTCTCTGAAACTTAGAAACTGGGGTCTCCCTCTCAGCAGTGATGGGTATTTATTTTTCTGTCATGAGACTGTGAAAATGCTTTGTGTTCAGACTTGCTCTGCAGCTTCAAAGAGATTTGGGAAGCCAGAGTTTACAGGGTCACCTTTCAAATTACAGTTTGAAGAATTTAAGGATAATGTTTTGAAGGAGCTATACATGAAAACAAAGGCACTCTTCAGAAAAAGTTCTGAAAATGTGCTTTTCACCTCACAAGCTAATTACCTCCCACTTACAGGCACCCAGGAAGCAGACTTCTAGTAAATGTTTGCTGTTGTGGATGCTCCCTCATCAGAGGAAACTGACGGTGCCTAACGGAAGCTTACAAATTGCCAAATTAGAAAATGGAATAGATTTGTTCTCTAGATGTATGATTTCATTTCTGATTTTTATGCAAAATCTAATTAAATGTAAACTACATGCATAAGTGTGCTCTGAAATTTTTCTAGGAGTCATCAGTCAAGCTGGCTTATAATTGGTCTACTCACCCAATTGTCAGACAAATACACATGGAGTGTTTCTACATGCCAGAGGTTGTGCTTAAGTAGTGCTGTCCGATGGTAGGGGCACTAGGCCACAGTGGGCATTAGAATTGGAACTGTGGCTAGTCTTAATAGAAATATGTGGTATACATAAAAATACCTCCTGGATTTTGGAGACTTAGTCCAAATACAAGGACACAAAATATCTCATTAATAACTTTTATAGTGATGGCATGTTGAAATGATAATTTTGGAAATATCGAGCTAAAGGAAATATAGGATTAATAATTATTTCACCTGTTTTGTTTTACTTTGTTTTTAATATGGCCACTAGAAAATTTAAAATAACGTTATGTGGCTGGCATCGTGTTTGGACAGCCCTGTGTGCTAGATTCTGGGACCTCTGAATGACATATACCTATCACTCAGGAGCACCCAATCTTGTCCATGTTACCTATAAGAGCTCACGAGAGAGACACCTAACCCATTTGGGGTTCGGAAACACTTCTCAGATGTAAAAGGCAAAAATCTCCAGATCTTAATACCCAGAATCCTGTGAGCATGTTACCTTACATGGTAAAAGGGAATTTGCAAATGTGATTAAGTTAAGGATCTTCAGATGAGGAGAATCTCCTGGCTCAAAGGGTCCTAACACTTTTAAGAATGCAGTGTAGTCACAAGGGTCCTTAAAAGCACAAGAGAGAAGCAGAGGGAGATTTTGACTGGAATGATGCATTGTGAGAAGAACTCAACCTGCTGTAGATGGAAAAGAGGGCTATGAGCCAAGGAGTAAGGGTGGTTGCAAAAAAGGAATCAGCATGGAATTGGATCATTTAGAGCCTCTGGAAAGGGAAATAGTCCTGCTGACACCTTGATTTTAACCTAGTAAGACCCATATCAGACTTCTAACCTACAGGAACATAGATAATAAATTTAAGTTGTTTTAAGCCATTAATATTGAGGAAATTCATTATGGTAGCCATAAGAAACTAACTCAACAGGCAAAGCAAAATCTAAGCTTAAAGCTGTACAGTTAATAGTCATGATACAGGTTGTGGATGAGAGAATGGAAAGGAAAAGAGTTTTAGCAAGAAACAGCACGTGCAGATTAATGGACCATTTGCATCCATCCACTATTGGATAAAGCCCCTCTTAGTGTCAGTGGCTCTTCTCAAATTAGCTTGCAGCATGTTGCAGTGAACACTTGTTGGCTGTTCTGGGGTTCTACTGCTTTTAGGTCCATCAGGCATGGCATTGCTTCCCTCTTCTTCCTCCCACACAGACACTGAAGTCCAGGTCTTGGGGCTGCTAAGGGCTTTTCCTATTATTTGTTTTCAGCATTTGTGAGGAAACCTTGTCACTGTTTTGTTGACAATGCTGTCCATATTTTTGTTTGTTTGTTTTCCCATATATTTTCTCTCTCTGTTTTGGAGTGGTGGAGTAGAGAGGAGGCTTAGGAAAGATTATAAAACTATGAACTGCTACCCATACAATCTGTGCTGAATCAGACAAAGAAATTGAGGTTTGGAAGTGGCATAATGTTGGTCAGAGTTATGTTTGGAATGCAGGTCTTCCAACTCCAGAGACTACATTCATTTTACTGAGGACAAGCAAAAAATCACTCAGCTCTGTTTCTTCTGAGGGTAATGGAAAAGTTTTGGCCATGGAAGATTGCCACAATCATTTGGGATGTTGGCACAAATTTGCATAGGTAATTAATATCACTGAATTGCATATTTGAAGAAGGGAAAAAAGGGAACTTTTAGGTTGTATATAAGTTAACACAAAGTTCATAGATCTGTGAAACACAATGTAAACAGTGGACTAAAGTTAATAGCATAATTATAATAATATTGTTTCATGAATAGTAACAACTGTACCACACTAATACAAAATGTTAATAACAGGGAAAACTGCACGTGTGAGAGGGGGGTATGTGGGAATTCGTACTCCCTAAAAGGTGTTTCTATAAACCTACAACTGCTCTAATAATTTTTTTTTGATTATCTAGTTCTGACTTTCCACTTTGAGAGAGACATTGTCAGCACAAGGAAAGATCACATTTGAGTTGCCAAGTTCGATCATTTATTGCACAAAGACTTTTGAGACCTCCAAACTCAGCGGTGACAAGGCAGCTACCCCTGCCTGCATGGAGCTCAATTCTACTGGAATATGAAGAACATCTGAATGCAGCTAACAAATATGCTGCTTCAACCCCAGGCCCAGGAACTAGTGAATACTCATCAAATAGTAGCTATTATGATAATGTTTTATTTTACATTACAAACCCTAGCTAGTAATGTAAATGATTTTACATTTAGTAGCTAAATGATTTTACCTACAAATCCACCAAAGTCTTTGCCTCTGACACACAAGATTTCAAGGAGGATTGAAATAGCTCTTTAAAAATAGCAAAAATATCTACTCTATAAATACAAAGAATCAGCATACCAGAAGTATGGGAAAAATGCAGCCACTGAGCAGCTCTTCCTCCTTGACCTATTCAAACCTTTCCACTGAGGTTGTATAGTTCTGTTAAGGCTGAAAGTCTACTTTATAATTCTTTCATCTCCCATGACATGGACAGGAGTGCTGGACACAAAAGTACTACTAAAAGTTGATTATTTGGTCTTTCAAAATTTTTACTCTAATAATGACAGTTTCTGACACTATGACAAGTAATGAAAAGAGAGTCAAGCAAAAGACCTCTGGTGCCCCAATCACCTTTATGGGTAGCATAAAGTGAAAACATGTTACCTTTCTTCAAATCTCAGATCCACCCTTTATTAACTATATTACCAAGTCAAGCTCTCTGAAACTCTGTTTCCAGGCATGTAAAAGAAGGTATAAAAGATTAATAATCATTTCATCCTCCTAGCATTGAGACAACTAAATGAGATAATACATGACAGCATTCAGTACCTGTGCCTAGCACACAAGAAACAGTCAGTAAATGTTTTCTATTATTATTATTCATCATAATTACTGTTTGTCAGGCTTTAAACGGTAGCCAACTGAAAAATCAGAGAAACTGAGTCCGAGTTTAAAATTTTATTGTCCCAGGGCGAGGTTCCCTGGTCCGGGTGCTTAAGATGCGGGCCGGGGAAGTCGCACCCCCCTAGGAGCGGTGGGGTTAAATATAGGCTAGCTAGAGGGGGTGCTGACGATGCCTACGGGGCCTCCTGTGGTAGGTTAGGAGTTTCGCGTGCCTTAGGGTCGGGGGCATAGCTATGGGCCGTGGCCAGGGGCCATAGCCATGGGCCATGTGCAGTGGGGGTCCTTTGATTGTCAGGGCAGGTCCTGATTGGCTGAGTTTGAATAGCTGTATGTCCAGATATTCACAGTTTTAGTTCGGGTGGGAGCTTTCCAGCCAAAGGCTACCGGACCAGGCCTTACACTGTTATTGTTTTTACGTTTATTTTTATTGCAAAAGTCTACCTTTAGCAGGACCGTTACTATCCCTGGGGTTGTAGCTTTTAAGACTAACTGTTAGAGGCTGGAATTTTGCAGTTAGAATTTCATTTTCTGTGCATTCCGAGCAAATTATACTACCATCTAACCTATTTTGCCATCAGCCCCATTAAGTGGGTCCTGTTAATTAAGCTTGTTAAATTGCACCTCCTTAAAAATGAGATTCTCCTATGTCTACTAAGAAATTTTGTTCCTTTAAGAAGAGAAAAGCCCAGAAGTATAACTCCTATTCATCCCAGAGGTTTGCCTGGAGGGAGGTGATACAGGACATAAAGCCCACCCTGGAAATAGACATGGGTTCAAATTCTGACTCTGTTATGTACTAAAATGATAAGCCTTGGGTAAGTCACTTAATCTCTCCTGACCTCAGTTTCCTCCTTGGAAATGAATATAGTGGTGTTTCCCCCAGAAAGCAAGAGAGTGAGTGTTAGAATCGGTCAATGCTTGGAAGCTCCTGGGATGTGGTAGATTCTAAATAATTTATACTTAATATTATTAACTAGTAAAAATGATTTTCTATCCTTAAGTGGTTTTGATATGCACTGACTTGTCTAGGCTTCATTGAGCTGGGGGAAATGTATTCCTGAATCTCAAAGAAAATTCTGGCCTTCATTCACTTAATATTCAGTCAAGGACTCTCAGCCTATTTTTGTCACTTCTCTGAATGCTATAAACCTCAGGTAATCAACCTCATTGTTTAGCTGCATTTCTTTCCTACAAAGTTATTCATAACAAGATCACAATTAGGTGCAATTAGCACCAGAGACTGAATAGTAATCACCATAGAATGGAATTAAATTTCCATATTATAAAGGAATTTAAGAAGTGAGGGCCTCTTATCACCTTTGGCAAACTATTCATTTGCTTCTCTTTCTGCACAAAATTATAGTTTAGGGGACTGTTTTCCCACCAAAACCCAATGGGACAACTCACAGGTTTTTGCCTCAAATGATAATTCCCTGGATAGGGCTCCTTCTATCTTCTCCCCCAGGGGATAAGGGGGAGAAACCATGGAACTGTATTCCCCAGGATACCTGCCAGTGGATTTTTGGTTGGATTATGACAATAAGAAAGATACTCTCATGAGATTTGGAAGGTGAAAGAGAATCAAAGGTCATGTTCTTTTTTTCTTCAGCATCAGCATGCAGCCTTTTTGCCATGGCTTACAGCGAGTTGCCTCTTAATCACACATCCAGGTACAAGAGACAGCTGTAATGAAGAGTCATTTCGTATGGAATCTGGAGTCCTGTTGATACATACTGGTCAGTGATGCCGGTTCCAGGTTAGTGACTCTCATCGCAGAAACAGTTCAGAGATGAGAGAGGCCAGTAAGAATAAGTAGTAAAGTTCATTAAAGAGAGAGAAAAGTACATGTTAAAGGGATAATGTGGATATGCTCAAGGTAGACACATGCCTAATGGTGGGGGTTACCTTGCTTTATAGAAAGGTCTTGTTGGTAGCAGGTCTCCATAGTGACCTTTGAACACAAAGAAGCTTACATGGTTTGCATTCACCAGGTTCTTACATGATTGACATTATTTCAGGAAGAGATAACTATCAATGCTTATGACCTGCCATCAGGTACCCAAAATTTGTCTTTGGGAAGATGTTTAACAAATTTTATAACCCTAGGCTTTCTGATATTTAACTAAGAGCTATTTAACTAATTTTGGGCCCATGATTTGGCCCCCAAAACTTTGTTTTTATGGTTTGGGGAGTTTAAGGGCTTTAGGGGAAATTTTTGCTTTAGGGAGTTTGCAGTTTGCATTAATTCCTTTGGAGCTAGATCGGAAACTAGGGATTAGAACTTGTCCATTAACTTTTTTTTTTTTTTTTTTTTTTTGCATAGGCAGGCTCCGAGAATCCAGCAGGGTCTCCAGTGCAGCAAGTGAGAATTCTGCCACTGAAACACTGTTTCCCATCCTCCATTAACTCTTTTAAAGCTGGGTAGGAAACCTGGGACTTGGCAGATGTCCTATTCTACCTTGCTTCGCTATCATTCCTGCAACTTGCTGATTCCCGGAAAGCTAGCAGAGAAACCTGAGCTCTAAGGACAGACTTCCCTCACCTTCATTCCTCTAACACTTCTGGTGGTTTTGTAAACAGCCAATCCCCCTATTAAGACCCTCTTGGCTAATAATAACTTGGAATAGTTTCATTTTTTTTCCACCCAAACTCTCACTGACATTCTCCTTTAAATAGGTCTTGATTATTTTTCCTTTTAAATCTCTTAAATTCATCTACATCTCTCATCTCCCTTGCCTACACCTGAATCTATGTTACTATCCATTATTACATAGACCACTAAAATAGTCTCCTGAATGACCTCTTTCCACACACTTCTGCTCGCGTCCAGTTCTTAATTCATTTTCAAAATCAGTACATGCTTTTTTTTCAAAATGTGAAAAAGATAATGTTCTCACTTAAACTATGGTCATGGCTTCACATTGCCCTGGAATAAAAATGAAATCTTTAGTAACACCTAAAAGACCTTTGGCCCACACCTACTTTTTCAGCTTCATTTAACATGACTCTCTCCAAGGAACTATGAAAAACACTTTTACAAAAAGCCACAAGTTTCTCTTTGAATTCAAATTATAAAAACCTTAAATATTAGCACCCTAAGCAAACTTTATCGCCTAGACCTGTGCTGTCCAACTCAGTAGCCGCGTGTGCCCTTGAGCACTTCAAATGTAGACTGTGCAACTGAGAAACTATATTTCCATTTTTATTAATTTTAATTAAAAATTTCAAATTGATACTTGATATAGCTGTTGCAAAACATTTAAATGTGTTAAGAACAACTTGGGATATGAATTTACCTTTTCATTTGTCATTTTAAGTAAATTCTAAATACAAAGTAAGTATTTCTGATAAAAATTTAACATCAAATTTAAATTTACTGTACATGTCAAATATATACCATATTTTGAAGATTTAGTGTCAGAAAAAGAATGCAGTATATCTCATTAATAATTTTAATTGATTACATGCTGATATGATAATACTTTAGATATAATAGATTAAATAGTTTAAATAATTAATTGCACCTGTCTCTTTTTACTTTGTAAGTATGGCTACTCGAGATTTTTAATTATGCATATGACTTGCATTATATTTGTATCAGACAGCACTGCCCAAGACAAACTAGACATGGAGCAAATATGAGGGGAAGGATCTTTTTCTAATATTTACTCATAAAATGCATCAGCTTGGGGTAAAGAAAGAAAAAATAAGTGAGCATTTGTTAATTTGAATGTAACCCATGTGGCCAAATATTTCTCAAACACTGCTAAAAGTATTTCTCAGGGCGGGCCGCGGTGGCTCAGCGGGCAAAGTGCTTGCCTGCTATGCCGGAGGACCTCGGTTCGATTCCCGGCCCCAGCCCATGTAACAAAAACGGAGAAACAGAATACAATAAAAAACAAGAAAATGTTTAAAAGATGTTTCCCTTTCTTCCTTCCTTCCTTCCTTCTATCCTTCCTTCCTTCTCTCTGTCTTTAAAAAAAAAAAAAAAAAAAAAAAAAAAAAAAAAAAAGTATTTCTCAAATGAAAATAAAAAGCTATATACTTCCAACCTGTCATATATTGTTTGTTTTCATTTGAAATACGTTATCTCCCTATCTAGAGAGCAAACTCCTTGAGACCTGAGGCCAAATCTTTTACCTGTTTGCATCCCGGCATTCCTTGTCTGGAAAAGTATTAGGCACTCAATAAATCCTCGATGGTGAGTTTCCAGAGGCCATTCTCTGTGATAACTGAAGAGTATCCATTCTGTGAAAAGTGTTTTATTTGAAATGCTAGGCTTTCATTCTTTTGTGCTACTAAATTGACTGGAAATTGAAATATCTGTATTTGCTGTTCTTGTCTAGAAAGTTATCTATTGCTGCCTTGGAGCCTTGTGGACTAAGAAGCTTTTATTGAAATCAAGATGAAAGGTAGATAATTGGAGTGAAATAGACCAAGGACATTTTGTAAAGTCCGTGAGGAGGTTCTTCAGACCTGGCTTCAAATATTAGAAGGATACTCATGTACTTTGAAACAGAAGCTGAATTCCATAATGCTCAAGAAGGCTTAATTTGGCCCAAAGATTTGAGCTCAAAATAAAATCATACTTTTTAACAATAAGCACTGACCTCTTCTTTGGGAAATGGTGAGCTCCCAAATGATGGAAGTATTCGTTATAGACACATGAGTGGCATTTCATCAGAAGTAGTAAAGGAGTGAGATAGAAACAGGCTGAATTCTAAGCATCTTTGAATTCTTGGTTCTATTATTCATGCTGAATCTAATTACCCAGTGGGATTTCCTAAGACAAACATTTTCTAAGTCCCAAAATGTTACATAGTGACATGTAACAACATCAAATCTACATATTCAGAGCACAATTACCTGATCCACTCAGGAGAGAAGTAAGAGGAGGAAAGCTTTTAACAAAGCAGCCATAAGACTCCACATCACACATTAAACCATTGGTTCTGCCATGAGTGAACGCAAGCCACTGCAACTGCATTCCATGTCTAGCCAATTGAAATATTAGTTGCCTTCATGTTTGCCTCTACTTCTTCCAAGGAGATTGAGCACTGGCACTCATCTTTTCTCTTCTGACACCCACGGCAATTGTTTTCCGTCTTCCAGATCCTATATTGGAGAACAAAGCCATTTGGCTTGCTAATAGCTGCAAGAAAGAAGATAGGGAGTTCCAAAGTAACTTTGAACACTTTCTTATTATTGTGCCTCCATGATGGCATCTTCCCCATTTTTTTTTTAGGTTGGGGTTGTCTGTTCCCTATTCTAGATTACAATTATTTTCTGAATTGTATATTCCTTAATGTCAGAAAAAATCTTTTTTTCACCTTTGTGCTCATAGCAACACAAAACTTTACCAAAGAAAGATGAAGGATATAATAAATGTTCACTGAAATTAATGCTAATACCTATATCATATGCCATCCTTTTTACAATGACAGCCAAAATGCTATACACCCTTGTTAGAAACCCGGTCAATGCTTTGACTTCATGTAGCATTAGATTATAATTGCCTAAATTTGAATGACTTTGGCAGCTCAGAAAAGCATCCCAGTTTCCTTAAGCATAACTGCTGATTCTGCTTTTATTTTTTTCCTCTAAAAAGGTATAATTGTCTACTTACAGACAACATTTTTCATATGGAGTTGCTTTACTGTAACAAAGTCATGTCTAACCTTAAAACTTTCTGTGAGTACCATCAAAGTTAATTTGTAAATTTTGAACTGCATTCTGAGACCATTCATGTGTGTCAGTGTGCATGTGTAGAGAGCCGCTTTCCGGGTTTGGCCTAGTGGACACGCCGCAGCCTGCCCTAGAGTTCCCCCCGCCCATCGAGTGAGCCAAGATGGCGCCCGCATCCTGCCTCCGCGTATGACGTACGCGCCCGCCAACCCTGTCTACCAATCACCCTTGTATACGTGGCGTTAGCCCATTGGGTTTGGATTTTGTATATAAAGGCGTTACCCGGACGGGGAGAGGAGACAACCCGCAGAGAGCCGTGCCTGACGGCCGCAAGGAGGTTGTCCCCCACGGGGTTTCTCCCTGTGTGGAAACTGTATTCGGGAATGAAAGCTTAACCCCAGTAAAGATTAGCACTCGAATCGACTGTGAGTATTGTGTCCGTGCCTGTTTCCTTTTCCTTCCCTCCCTCGGCGGCGGGGATAATCGGAAGCCAGACGGAACAGCGCCGGACAAGTGGTGGCCCGTACGGGGACCCTTTTCCAGCACCGTGCACGGACTCCGGCCGGCCTTCACGCCTGATCACCGTGAAGGGGTGAGTGCTTCTTTATTACGTGAGGGTTAGGGCCCGTGGGTTCTCAGGCCGCCCCGGGGGAAGGGCTCGATAGATGTCATCGAGCACGCTTGAAGCTAGCGCCGACTGCAAGAATAGGGCAGTCTGAAAGTTCACCCCTATTATCTCCCTTGAAGACACTGTTGAAGCAGAGAGGCATTTTAGTGCGAAAAAGCTCCCTCCTGCGATTTCTTGAGGATGTAGCCACCTTTGCTCCCTGGTTTAAGCACACCGGAGGTCTTACCTTGTCTTGTTGGATAAAGCTCGGTCACGATATCGATCGGGCGCGTAGGACGGGCTTATGCATGGACCCAATCTTAGTCCCCATATGGGAAACCGTCCGCGCGTGTCTTGAGGCAGAGGCCGCGACGGGCCTCGGTCCGACCCTTGTCTTAGAACAAGCCCGAGAAGCATTACGAGAGTCCCGGTCAGCATCCTCCACGAGCGGCTCGTGTAAGGGCAAGCCACTGGAGCCGGATGCTAGCTCAGATACTTCTGACTCAGAGTCAGAGCATTGTGAGAGCGAAGGACCAGATGAGCCCCCACTGATTGATCTAGAGAAGCCCTCACAGCCCTCTGCCCCACCAGCGCCCACAACCGCGCGAAAGCTTCCAGGGAGGAGTTTTAATGCCTCCGCCTTTGATCCCCGCAGCGGACTCCCCCTAGTGGCCGGCTCGGGTAACCTCCATGACCCTCGGTTACAAAACCCGGAAGGGAACCCGGAATTCCCCGAGTGCTGGTCGGAGGAGGGGCCGCTCTGCCTACCTCCGCCGCCCGCGTACGCAGGCCCCCAAGATCATCCACCGTTGGTTAGCAGAAGGAGGCATTTCTGGAAATGGAATCCCTTTAGCGCACTGAGCGCTAGTCAGCCAGCCGCCATGTACCCAGTCATTATCAATCCCTCCGGTAATAATCAATATGAGGGTTATGATTATAAGGTTCTGAAAGAATTAAGACAGGCTGTTCACCAATACGGCCCAAATGCCCCTTTTACCCTAAACATGGTCGAGAACCTCTCTGCCCTACACCATACGCCTGCAGACATATATCAGCTTGCTCGCGCCTGCTTGCCCCCAGGTCGATATATCGACTGGAAGGCGTGGTTTGAGGAATTAGCAGAAGAGCAGGCAGCAAGAAACGCGGCAGTAAGGCGTGGTGGATGGAATGCCGACATGTTACTGGGCAAGGGCGCCCACGCCCAGAATCAGACAGGGTTCCCCCATGTCCCCCCGATTCTATACACGCACCTATACGCCCGGTCTTACTCATATGGGTTTTAGTCGAAACGTGTCAATTTTCACCTTTAATGAGACCTTTCCGCTTACCGATGATACACTCATTTTCTCTTTTGCCAACCTCTCCATTGCTAACTGTTCCACTCGGTCTAACCAGACTTGTCCTACAGGTTGTGGTCGTGTGCCTTCAGGTGTGCTGCTTGAGTTCCTCAATGCGACCGATCTTTCCCTTTCTTGTCAAGGCTTACTGGAAAAAAACGAGACGAAGCGATGCCTCAATCTTACAGGGTTCCGACCCGTCGTGTGTTCGTGTGCTGAAGACTGGGACGCTCCCGACCCCCTCTTCCCCCCATGTGAGCATGACCTTTTTCAGGTAACCACGATGCAGGAGTTTCAGTGGCACCGGTGCATGTCCTCGCCTCGCCCGCGCCGCCTAGGTGATGACTGGTGGGTTTGGTCCACCGACCCTCACGCCTACTCCATCAAGCCCTTGCTGAACTACTCAGAGGGAGCTCAGTGGGCTGACCTCGTCCAATGTCGTCACGCCTTTACTAACCCCTTCACCTCCAAGGTCCAGATTTGGGCACAACAAATGATTTGTAATCCCCTAGGGGCATGTGTCGACCTGCGGTATCTCAACCTTCTGAATGGCACCATCGCCAACACTTCCACGGACGCAGTTGGGAATGCAACTGAGTGCTCCCTCCTCGACGTAGGGAAACATGATAGTACTAACTGTTCCTTTTCTCTGCACAGGGAGACCTGCGTGCAACCTCCTTTTGCCTTTCTACTCTCCATGAACCCTACCTTTAATTGTTCTGCCACCCCTTGTACTTTATCAGGATGCTGGAGCGGGTATCCTGTCTTCGCCATTCTGGTTTACCGCCCCAGCTATGTCTGGGTCCCCGTTAATACGTCTGATTGGGTTGGCCCAGTCACTCAAGCTATCTCTACAAAAAACTTTCAATTCTCTAACCCTGTAGTGCCTTCCAGGACTAAAAGGAATGTAAAAAATTGGCTGCTGCGCGCGGGGGGCCTTGCTGCCTCTTTGTTCATCCCTGCAGTTGGAGACGCGGTCCTCCACGCCTGGACCTCGGACCAGATCGCCCTGACGATGGAAGCTGTCAACAACTTAGCCAATGCTACTCGAGACGCACTGCGGGCCCAGAGTCAACAAATTGACTTAAACTCCCAAGCGATATTACAGCTCCAGTCTGAAATAGATGAACTGGGACTTGAAATAGACGGACTCTGGAGGGTGGTCCAGGAGATATGTGGCGCTCGCTGGATTGTCTTTGAACTCTGTGTCGCCCAGGTCAGAGCCAATGTGACCAAAACCTCTGCCAGCGTTAAAGCCTGGCTGCAGAATGCTTGTCTCCCGACATTCCGTAATCTCTCCTAGCAGATAGAAACGAGTCTTGATAAGATAGGGGACATTCAGTTAAAACCCGTTGCGTTTGACCTGTCTAGTCTCGGGGATGTAATCCAGGGTTTGTGGAATGGACTCACCTCCTGGTTCTCATGGCCTAACTTGACCACCTGGGTTCTTTTATTTTTCGGGTTGCTGGTGGGGCTAGTGGTGATCAAATGTCTGCTGGAACGATTGTTCCAGTCTCAACAGCAGCTGCGTGTCTCCACCATGTTAGCTATGTCATCCCATTCGAATACCTGTGTGCATCCCTCCCAGATGGATGGCTCATCTGAATCACCTGGGGCAAAGCTCTTGTCGGCAAGGTTTGTTGCGGACTCCCTGGCCACTACCCGTATATAGCAGACGCCAGAGGCTGTTAATTTTGCGCGCCTAGCCGCCTCGACGGTGGAGCCGCGGTCACAGTCCTGGCCAGACTGGACTTGGCTCTAGCCATTGCACTGAGGCCTCCGCAGCGCTTTCGTTGCCCTGGCTGTCGCTCTCAGGATCCCCGCTTGACCCAGTTGCAAGGCAGAGCACTGCAGGGAGGAGTCACGTGGTATCCAGTTCACGGACTCTCCGGTCTCTATATGAGGTGAGCATTCTGGTCGGTGCCAGAGGCTCCGTCGTGTGATGACGCGAGCCTAGTCCAGACTCCCCAAAGCACCAAACTATGTTGTGAGCCACTCAGGCCCACGGGAGCACCATCATCAATAGAGACACTGGGTACAAGAATACGGTCTACGGACCATGCCTCTTATAAAAACAAAAAGGGGGAGATGTAGAGAGCCGCTTTCCGGGTTTGGCCTAGTGGACACGCCGCAGCCTGCCCTAGAGTTCCCCCCGCCCATCGAGTGAGCCAAGATGGCGCCCGCATCCTGCCTCCGCGTATGACGTACGCGCCCGCCAACCCTGTCTACCAATCACCCTTGTATACGTGGCGTTAGCCCATTGGGTTTGGATTTTGTATATAAAGGCGTTACCCGGACGGGGAGAGGAGACAACCCGCAGAGAGCCGTGCCTGACGGCCGCAAGGAGGTTGTCCCCCACGGGGTTTCTCCCTGTGTGGAAACTGTATTCGGGAATGAAAGCTTAACCCCAGTAAAGATTAGCACTCGAATCGACTGTGAGTATTGTGTCCGTGCCTGTTTCCTTTTCCTTCCCTCCCTCGGCGGCGGGGATAATCGGAAGCCAGACGGAACAGCGCCGGACATGCATGCACGGTGTACATACTCTGAAAAGGAGAAGAAACATATTCCTGTTAGATGCTATTAAAATTTTATAGCTGGACAGCTTGAAGCAGCCAAAGAGAATAAACCCAGCCAAGGACCTTAGTAATGGATATTCCACAGTAGATAGATCTGAATCTCTACCAATATATAAAAAGCAGTGGCTCTCAACTTTGGTGGTTGTGGTAGATAGGTTCAGGTGTCAACTCGGCCAGGTGCTGATGCCTGGTTGTTCTATTTCTGTGGACTTAAACCATCAGTATTTATCTATGGCTGATTATGTTTGCAGTTGGCTAAGGGGAGTGCCTCCCTCAATGATTAAGGCTTAATTTATTTAATTTAGTTAAACGAAAGAGGTCAGAAGAGAGCTCAGCAGCTCAGCAGCTCAGCATACCTCATGTCAGCACTCACAACTCAGCCCAGATGTTTGGAAATGCAGAAAGGAATCACACTGGGGAAAGCCGCTGGAACCCAGAAGCCAAGAGAGAAGGCCAACAGATATTGCTGTGTGCCTTCCATGTAACAGAGAATCTCAGGTGAAAGTTAACTGCCTTTCCTCTGAAGAACTATAAAATTTTAATGAAATAAACCCCCTTATTAAAAGTCAGTCCATCTCTGGTGCATTGCATTCTGGCAGCTTTAACAGACTAAAACAGTGGCACATGAGGATCACCTAGTAAGCTTTTTTAAAATCCCAGTGGGAATGAGGTGGGATATGTATGGGAGAATGCAGAGTGCTGATGGGAAATGGGAGAATTTAGCAGCTGCTGTGAGTGGGAAGTTGTTTACAGAGTCTTTTGAAGAACTTTGCTATTAGATGGATATGAACATTCCTGTGGACTAAGCACTAGTAAAGGTCTACACTTTGGACTTCCAATTTAAAAATGATAGATTGCATATTCACATTTACTTTTTTTATTTCCTACAGCATCACTGTATTTCAGTAAAGGAATAAAGGCATACATCCATAAGAACAAAGAGAAGAGAAAACAACAGAAGAAAAGATTTCAATTTCAGAACTTGAAAACACCTGTAAAGTTGGTTATTGTCTTAGCAAATCTGAAAGAAGAGAACTAGTTGTATGTGAAGAGTAAAGTAAAGAAGCAAAAGGGTTCTGTGCTGGTTTGAAAGGAAGTATGCCCCCTAAGAAAAGCCATGTTTTAATATAAATCCCATTTCATAAAGGTAGAATAATCCCTGTTCAATACTGTATATTTGAAACTGTAATGAGATCATCTCCCTGATTGATGTGATTTAGTCAAGAGTGGTTGTTAAACTGGATTAAGGGATGACATGTCTCCACCCATTTGGGTGGGTCTTGATTGGTTCATTGGAGTCCTATAAAAGAGGAAATATTTTGGAGAATGGGAGATTCAGAGAGAGCAACACTACAAAGCAGAGAGTCCACCAGCCAGCGACCTTTGGAGATGAAGAAGGAAGACAGCTCCCAGGGAGCTTCATGAAATAGGAAGCCAGGAGAGAAAGCTAGCAGATGACGCTGTGTTCACCATGTGCCCTTCCAGCTGAGAGAGAAGCCCTGAATGTGTTCACCATGTGCCTTCTCACTTGAGAGAGAAACCCTGAACTTCATCGGCCTTCTTGAACCAAGGTATCTTTCCCTAGATGCCTTTGATTGGACATTTCTTTAGACTTGTCTTAATTGGGACATTTTCTCGGCCTTAGATCTGTAAACTAGCAACTCATTAAATTCCCCCTTTTTTAAAGCCATTCCATTTCTGGTGTATTGCATTCTGGCAGCTAGCAAACTAGAACAGGTTCATAATGAAGAAACCCCAAAAATCTCCAGAATCACAAACTTCAGGGACTATTGAAATATTGGAGGTTGTCTTGGTTTGCTAAAGCAGCCAGAATGCAATATACCAGAAATGGATCCATTCTTATAAAGGGGATTGCTCTAGTTTGCTAACTGCTGGAATGCAACACACCAGAGACAGATTGGCTTTTAATAAAAGGGGATTTATTTTGTTAGTTCTTCAGTGAAAAGACAGACTAACTTTCATCTGAGGTTCTTTCTTACGTGGAAAGGCTCAGGATAATCTCTGCTTGCCTTCTCTCCAGGCCTCTGGGTTCCAACAACTTTCCCCAGGGTTATTCCTTTCTGCATCTCCAAAGTCCTGGGCTGAGCTGCAAGTGCTGAGATGAGGTATGCCAAGCTGCTTGGGCTGTGCTATGTTGTGCTCTCTCATTTAGGCACCAGCCAATTAGGTCAAACATTATTCATTGCAGCAGGCATGCCTCCTGGCTGACTGCAGATGTAATTAGCAACAGATGAGGTTCACAAGTTACAATTCTAAGACCACAAAAATGTCCAAATTAAGGCACCAACAAGAGGACATTTTCTCCCAAGAAAGTTTGATTGTGTCCAGGCTTTCTCTGTCACGTGGGAAGGCATATGGTGATGTCTGCTGTCCTCTCCTGGGTTCTGGGTTCATATGGCTCTCTCAGCTCCTTCTGCATCTCCAGACATCTGTGCTATCCTCAGAAATGCCCCTTTTAAAGGACTCCAGTAAGCAGATTAAGATCCACCTTGAATGGGTGCAGTCACATCTCCATGAAAACAATCTAATCAAAAGGTCCTGCCCAACAAGTCTGCTCCCACAAGATTGTATTAGAAAAACATGGCTTTTCTGGGGACACATAACAATTTCAAACTAGCACAGAGGTGTAAGTAAGAAGAGAAGGGTTGAAAGTCTGCATGAGGAGATGGGCTTCTTTACCTTTCTGGTTCATTTTCAGAAGAGAACGTCCTTAGCTCTAATTTTCATTGTCTGCTTAGACCCCTGAATGTGCTAGCTATATAACGATTTCTGATCTGAAGTACCATGTTGCCCAGGCTTTGTCAACTATCCCCTAAGCAGCCATTAAATCAAAGGCCCAAGTCATCAGGAATTGGTAATTTCCCCAGTACTTGCTCACCTAATCTCTAGATTTACAGTGTTGCCTCAGTTTTGGCTTCTGAGGATTTCAGCCATTCATTAAACATGTAAATGTGTGCACGTGTGCGTGTTTGTGTGCGCACATGCACATTTGCCTGTGTGTGTGTGTGCCAGCATTTTTTGGTGTTAAATTTTTTTCTAGATAACAAATTACCATATTTTCAGAAGTTTAACTCTATTATTCTTTATAGTTTTTGAATGTCTAAATATTTTCAGAGTAATTTTTTAAGATAGATTCTTAGAACCCCTTCTTCCAGCCTGTCAGCCAAACAGCTATGCTTCCTTCAGCCCATAGAAGTCTCAGAGTTCACTCTCCTGGAGCACTCTCCTGAATGAAGACCATGAAGCAGTGGTGAGGCCAGGCTGCACTTACAAAAAGTAGCAGGGATTAGGTGAAAGTCTATGAGTTGAATGATGAAATCCTAAGTGCAGCTAGGATCCTCTGCCTTGCGAGGCTCACAGAATGTTGGCAGCCTGATTCATTCTTGGGGTTGCAGAAACCCTTGGTAAATGACCAGCTCAAGAGAAAAGACCTTTAGTTCTGTTACTTGAAGATGCCTAATAAAACATCACTCTTTGCTTGATAACCCTATAGTAAAGGGCATACTCAACAACTCACCCCCCCCCCCCCACTGCTTCCAAGCAGGTTTGTGTGCATCAGCCTTAAACTTGAAAAGAACCAGCCAGGAAGGGCTTCTCCAGAACCACATGATGTCCATTGAAATCAAAGGCTTTTTAAAAGAGAAGGATGGAAAGGAAGAATCCTCAGGTGTATACTATCCATCCCTATTGTCATTGCTTTAATTTTCTCCTGCATAGTTATGAGGTTATAACTATCTTTCTTCCAATCCATTTTCCTGATTATACCCCAAATCATCATCTCTAACACATATAAATCTGACCATGCCACTCCATGTTTAAAACACCTCAATGACCCCTCTCCGCCCAATTCTATATAAAGCCCTCCATTATAAGGCCCCATTTACATAGAGCTCATATTTTATATTCCAGCAACACACATGCCATTTTGTGGTTTCTGCCTATCCCCTGTCTGGGATGTGCATCCCTCTGTCTGCCCTCTCATGGCCTGCTCCTAGTCAGTGTTCGAGATTCAGTTAAAGGGTCATCTCCTCTAGGACATTTCCTCTCCCTCTCAGCCAGATGACAGCTGAGTTAGGTATTCTTAATCTCTGCTCCCACAGCAGAGAATACTGTTCATTTTACAACTTTAATCATTCATTTTAGTTTGTCTAGAATTTCCTGTATCAAAACATTACATTATCATATTGTAATATCTCTGTAGTGCATAATATATTTTTCAGACTTCATTTTCAAGCTCAACACATAGTCACATTCAAAGAAAATGCAAATCTAATTACAGAAACTATAAGAATAATGTAGATCATTACTACAGGCATTAGTTTTTTTCTTTATTTAGTTTTATCCTAGAACAAGTTAAATAATTCAGAGAAGATAATTTCTCTCCAACTCCCTTGAATGTTATACTTCTGAGTTAGCCATGTTCACATAAATACACAAAAACTAATAATACATTCACCTAATTTGGACTTAGTTTTGTTATGCTTTTCTCATGCATGTTTTACCCAGCACATCACCCAGCAAAACTTCCCACACATCCTTCTCAGACACCCCTCCCTCTCTCCAAAGCTTTCTGACTTGGATGCTACCTAAATCTTTCTTCTTGACTCATCTCCATAGCTCCCTCCCAAATACAGGCTAACATATTCACTTTTTCTTCCCCAGCACTGACTATATCATACACACATCAAAAGTCATGTCCCTTCCCATAATGAACAGCCCTATGAAAAGTGCATTTTGGCTTCCATTCTGACTCCTTCTTGGGAGAGAACTAGCCCTAGTTATCCACCATGTCGCACCTGTTTCTACTAATCTGTGAGCTGAATCTGCAGTGTTTAGCACAGTTCTTGGTGTGCTGTACCTACTGCTTCAATGGCCATTGAGTAAGTATGTGAATGAATGGATGAATGAATGAAGAGAGACGACATGAGACGAGATTAAGGTGACCTTTTTTTCTGCTTCTTTTGTATCCCACTCCGCACCCCTCTATCCTTTGTGAGGCTTAGTGCTCAGTGGGTGTTCAAAGATACTTGTTAACTAACAAAATTATTACATTCATTATACTTCCCAAGGAATAGCTCCATTGAATTTTGACTCTGGGCAATTTGAAAAGATTTTCCGAGTGTTACAATTATTGGCCTGTCATGGAATAAAGAGTAGGTGGAAGAATTCATTAGCTCATTAAACTACAATGAAAAGAACATAATTAAAACAATTATGCAATTTCTGGATCACAGAGAGATGAATAATTAGAGGTGCAAAACAATATCTCAACCAGTTGTTTGGCTGCAGTGGTCCCACACTTCTTGTTACATTACAGCCTGCTCCCTCCCCCCTCTACCTCCCTTCTTACAAGGAAATTTGCTTTGAATGAGCTGGATTCTTTGTCCAGAAATCAGAAGATGGGGTAACATTAATTTTGGCAGGGCAGACCTCTGAAACATAACGTGAAGAAGGGGAATTGGAGTTTCCCTTCTCCTGTTCCTGAGACTAGAAATTTGGTTTTGGCCCCCAAACTGTATCTGCTACTGTGTTCAGTGCTTTCATGCATCATTTCATTTAATTCTCACAAATGAGGCATGTATACTTATTCTTCTTTTACATATGAAACAGAGGTTGAGAGATGTGTCCAAAGTCACACAGCCAAGCTAAAAGTCAGAACATAAATAAATGTGTCTAACCAAACCCCTAAGAGCCCTTGCTTTTAATCACCATGCAAAACTGAGGTGTAAGAGGTGTCTTCCTTTGTGATTTCAGTAGCATCTGGTTCCTACGGGGTCTGGAATGGGACCCCTTCTCTATGCCATCAGATACAAAAGTTCACACTCTGCAGGTTTAATAGGTGGCTGCTGGACATTCTGTTCTCCTCCCTTCCCTACTCTTTATAACCTCCTGCTGTCCCTTCACCCATCTACTTGCTCAAATAACTCTTCCTCTGCCCACCTGTCCCCAAGGCTCACCAAATGCTGTCCTGTGTCTCCAGGATTCAAAGACTCTCCAGATAGCAACACCTAGGGATCTGATGGCATAGAAAGAATAGCAGCTTCTTACCTGAAGGTGCTAAGAGAAAAAACATAGGGATTACAAGCTGCTAGCAGCAATACCCAAGAGGAAAAGTATTGTCATGCAGCTGGACTAGAAATAGGAAATGAAAATGGTCCAATTTCTATTTCAAATGATATTTTTGAGGACATCTCATGTTAAACACTCTGCCAGATACTTTCATATTTACTAGGTTATGTTATCTTAGACTGTAAGCACCAGGAGGCCAGGTATCTCATCTGACTCACCATCACATTCTCTGTAGAGCCATAAGCTAGAATTTTGACACCACTGTCAAGTTCCACAACTGAGCCACTCAAGTGGTTTCATTAGCAAGGTGTGGATCACAAATGGGTGTTAAGAAAATATTTATTTTATCATTTTTAGCTAATTCCTCATGCTAAGGAAAAATTAAGCTCTTGTGATGTGAGTTTGAACACATTTTTTAAAAATATAAAAGCTATAGCTGTTTTGGTTTGTTAAAGCTGCTGGAATGCAATATCCCAGAAATGGAACAGCTTTTAAAAAAAGAATTTACCAAGTTATAAGTTTACAGTTCTAAGGCTATAAAAATGTCCAAACTAAGGCATCCAGTAAAAAATACCTTGACTTAATAAAGGGCCAATGACATTTGGGTTTCTCTGTCACTGGGAAAGAATGGCAACATCTCCCAGCTCTTTCTCTTGGCTTCTTCAAACAGCTTCCCTGAGGGCATTTTCTTCCTGCATTTCCAAACTTCTATCTGTCAGCTCTAAAGCTTTTTCCAGAATGGTTCCCTCTTAAAGGACTCCAGTAAGCAACCCCACCTAAATGGGTGAAGACACATCTTCATGGGAACCACCTAATCAAAAGGCCCCACCCACAACTGGGCAAGTCACGTCTCCACGGAAACAACTTAAGCAAAAAATCCCACCCAATAATATTGAATCAGGATTAATGAGCATGGCTTTTCTGGGATACACAACAACCTCAAATCAGCACACAGGCCATCTGTTTTTTAGTGTCCAGATAGATTTCTGAATCTCAGGGCACAAAATGGTGCCTGGAAAATTAATGACCAAACCAAGAAAACAACTTTGTGAAGCAGGTTTCAACCTCACTGTTTTCTACTGTTATTCATAAAAAGCACAGCTCTGTGTGTTGTATACTTTACTACTTTCATTTCATAGGTGAAACCCCTGAGAATTAGACAAATTAAGTAACTTGCCAAGGTCACAAGTTTAATGTTGGAGCCAGGATTAAAAACTGAATTTAAAAATAGACTGTCTTCAGAGCCACATTCTTACCCAAAACACCGTCTATCCCAAATGCCATCTTACCCAAAATACCATCTATCTTCATAATCCAGTACTTCACAAATGCCTCCCTTTTTAAACTGTTTGAACCTGATGATTAAGCCTGCCAAGGTAAGGGTGATCCATTTCTGCTCGTCTATCTAGATGGAAAGTCAATGGCCAGGAGTAGAGTCTAGTTCTTTCATAAATATGTGTCAAGTGTAAACACATCTTGCTTACTGTTCTCCTTGACACTTTCTCCAAACCCTTGAGGTCGAAGAGAATAGGTGGAGACCATGCATAAAATCTGAAGACAAATTCAATCAATCATCAAAAAGCCCAGGGGTGGAATTGCAGTTGCATGAATTTCTGCCTGAAGTCTTGAAAAAATGTCATCTGAAGAAAGAATATAGTTAATGTTATATAAGTTCAGTGAAGAAAGACATGCAGAGACAGCAGAAAGAAAAATCTATCAAGATGAAGAGTGATCAAGACTATTCCGCCAGAAGCAGTGAATTATAGCAGACTGGCAGAGATAACCCAGGCCTGTCCAGGGGGGGCTTATTCAGCTCACTTAGCTCATAGATTTCCTGTGCCTCTTGCTTCTCTACTTCTTTTCCCTTCCCATACTATGAAGTGCCCTTTGCATTGCTCGGTAACTCCTCCATTGCCCAAAGGGCAAGGAAAGGGAAGAGAGGATGAAAAGAATGATGAAATTCAAATAATTTCTGTCAGTTCTGGGCATGGGTCAATATTTTGAATATCACTGCTTTGTGTTGCTTGGCCAGAGGCAAAAGCTAGGAAAGAAGAGCTTCTCTCTTGGTCCACCTCAGATCTTCTGCTTGGGGGAGCAAGGGAATGGACCCATACTACCTATTCTTTGTGGTTTCATGGCACCACATTCCTCTGGCCCAGTTAAGTTGACTCAGAGCTCCAACAGCCACAGTGGGCTGTGTCAGTTCTATCTGATTTTTTGGCATCCTAACTCCTGGACTTTCACATGGGAAGTTTGACCCTACCTATAGTTATTATTTTTAATTTTTTTTTTAAACTAGGGGACACACATGAGATTAAAAAAATTCAAAAAGCCCTTCACCAATCCTCCTAGATCTGATCCTCAAAAATAACCACTGTGCCTTGTGCATCTGTACAGGAAAGCTTTATAATTTATAACAATCCGAATGGCTGCATATTATATACAATGATACAGCAATCTCTACCCATTGGCCAGTGGTTGTAGATAGACATGTATAACCATCTATTTCTGGGTTGCTGTAATCTATTTTGCCATTATAAATGGGATGAATTACAGGGAGGTTATAGCTATGAATCAACCTGACATTTTCAAAGTGCTAGAGAAATACGTTATCACTTGTTGTTTGTTTTTAGTAATGTGATTAAAATTTTATTCTAGTTTCTATAAAGACTTTTACAGAAAAATGAATGCTTTATACTACCAGCTGTTGTATAATGGTACTTAATTAGCTGGAGGAATTATGATGGGGGAAACTGCTTGCACAACTCCTTCCAATCTAAGTCATGGGCTGACTTAAGCAGTTTTATAAAGGAACATACTTTTATTTATTGTGCATAGTAGACAAAGAAGACAGGGGTACCAACTGCCCATGTTCACCATAACCAAACCCCAGTTTCAGGAAAGGATAGCTTTCTGGCCAGAATATGCTCCCCTTAGGATGGATGTGCTTGGTAACAAAAGCATCTATCATGACTCTCCCTGGATTATGATTCGATGTACCACCAAGTTTCCTGTTTGAGAGAGGGAATTGGAAGAATAGGATTAAGACTTACAGAACTAAGAAAATAAGATACTTGCAATTCATCAGAGACTCCTCTCCTGCAGAGATTGGCTCTAAAGGCCACGCACAGGATAAAAATTGCATTTAGTCAAATTATCCTTAAAAATACCTTGTAAAGGCACTACCTTGTTGGTATTTAATTCCTTAATAAGTCCAACTAAGAACAAATCCCTGATTCTTCAGTTGAGCTCCAGTGTTTGGAGGCCATACTGCATAAGGAATGCAAATTGTTGAATTTAAGAGTCACCTTCCAACAAGTGGCAGGCTCACGCTATAAAAGGCCTCTGGGAATAAAGGAAAAGCAGATTCAAACCTTCCATTCACTCTTCCTCCGGGGTCTGCTTTCACTAAATACAAAGGTCAGCAAAATCACTTCTGGGCCAGGGACACACTTAGTGGCCATCTCCCAGCCCTGGCTACTTCAAACCCCTTTTCTATTATGTGCAGATGTTTCAATATGTTTCCATTCCATTCTCTACCCCCATACACACACACCTTAATTTTGAAATCAAAAACAAACAGTAGGGACTTCCTGGAAGATGGCGGCTTAGTAAGATGCGCGGATCTTAGTTTCTTCTCCAGGACACCTACTAGGGGAGTAGAAACGATACAGAAAGCGCCCAAAGCCACAACAGAGATAAAAAAGACAGCGTACCCCATCCTGGAACAACTGGCTGGCTGAGAGAAGCAGCTCGGGTGAGATCGTCAAGGCGCGCGGGCCTTACCGGGCGGGGTGGCAAGCGGCCGGAGTTACTCCCTTCCCCCTTCCCGGGCCCGCTGGGAGAATTGGAGAGGCGGTCCCCTGAAACCAAGGCGGCTGGCGCCCACACCACGCGCAGCCCCCGGAACAACTGAGAGAATTGGATCGGAAACCCCCAGGCCGCGGAGAACGGTGACGGGTGGGGGAGGCCCCTTCCAAACCCGTGACTCCCGGGGAACGTGCACTCTCTCGGGCGGGCCGCTGCCGCTGGCGCCCTCCCGCCACGCTTGTTGCCCAGGGCCGACTAGGAAATTCGGACGGGCTCTTTCCCTGGCTTCGGCGACCAGCAACCCTCCCTGCGTTCGGACCCCGCTTCGGCTAGCGAACCCCCAGGACGGCGAGAGTTTTCCAAAGTTTAAGGTCCCACAGCACCTTTTACTGGTGGGACCCGCAGACAAACGTGTGCCACGAGCGCCACCTACTGGGCAGGATAAGAAAAACAGAACCCAGAGATTTCACAGAAAAATCTTCCAAACTTTTGGATCCAATACCCAGGGAAATCTGTCTAAATGCGCAGACGCCAACAGAAGATAACGGATCACGCTCAAATAATTGAAAATATGGCCCAGTCAAAGGAACAAACCAATAGTTCAAATGAGATACAGGAGCTGAGACAACTAATGCTAAATATACGAACAGAAATGGAAAACCTCTTCAAAAACGAAATCGATAAATTGAGGGAGGACATGAAGAAGACATGGGTTGAACATAAAGAAGAAATAGAAAAACTGAAAAAGCAAATCACAGAACTTATGGAAGTGAAGGACAAAGTAGAAAAGATAGAAAAAACAATGGATACCTACAATGATAGATTCAAAGAGACAGAAGATAGAATTAGTGATTTGGAGGATGGAACATCTGAATTCCAAAAAGAAACAGAAACTATCGGGAAAAGAATGGAAAAATTTGAACAGGGTATCAGGGAACTCAAGGACAATATGAACCGCACAACTATACGTGTTGTGGGTGTCCCAGAAGGAGAAGAGAAGGGAAAAGGAGGAGAAAAACTAATGGAAGAAATTTTCACTGAAAATTTTCCAACTCTTATGAAAGACCTAAAATTACAGATCCAAGAAGTGCAGCGCACCCCAAAGAGATTAGACCCAAATAGGCGTTCTCCAAGACACTTACTAGTTAGAATGTCAGAGGTCAAAGAGAAAGAGAGGATCTTGAAAGCAGCAAGAGAAAAACAATCCATCACATACAAGGGAAACCCAATAAGACTATGTGTAGATTTCTCAGCAGAAACCATGGAGGCTAGAAGACAGTGGGATGATATATTTAAATTACTAAAAGAGAAAACCTGCCAACCAAGACTCCTATATCCAGCAAAATTGTCCTTCAAAAAGGAGGGAGAAATTAAAACATTCTCAGACAAAAAGTCACTGAGAGAATTTGTGACCAAGAGACCAGCTCTGCAAGAAATACTAAAGGGAGCACTAGAGTCAGAACCAAAAAGACAGAAGAGAGAGGTATGGAGAAGAGTGTAGAAAGAAGGAAAGTCAAATATGATATATATATAATAGAAAAGGCAAAATGGCAGAGGAAAATATTATCCAAACAGTAATAACACTAAATGTTAATGGACTGAATTCCCCAATCAAAAGACATAGACTGGCAGAATGGATTAAAAAACAGGATCCTTCTATATGCTGTCTACAGGAAACACATCTTAGACCCAAAGATAAACATAGGTTGAAAGTGAAAGGTTGGGAAAAGATATTTCATGCAAATAACAACCAGAAAATAGCAGGAGTGGCTATACTAATATCCAACAAGTTAGACTTCAAATGTAAAACAGTTAAAAGAGACAAAGAAGGACACTATATACTAATAAAAGGAACAATTAAACAAGAAGACATAACAATCATAAATATTTATGCACCGAACCAGAATGCCCCAAAATACGTGAGGAATACACTGCAAACACTAAAAAGGGAAATAGACACAAATACCATAATAGTTGGAGACTTCAATTCCCCACTCTCATCAATGGACAGAACATCTAGACAGAGGATCAATAAAGAAATAGAGAATCTGAATATTACTATAAATGAGCTAGACTTAACAGACATTTATAGGACATTACATCCCACAACAGCAGGATACACCTTTTTCTCAAGTGCTCATGGATCATTCTCAAAGATAGACCATATGCTGGGTCACAAAGCAAGTCTTAACAAATTTAAAAAGATTGAAATCATACACAACACTTTCTTGGATCATAAAGGAATGAAGTTGGAAATCAATAATAGGCGGAATGCCAGAAAATTCACAAATACCTGGAGGCTCAACAACACACTCTTAAGCAATCAGTGGGTCAAAGAAGAAATTGCAAGAGAAATTAGTAAATACCTCGAGGCAAATGAAAATGAAAACACAACATATCAAAACTTATGGGATGCAGCAAAGGCAGTGCTAAGAGGGAAATTTATTGCCCTAAATGCCTATATCAGAAAAGAAGAAAAGGCAAAAATGCAGGAATTAACTGTCCACTTGGAAGAACTGGAGAAAGAACAGCAAACTAATCCCAAAGCAAGCAAAAGGAAAGAAATAACAAAGATCAGAGCAGAAATAAATGAAATTGAAAATATGAAAACAGTAGAGAAAATCAATAAGACCAGAAGTTGGTTCTATGAGAAAATCAATAAGATTGATGGGCCCCTATCAAGATTGACAAAAAGAAGAAGAGAGAGGATGCAAATAAATAAGATCAGAAATGGAAGAGGAGACATAACTACTGACCTCACAGAAATAAAGGAGGTAATAACAGGATACTATGAACAACTTTACGCTAATAAATACAACAATTTAGAGGAAATGGACGGGTTCCTGGAAAGACATGAACAACCAACTTTGACTCAAGAAGACATAGATGACCTCAACAAACCAATCACAAGTAAAGAAATTGAATTAGTCATTCAAAAGCTTCCTAAAAAGAAAAGTCCAGGAACAGATGGCTTCACATGTGAATTCTACCAAACGTTCCAGAAAGAATTAGTACCAATTCTCTTCAAACTCTTCAAAAAAATCGAAGTGGAGGGAAAACTACCTAATTCATTCTATGAAGCCAACATCACCCTCATACCAAAACCAGGAAAAGATATTACAAAAAAAGAAAACTACAGACCAATCTCTCTAATGAATACAGATGCAAAAATCCTCAATAAAATTCTAGCAAATCGTATCCAACAACACATTAAAAGAATTATACATCATGACCAAGTAGGATTCATCCCAGGTATGCAAGGATGGTTCAACATAAGAAAATCAATTAATGTAATACACCATATCAACAAATCAAAGCAGAAAAATCACATGATCATCTCAATTGATGCAGAGAAGGCATTCGACCAGATTCAACATCCTTTCCTGTTGAAAACACTTCAAAAGATAGGAATACAAGGGAACTTCCTTAAAATGATAGAGGGAATATATGAAAAACCCACAGCTAATATCATCCTCAATGGGGAAAAATTGAAAACTTTCCCCCTAAGATCAGGAACAAGACAAGGATGTCCACTATCACCACTATTATTCAACATTGTGTTGGAGGTTCTAGCCAGAGCAATTAGACAAGAAAAAGAAATACAAGGCATCAAAATTGGAAAGGAAGAAGTAAAACTATCACTGTTTGCAGACGATATGATACTATACGTCGAAAACCCGGAAAAATCCACAACAAAACTACTAGAGCTAATAAATGAGTACAGCAAAGTAGCAGGTTACAAGATCAACATTCAAAAATCTGTAGCATTTCTATACACTAGTAATGAACAAGCGGAGGGGGAAATCAAGAAACGAATCCCATTTACAATTGCAACTAAAAGAATAAAATACCTAGGAATAAATTTAACTAAAGAGACAAAAAACCTATATAAAGAAAACTACAAAAACTGCTAAAAGAAATCACAGAAGACCTAAATAGATGGAAGGGCATACCGTGTTCATGGATTGGAAGACTAAATATAGTTAAGATGTCAATCCTACCTAAATTGATTTACAGATTCAATGCAATACCAATCAAAATCCCAACAACTTATTTTTCAGAAATAGAAAAACCAATAAGCAAATTTATCTGGAAGGGCAGGGTGCCCCGAATTGCTAAAAACATCTTGAGGAAAAAAAACAAAGCTGGAGGTCTCGCGCTGCCTGACTTTAAGGCATATTATGAAGCCACAGTGGTCAAAACAGCATGGTATTGGCATAAAGATAGATATATCGACCAATGGAATCGAATAGAGTGCTCAGATATAGACCCTCTCATCTATGGACATTTGATCTTTGATAAGGCAGTCAAGCCAACTCACCTGGGACAGAGCAGTCTCTTCAATAAATGGTGCCTAGAGAACTGGATATCCATATGCAAAAGAATGAAAGAAGACCCATCTCTCACACCCTATACAAAAGTTAACTCAAAATGGATCAAAGATCTAAACATTAGGTCTAAGACCATAAAACAGTTAGAGGAAAATGTTGGGAGATATCTTATGGATCTTACAACTGGAGGCGGCTTTATGGACCTTAAACCTAAAGCAAAAGCACTGAAGAAGGAAATAAATAAATGGGAACTCCTCAAAATTAAACACTTTTGTGCATCAAAGAACTTCATCAAGAAAGTAGAAAGACAGCCTTCACAATGGGAGACAATATTGGGAAATGATATATCAGATAAAGGTCTAGTATCCAGAATTTATAAAGAGATTGTTCATCTCAACAACAAAAAGACAGCCAACCCAATTACAAAATGGGAAAAAGACTTGAACAGACACCTCTCAGAAGAGGAAATACGGATGGCCAAGAGGCACATGAAGAGATGCTCAATGTCCCTGGCCATTAGAGAAATGCAAATCAAAACCACAATGAGATATCATCTCACACCCACCAGAATGGCCATTATCAACAAAACAGAAAATGACAAGTGCTGGAGAGGATGTGGAGAAAGAGGCACACTTATCCACTGTTGGTGGGAATGTCAAAGGGTGCAACCACTGTGGAAGGCAGTTTGGCGGTTCCTCAAAAAGCTGAATATAGAATTGCCATACGACCCAGCAATACCATTGCTAGGTATCTACTCAAAGGACTTAAGGGCAAAGACACAAACGGACATTTGCACACCAATGTTTATAGCAGCATTATTTACAATTGCAAAGAGATGGAAACAGCCAAAATCTCCATCAACAGAAGAGTGGCTAAACAAACTGTGGTATATACATACGATGGAATATTATGCAGCTTTAAGACAAGATAAACTTATGAACCATGTAATAACATGGATGGACCTAGAGAATATTATGCTGAGTGAATCCAGCCAAAAACTAAAGGACAAATACTGTATGGTCCCACTGATGTGAATGGACATTCGAGAATAAACTTGAAATATGTCATTGGTAACAGAGTTCAGCAGGAGTTAGAAACAGGGTAAGACAATGGGTAATTGAAGCTGAAGGGATACAGACTGTGCAACAGGACTAGATACAAAAACTCAAAAATGGACAGCACAATAATACCTAATTGTAAAGTAATCATGTTAAAACACTGAATGAAGCTGCATCTGAGCTATAGGTTTTTGTTTTGTTTTGTGTTGTTTTGTTTTGATTTTACTATTATTACTTTTATTTTTTTCTCTATATTAACATTCTATATCTTTTTCGGTTATGTTGCTAGTTCTTCTAAACCAATGCAAATGTACTAAGAAATGATGATCATGCATCTATGTGATGATGTTAAGAATTAATGATTGCATATGTAGAATGGTATGATCTCTAAATGTTGGGTTAATTTCTTTTTTTCCGTTAAAAAAAAAAAAAAAAGAGAAGGGATAATTGGAGCTGAAGGGATACAGACTGTACAACGGGACTGGATATAAAAACTCAGAAATGGACAGCACAATACTACCCAATTGTAATGCAATTATGTTAAAACACTGAATGAAGCTGCATGTGAGGTATAGGTTTTTTGTTTTTGTTTTTTTTGTTTTTTTTTCTTTCTATTATTGTTTTAATTCTTATTCTGTTGTCTTTTTATTTCTTTTTCTAAATCGATGCAAATGTAATAAGAAATGATGACTATGCAACTATGTGATGTTATTAAGAATTACTGATTGTACATGTAGATTGGAATGATTTCTAATTGTTTTGTTAATTCTTTTTTTAATTAATAAAAAAAAAAATAAAAAAAAAAAACAAAAAAACAAACAGTACCAACTGTTTATCAGAGGAGGAGCACTCAAGACAAGGCAATCTCCCCCTGGGGTGGATACATACCTAACCCTCCCACAGCACAGCTTTGTTTTTCCTGTCCCATTTTGTCTCTGACCTGAGCATTTGAATTCTCCAGGAGACCACGATGGGATCTTTTCCCATGCTTTGTGGATCATTTGCTGAAAGTTTTTGTTGTACCTGAGCCTGTGTTCCCACTACATACTGTATAGCGAGCTCGTTCCATAATCACCAACACAGTTAACTTTTGTTTCTCCGGCATTCCACCTCTACTCCCTCTCATTTTGTCTGTTGAGTTTGCTGGAATATCTAAAAGTTATAAACTTAAAAGATGCAACTGCACTCTTCAACAGCCAAGATCCTAGACTTGTCACTCATGTTCAGACATGTTATACTGCTTCCCCTCTCCTCCCACTCTTCCCCATCTAAAAATCTCTCTCCCTCAAGATTACAATATGAGAATCAGAAGCTTACTTCTCATTGGATTCTAATGATCCAGTGATAGAAGTGGAGCCTAATTATTATGAGTTTCCTTCGTGAGAAATTCACTAATACTTAGAATCAACATCTTTATGAACAGATGTGCTGACCAGTACAAAGTTATTTCTATGTGATTATGCATTTGTAATTAAAATATATTCAATAAAGGCGCAGTGTGATGGTGGCTCAGAGGTAGAATTCACCTGCCATGCTGGAGATCCAGGTTCGCTTCCCAAGCCTGCCCATGCTTAAAAAATATATATATTCAACTCATGATTTAATTCTCCTTTCTGAGACAAAATCATCTTTAAATAATATTCTGAAGGAAAATCAGCATACATTAGAACTACTTTCATTTCTTCTGCCAATGAGAGATAATCTCAAGTAAACCTTATAAAACTTCTTATACAAATGCAAAAGAGATTTTATGAGTCATGGAAATATGATATCAAGAGATAAATGTTTTTTTTGCAAAGTACATTTTATTCTCTGCTAGACCTGATGACTACCAGTAAATCACACTTAGCCTAACAACTTAAACAGAGAACTTCACGCAAGCTATATCCTCTATGGAAGTAGTTCTCAAATTTTGTCTTTGGAATACTACATCTACAGACTTTTTGTAAGTATTATACCAAATAGTTTTGGGATGTATTTTTAAACAAGCTAAAGAGTTTCATTTACAAAAGACCTTCTCATATCCTTTAGTATGTCAATATTCATAATATGTCTCCAAGAGGAGGATATACTAAAAATGAACACTGCTTTGAAAATATGTATGGTCACAAGACCCTTTGACTAAAACATATTATGAAACTACCGTTCCATGTAGCAGACTTTGGAAAACTTTGCTCTATTGAATACAGTTGATGAGCAAGAATACAAATGTTTCAGAAACAATGGAATTGTTCAGAAGTGCAAGATCAGTAATTACAACTATTATCTATCCCAACTTCATTTACAGAATCAGGATCTGCACCTTGGCTCTACATGTTTGTGTGTGTGAGGGGGGAGAGGGTCTAGGACCACATCAGATAGGGTTAGTCACTGAAGATGACCTGCCAGAAGAAAGAGAAGATGTCAGAACCCAAAATGCAAAAGCTAAAATGGGTCCTGGGAAAGGAAAGACACAGAAGCAAGATTATAGATAAAAAGAGATCAAAAACAGAAAAGTAAAACACAGGATTAGATAGAAGCAGGAAAAGTGGAGCAGCTCTGTAGTTAATTCCACGTATTCTTTGAGCATCCACCAGGTATTTATGACTGGCTAGATATTGCCATATTTTGCTGGGCCATGTTGTCCTTCTCAGAACCCAGACCAGACTCCTTCATATTTTGTTGTAATTCTCCCCATATGATCACAGCTTGACCCAACAATAGATCTTCCTGAAAATCCTACCTTGTCTCCGTTTCTGACCAATCCAACTGCAGGGCCAGAGTTTGTACCCACAGCTTACAACCTATTTCTCCCTGAGACTCAAGCTCAGCCTGCCAGTAATCACAAGTGGGATTCCAGGCTGCTCTCCAAATTTCCCTTTGCTAATCACAAGGAATAGAACTCCAGAATGGCTGCACAGCATCTGTGTCCCTCCTATATTGATGAACTTCAATCCACCCTCACTTCTGCAATTGTAGGATTCTCCCTCAGAAAAAGGAACTAACTCTAACTTCTAGCCTCCAGGACTATGATAGAACACATTTATGTTGCTTTGAGCCATCCAGTTTATAGTACTTTGTTAAAGCAATCCTAAGAAACAATATAGTTGGAAAGGGCTTCAGGGTCCACTGTGTCTTCTTCTTATTTGAACGAGACCAAAAATTAATCATTATGTCCTTATGTAGTTTTCTTTTGCCCATGAAGACTGGGAAGACAATATACCCAGTTCTTTAACCCAAGTATTGCCTTGACAAGATGGGCAGGCCAAGGTGGGGAGCAGGCACGGGCTTGGAGAAGAATTTTGGATTTCGGGAAAGGTAGTGCTAATTATGGCAATCCATTTCATCTTGGTATTTCTGAGGTTCAACCATATTAAAGCTTTTTTTCCCATGTCTTTATGGTATCTTTTGTGGGGTTTCTGTTTCTCAACTTGTATATTAAATATCAATGTTTTGAGTTTTCTTATTTTCAATACATGAACCTGCTGGGAAATTTCTTCCATTCATAGGACATTGATTAGTCTAAATTGATACCCAAATCTTTGTTTCTAGCCCAGAACTGCATTTCTAGAACAGACCTGTCCTCTGAGTTTCAGACACAAATGTCCAAATGCTTCATGATCATCCCCCCTAAACATCACATAGGTCCATCAGGTTTACCACGTCCAATCTTGAATTATCTTTCCCCCAAATCAGAACTTCCTCTCTGATCCCCACTGTCATTGTAAGGACCCAATCCAGGAATCTTGACATCATACAAATCCCCTCATTCTTCTTACCTCTACATTTGCCCCCGGAAAACCAGTCACGTCTCCTAAATCTTTCTCAGACTTGCCTCCCCCTTCTTTTTGTCCTCTTAGCTCCACCTCAGGTCTGGACTCATCCTACCTTAACTGAATAATTTTGGCACTACCTCCTGCTGTCTCTGTCTCTAGTCTCAAACCCTCAAGACCATACTTCACGTGGCCCTGGCCATAGATGAATGTTTCTTTCATTAAATAATAACACGTATTTTATTGTGTTAATTCTCCACTGAAAACAGTGGGGAATTGAAGTTGGATTGACAAGTCTGGCCAATTGGATTCTTGGCCCCAATACTTCACACTTATGTTATATAACTACGCAGTCTGTGCTGGTTTGAAACTGTTATGTACCCCAGAAAAGACATGTTCTTTTTCCTAATCCAATCTTGTGGACGCAGATCTATTGTTTGGGGTGAGACCTTTTTATTAGGTGGTTTCCATGGAGAGTATCTCTATCCATTCAAGATGGGTCTTAATCCACATACTGGAGTCCTTAAGAGGGAACCATTTTGGAAAAAGCTTCAGAGCCGACACAGAGATATTTGAAAATGCAGAAAGAAAATGCCCCGGGGGGAGGCTGTTAGAAACCGGAAGCCGCAGGACCAGCAGATACCAGCCACGTACCTTCCCAGCTGACAGGGGTGTTCCAGACACCATCAGCCTTTCTTGAGTCAAGGTATTTTTCTCTGGATGCCTTTGTTTGAACATTTTCATGGTCTTAGAACTATAAACTTGGAATTTAATAAATTCCTTTTATAAAATTCACTCCATTTCTGGTGTATTGCATTTCTGGCAGCACTAACAATCTAAAACACAGTCCATCCACTAGAAACAGAGTATAATCGTCACACTTTGATTTTGGCCTCAGCCATGGGCCCCTTGCTAAGTGGATGGCGGGAGAAGTGACAGTATGGCAATTCAAAACCTAACCTTAAAATCCCTTCATGTTTCCTCTTACTTTCCTACATCTTTGCCATTCCCACAAGAAGAACATGATCCCAGCCATCCACTGGTCTAAGGCATATAAGAGATATATGGAATATACCTGGACCCAATCCACAGCTTGGAGCTGCCCACAATGAGCTCTTAGTGAGTAAACTAAATACAAGTCACTGAGATTTTAGTGCAGCTGATATGTATTTACACAGACACATATTTTTTCTAATGAGATCATTTTGTTTTTTCTTTATATATAGTATACTGGATATCTACATCAGCTAAAAATTAAAATAAAAGAAAGAAAGCATCATGACTCCCCTATGTAATAATGAAAAAGTGGCCTTCCTATATGTACAAATGAAACTTACACATTTATCAATTAAGATGCTTTTATTTACATATAACAGAAACATTGGATCAAACTGATAAACAAAAGAAAATCTATTATATCACATAGAAGAAGGACTTCTCATTTCCTTCCATCACTTGGCTCTGCTGTCCTTAATGCTGGCTTCATCTAGAGCAAACAGCCTGCAGCAGTCCCAAGCATGACATCCAGATATGACAACATCCAGAGGAAGACATTGCTTTGTGTTGTGTCTTTTGTTTGAGGAAAAAAAAATTCCCATTTCTGGTGCTGGTTTGAAATATGATGTACCCCAGAAAAGCCATGTTCTTTTAACCTAGTCCAATTTTGTGGGGGCAGACCTATTGTAGGGTGGGCTCTATTGACTAGGCTATTTGCATGGATATGTGACATACCCAGTTGTGGGTGTGACCTTTTGATTAGAAGATGTGACCCCGCCCATTCAAGGTGAGTCTTAAATGGTTTACTGGAGTCCTTTAATAGGGGAACATTTTGGAGAAGGAGCTCAGATGTAGGCATTTGTAGATGCTTAAAGAGCCTGACACAGAAAATAGAGAGATGAACCCAAGAAACGGACACAGAAGGAGCTGAGAGAGTCAGTTGGTTCCAGAAGCAGGGAGAAAAAGACAGCCAATGTCGCCATGTGCCTTCCCATGTGACAAAGAAAGTCAGAATCAGCCTTTCTTGAGCAAAGGTATACTCTTGTTAATGCCTTAATTTGGACATTTTCATGGCTTTAGAATTGTAACTTGTAACTTAATAAATTCCTTTTATAAAAGCCAGTCCAGGACAGTACAATGGTGGCTCAGTGGCAGAATTCTTGCCTGCCATGCTGGAGATCCAGGTTCGTTTCCTGGTACCTGCCCATGAAAAAATAAAAAGCCAATCCATTTCTGGTATATTGCATTCTGGCAGCTTTAGTAAACTGAAACATTTCCCCGAACACCTCACTGGACAGACTCAGGCTACATGTCCATTTCTAACTCATGGAGCCTGTGCAATGATCAGCCCCACCACTAAAAATGATGTATTAATAAAACACAGGCCTCACCTCCAAGAGTTTATTCTCTATTAAGATGACAACTTATCATGTTACTCTTCTCAAGAATATCGTAATTTTTCTTTCTTTTTTTGACATGGGCAGGTATCGGGAATCGAACCTGGATCTCTGGCATGGCAAGTGAGAACTCTGCCACTGAGCCACAGAGTAATTTATCTTTTTATTATTATTAATGATATTTTAAATGGTATTTGAAACATAGGGAGCACAGAGTAAGAAAGAGGTCCTTTAATCCTGTATAGATTTTGCTCTAATTATAAAGCCTGGATATATCTTAGAATATATTAAGCAGATAAATGAGTATCTGGTTCAGGGGGAAAATATAAAAAAAGAAGAAATAGAGAGACTATAGTTAATGCCAAAGCTGTCATCACTAATGATGGTGCTTTAAAACCAAGAAATAGTTGTCTTCTCCCAACTTCCCATAGCTATGGTTATTTGCAAATTGGTCATCTTTGAAAACAAATCTATGGCTCCATTCCAGGATCTGGGTCTCCTACTATGCATTAAAACATTGGAGACAAGAGGAAACATAATTAGAGAATGGTTAGTGGTTAGGGGATGAAGGACATAGAAGGAGTAATCCTGAAAGTTTACAGAAGAGCATAGGCCAAAGGACAACAGGGAATGCTTATTTTTGACAGTACACAGAAGATTTTTGGAGCTTCCAAATAAAAACACTTAGCCTTGACTTCCAAGGGAAATTAACAGTCTCTCCTTGTTCCAGATGATAATATTAATAATGATGATGATATTCAAAATCATCTCAATCATAGTGGCAGCATTTCAGGATATCCCCTCCTCTACCACTAGTATGCTCAGATCTGTGATTGATACAAATGCAATATATGTAAGTTGGAAGAGAAGATGAGGTATATGTTGCAGAGAGGAGGAGAGATTGGGCTTAAATTGAATCAAGAGGCCTAGACTTGAAATTGGACTCTGCTTCTCATCAGTTGTATGACTTTGGGCAAATCACCTACCATCTCTGAAACTCTCTTTCTCCACAGGTAAAATTAGAAAAATCCCAACATGACAGTTTTCGTTTTGTTGTGAGAATCGATAGGTAGCATATGTGAAAGTTCCTTGTGAGCACTAACTGGGTGTTCTCCTTCCTCTGAATAGCAGGCCATGAGCAGGCTATACAGACTTGCTTCTATTCTGGACCCAGATGATGGTAATTAATGTCCAGGGCTCTTTCCCACCCTGGAGATGCCATCTGTTCTGCAGAGCTGTGAACTCTCAGACCCCTGTGGCTCCAACACTTGTGGTGCATGGATATTGGGCATGGTTCACACCAGGGAAAATCTCTTTGTATCACCATGTGGGAAGTCTCCAAGGTCATTTGTTTCGGGAAGCACTGGAGCATAGTGACAGAGCAGGAAGGAAGGAATTAGATTTTATGTTGCTTACAGAAGAATAGGATGACACTGACACTGTCATAGCTCAACAGAGATTGAGGTCTTTATTGCAGGCTACCACCATCTTCAAATTTGTCTCAAGTAGTCTCTGGAAATAGATCTTAAAAGGGCAGTTCTCCTGCATTCTTCCCCTCAATGATACAAAAATCATATGAGAACCCCATCATATTTTCCCAAAGTTTATGTATATCCATAACATACCTGCCTTTGATGGCAGGGTTGTGCTGACTTCTATGAGAACCAGAATGACTTGTACGAGGACCAGATCAGCCACCTAGAGCACCACACAGACACTCACACCACCTAACACATCATCACATGGACTGGAAAGACCCCGAATAGTGCCAGAGCATCTTGATAACAGGGAAATTTCTACAAAACAGAATTGGCTTTCCATGTTTCTGTGCACTCACTCTGCAGTACAAGAGAGCTCTTTTACAGTTACCCCTTATGACATGTCCAGCATCATACATTTTGTTTTGCAGAACCATACTTCCTGCCTTCCTTATTCTGGAGGCTAATTCTGCTGCCCAGAGTATTCAAGGTGCTTGTATCATAATCCTAATGATTATCGTGGGTGATCCTGGAGGCTGGTTGCCATAGTTGGAAAAAGGCAAATGTCTCCTTATTTATCTGAGAGGTTTGGTTCTCTTTCTTTTGGTTTTCTTTCCTTCAAATATCACTGACCATCAGTGTCTGTGTAACAGACATTCTAATGCTGACTGTCTCATAGAGTCAATGAGAGGTTTCTTTGAAGGGTCTTGTGAGGCTTCCCACTTGGAGGCTAATTCTGCTGCCCCGAGTATTCAAGGTGCTTGTATCATGGACTGTGGTCTCTGGCTGGCCACGGTTATTGCTGATTGGATCATGGAGGATAGAAAATGTTCCAACTCAATTATGATTTTCTAAGTTTTTTAAAAAAATTATTTCATCTATCAGTAGTTTACTGAGGCCTTTACACTTGTTGAAACATATACATGACAAGGATGAAATGTTTTGCTCTAATTACGTTATGTCAAATTCTCATTTCCTATCCAGTAATGTCATTTAAGGAAGATTCCACAAATCTCTAGTCCGGTTGAAAACTTTTATAGTATATCCCATTCAAAATTCTCTCCTCATTCCCACTGTAGTTAACCTTAGAGCTGGAGCAGCTGAAAATTCGCTTTTTACACACCTTCTCTTCCTATCTGTTCTAAACCCTCATCTCACATTGTTGAGGTAGGGAAGAAGGATGGGAGATGATCTATTGTTGTGTAACAAATCACCCCAAAACAAAGTGACTTAAATCAATGAAAATTATTTATCATATTTCACAGTTTCTATGGGTTAAGAATTCAAGAGTAGTTTAGCTGGGTGTTTCTGGTTCAGCATCACTCAAGAGATGGCAGTCAGACATTGAGTGGGGCTGCAAACCTCTGAAGACAGGACTGGGCTGACGGTTACCCCTTCAATGTGGCTCACTCACACAGCTGGCATGGTGATGTTGGTATTGATGGGAGATCTCAGGCAGATCCTCTCAACATGAGCCTCTCAAAGGGCTACGTAAAGTGTCTTCACAATACCATGCTAGCTTCCCCCAGAGCAAGGCACCAAAGAAACAAAGTTGAAAGTTGTGATGGTTTTTAGTACCTAGCCTAGCAAGTAGACCATGGTTTCTTCCATGGTATTCTATTGGTGACAGGGATCAATCATTATCAGGAAGTAATGATTATCGTGGGTGATCCTGGAGGCTGGTTGCCATAGTTGGAAAAAGGCAAATGTCTCCTTATTTATCTGAGAGGTTTTGCTTCTCTTTCTTTTGGTTTTCTTTCCTTCAAATATCACTGACCATCAGTGTCTGTGTAACAGACATTCTAATGCTGACTGTCTCATAGAGTCAATGAGAGGTTTCTTTGAAGGGTCTTGTGAGGCTTCCCACTGCAGAGCTTCCTACGTGGGAGATGTAACTCTGGTTCAGCCACTTCTATCATTTCCCCAGAATATCTCAGTAGCAGCCAATGCCACAGACTTTGGCTACAATGTTCCCTAAGCCCAGAGACCATCCCTCCTGGGCAATTATTTTTGGTGGTATCAATCTAGCCCTTGGAAAAACAATGGTTCCCTGACACATCTGTCATGTTGGCTTGCAGGTTTTCCACTGTTGCCACACCTGTCTAATCTTCCTTCTCCCTCTATTTCTCTTTTGCTCTGCTCAGATAGGTACAGAAGCATAAGAACAAGCATACCAAAGGGAAACAAATATAATTCCAGTCTTCCCTTCATGAAAGCACCTACTTTGAAGATGATTCTCTTGGAGCCCCATACTCCACCCCATCCTCACCACCTTGAGAGTAAGAGAAGGGAAATTATTCCACAATCCCAGAGGATTCAGATGACTTTTTCCCTCCCACAAGCTTTCGCTGGAAAACCATAGTGATTTGTGGAAATTGGGCTATTTGACTATCTCTTAATAAACAAACCCCACCAGGAGGCTCATTTGCAGCTCTCCATAAAATATGGGAGTAAATTTAGCAACCTTAGTTTTCAGTTTTGAACTCTGTCCACAATTTAAGGACTACAATAAAAGTTCCACCCAAGTGAAGAATAAATAATTTTTAACTGTCTATGTAAAATAATCATTTTCAATTTAGAGTAAGATTGAGTTTGTACCTGGTCTTATATTCCTCCTCCCAAGATGTTTTAGAATGCCTATCTGATATTTGGTAAAAGAAGTACTTCAGGTCTACCTAAGAGGCTTCTTTGATGACTTAAACCAAACCAAGGAGAGCAAGTAAATTTTTTTATTCTTTTGAGAGCAAGTAAATTTTGTCTCAGATATCAGAGCATATGATTCTCATTGACTACTTGGAAAACTCTTATGATGACTGCAAGAATAAGTCTGGGCTCAGTGAAAAAGTGAGCCTTGAACAATTAGAAATGTCTGCCAAGACTGCAAGAGAGAGAGACATTTCAACAATGACACAGAATATTTGCCAAACTTGACCTACATTCTTCTGATATTCCAATGGGAATTTTCTTATTTTGTTTATCTACTCCTCCTATGAAGAGAATTTTTCTAAAACATAAGGGCCATTTGTCCTAAAACAACCCCTATCCCTCTGTCTGTGCCAACACATATCCCATATGCACAATTTTTACTTTCAAATTTTTACCCCAAATTTCTTTAGCTTTTGTTTCAGACAGCATTACACATTTACTTACCTTTTGCCTGAACTCTGGGCCCCAAGTTAAATTCAATCGAGTCACACTGCCTTTCTAAAATGATGTTCCAATTATATTGCACAGGATCGTCAATTATGAAGCCCATGAATAATACCTCCAAACCCAAAGCTTTATTTCACTCTGACATAAGTCCAGAGTCTGTTTCAACTCTGTCTAAGTTCTCCTGAAGGGAAAAATTCACAGGATTTCCCCTTAATTGAATTCAGAAGGTACAATTATTGTTACAATAGGTTATTTTATTTTATCTTTTTGTATGCTGTATGGTGGGGTCATGCTAGTGTGAGTGTCTCGTTATTGTCACACCATTTGTTGAATTTTGTTTGTTTCCTTGTTCTTTCTTTTCTTGTTTTTTGGGATGCGTTTGGGCTAGGAATCGAGCCCAGGTCTTCCGCATGGCAGCTGAGAATTCTACCACTGAACTGCCATTGCACCCTGGCTACAATAGGTGTTAAGCAAGCCAATGCAAATACTGAGTGGCCAAAATAGAGGGACAGCTTTTGTACGATGCTCTCAACTTTAAGGATATATTCTTTCTCACCCTTTTTTAGTCAGTTAGATAATAATATTGCTGCCTTCTCCCTGCACGTAATAGCCAGTTTTTTGTTTTGTTTTGCTTTGTTTTTTCATAAGCATCATAAAGATGCAGAACAATATTGTCCTTGTCCCCTGCCATTACTGCAGGGGAGAAGTCTTTGATAAGGCAGAGCGAAGGAAGAGAGATTGAAATAGTAGAAAACTCATCAGAGTTAAGCAATGACAATACATCAGGAAATAGGTTTGTCTGCCCTGCAGCTGCTCCTCTCTGCAGACTCTGAATGCCTAACGTCTGCTCCTCGGGCAGTCGGGAAGTGCCTATCACTGTCCTTGCAGGATGGGGTCAGGAACAGTGTTAATCACGACTTCGAGGACCATGTGGCCATTTCCAGGATCACGCCTGGACCACGGAGTTGGGGGCAGGTGGAGAAGTGTAAAAAGAATGTGGAAAATATAGAGAAGGCCAGATAAATGGAGGACTTTCAAAGAGAAGGAGAGTTTAAAATATTCACTGATAGAAGCTGAGGAAGTTAGTTAACAAGGGTCATGCCCTACAAGAAATATTAAAGGGAGTTCTGCTAGCTGAATAGAAAAGACAGTAGAGAGACCCCGGCAGGGAATGTAGAAATAATGAGTATCAGTAAGGGTGATCCAAAAGGGTGAAAAGAGAGACAAAAATAAGATATGACATATAAAAGCCAAAAGATAAAATGTGTGAAGTAAGTACTGCCTTTACAGTAACAACATTGAATGTTAATGGATTAAACTCTCCAATCAAAAGACATTGATTGGTAATATGGGTTTTAAAAATATGATCCATGTACATTGTCTATAAGAGACTCACCTTTGACCCAAGGACACAAATAATTTGAAAGTAAAGAGCTGGAAAAAGATTTTTTTATGCAAATAATAATAATAAAAAATTAGCTGGGGTAGCTACACTAATATTGGAAAAAATAGACCTTAAATACAAGAATGTTAAAAGAGAAAATGATGGGCATTAGATAGTAATAAAAGGGCAATCCACCAAGAAGAAAAAAAACAGTAATAAATATTTATGCTCCTATCTAGGCAAACTATGGTGAAACCAAAAGGAGAAGTAGATATGACTCCAATAATAGTTGGAGACTTCAATACACCACTCCTATAAATAGATAGAATATCTAGACAGAGGACCAACAAGGAAACAGAGAATTTATATGAAAATGATAAGTGAATTAGATAAAACAGACACTTACAGAACATTACACCCCTAAACAGCAGGATATACATTTCTCTCAACTGCCCGAGGATGATTCTCCAGGATAGAGCACAGGCTGGGCCTGAAAAATAGTCTCAATAAATTTAAAAATATTGAAATTATACAAAACATTGTGATTATAATGGAATGAAACTGGAAATTAATAACAGGCAGAGAATGAGAAACCACAAACATATGGAGGTTAAACAACAGATTGTTAAACAATTAGTGGGTCAAATAGAAATTGCAGGGAAATTAGTAAATATCTTAAGACATATGAAAATGAGATGAAAAGATAACAAAAGTTAAGGAATTCAGTGAAGGCAGTGCTGAGATGTAAATTTATAGCCCTAAATGCCTAAATTAAAAAGGAAGAAACACCTGCAGGAGTAAGAAAAATAAACGCAAAATAATCCCAAAGCAAGCAGAAGAAAATAAATAACAAATATTAAAGCAGAAATAAACAAAATTGAGAACCAAAAAAACATAATAAAATTGACAAAACCAAAAGTTGGTTCTTTGAGATTATTCAGATTGGCAAATCCTATACTGACAAAGCAAAAGAGAAGATGCAAATAAAGTCAGAAATGAGAGGGTGGTCATTACCATAGAAATAAAAGTGATCATAAGAGATTATTATGGACAACTGTATGCCAACAATCTATACAACTACGATGAAATGGACAATTTCCTAGAAACACATGAACAAGCTATATTTTGTATAGAAGAAAGATGCTCAACATGACTAGCTATCAGGGAAATGCAAATTAATTAGATAATATTTTATACTTACTAGAATGGCAACTATTACACAAATAGAAAACTACAATGTTGGAGAGGATGAGGAGAAATAGGAACACTTATTCACTGTTGGTGTGAAGGTAAAATGGTATAACTGATGTGGAAGGCAGTTTGGCAGTTCCCCAGGAAGCTAAGTATAGAACTGCCATAACCTGGCAATCCCACTGCTTGGTATATACTCAGAAAAACTGAAAGCAGGGATGCAAAGAGACAATCACATACCAGTGTTCATAGTGGCAATTATTCACAATTGCCAAAAGATGGAAGCAACCCAAGGGATGTGTGTATAAACAATATGTGTTATACATATACGATGGAATATTATTTAGCAGTAAAAAGGAATGAAGCCCTGAAACATGCAACGTGGGTGAACCTTTACAACATTAAGTTGAGTAAAAGAGGTCAGACAAAAAGACAAATACTGTATGATTTCACTAATTATTAACTACTTATAGTAAGTAAGCTCATAGAGTTAAAATCCAGAATAGTTTACCAGGAGATAAAATGAGGGTAGAGAATGAGGAGCAACTGCTTATGTAGAAAACATTTTTAATTAGGTGAATTTAAATGCTTGGAAATGAAATTATGTTGCATATCCTTACATTGTCTATTCTCATTGTGTATTATGAATGTAACCTCTGACCTCAGCAGGAATTTGGAGTCAGTGTTTGGTTGCAGAATTTGGTTCAAAATTGAGGGACAGTGAGGACTTGCTCAATGTCTGAGAAAGATCTTTCTTTGTCAGGGCCTCACATCCCTCCAACCTCAATTTTGTGAGTCCCTTTTCTGCTCTCTCATGCAACTGGCTTCCTTTTAAAGGGAAGACCAGTCCTGGGTCTCTCAGGCCTGAAGAGTTTTCTCCCTTTTCCTCTATTCCTATGTCTTCTCATCACTTGATAGCAATGATTCTTCAAGGTATAACTGAACTTTCTTGAGTGGCCTCAGGTTCTGCAATGTGCACTGAAAATCCCTAAGCATATATAGTTTGCTACCATTCAAAAGGACAATGACAGTACTTATGACAACATCCCTCAATAACTGCTGGTAGGGAGTCAGAAAGGCACTGTGGAAGGTTTGGGAGGCAGGGAGGGGTAGGGGAAGGGGGGTCAGATGCTGGGATGCACAGTTCTTTGTGGAGATGAGTCTGTGTGTTGATGATAGAATGTGAAGGCTTAGACTTTGGGATGAGATATGGCATTAGCAGATAAATCTTGAGGTTTTAAGAGAATGTCAGAGGCTGTTGGTATAAATTACTATGGTGCTAAGATTGGAATGGAGTCATTTTACACAGGGGACAGGGGTCCTGTGTTTGCGCTTCATTCAGGAAACCTGTTTACTTCTCTGATGGACCATGGTGTGCATTATAAGGGTGGGGCAAGATGGACTTTCCAGGACCTCACTTCCTCTCTGGATTTTTCCTAAACTCTGCTCTTGATGATACAGTGAGCAGAAGAGCTATTTTATAAGGAATGTAAAATGAATAGAAAGTACTGCCAAAATTAAAATCCCAATGAAGTATGATCTCCCATTCCAACTTCTATAAGATAATCATTGGTGAATATTTTCTCAGGAAACTTATTGAAATGTTCTAAGTATATTACATAAACAAGCTATATATATGTAAGATATGTATGCACAACAACGTGTGTGTATGTGTGTTTATATTAATCTATTAGGAACTTGGTCCTCAGTCCTCTTTCATATCTGTTAATGAGATGATATTATTACTCAAGTTTTGATGGAACAAAAATATAACTGACAAAATAATCAGCCATTATAATACATACATCTTTCTATTGATTTGAATTATGTATAATATTGGCTGTATACCATAAACAATCTTACCAAGAATAATCATAGGAAAATGAAGGCTCACATGGATGATTCACCTGCTCCATTTGGTCTCAACAGGGTTCACCCGATTGAATTTAGCTTGTATCTGGTCAGGTTTCATAAGCCCTGATGCTTCCTTCACATGTCTGTTGCCTTAGAATGGATGACTGGAAGCCTGGGCTCAGCTGGTTCTTTCATCCAGACACCTATCAATCACCATTGCAGCATGGTGGCCTAAGAGTAGTCAGATTCCTTACGTGTGGCTCAGAAATCCCAAAATAGTGATCCAAGTGACTTGAAGTGGAAGACGGCAATTTCTTAAGTTCTGGGCTATAAACCAGCATTGTGAGCCTTGCTTCTTCTTCTGTGGGTCACAGTAGTCACAGAGCCCACCAGTTTCAAGTGGAGGGAACACAGCCCCACCTCTCTCCAGGAGATTCATCCTGGTGACAAATACATGCAGCTGAGGCCCTAGTTCACCCTATCCAGGGCATCAATTTGCCATAAACTGGGCCTCAATCAAGGTTAGGTAACTTATATGGGATTAATTACTGTGATCAGTAACCTCAGACACTGGTTCAGTACCGCATCATCCAAACCCCACTGTGGGTCCCAAAGCATTAAATGTGTCAGCACATATGGACTGAGCTATGGAATCACCTCCATACACAGCACTGTGGATGTACATGTTTTAAAGGAAATTCACTGTTAGCTCCCACCCCAGCTTGGTTTATTGAATCACCACCAGGGTTGTTGGGGTGAGTGATTTCTGGACAATAGGTGCCAGAGAGAGGACTTTAGGGATTCCTCCAGAATCTTAAGTAATCTGAGGCTTATTTCTGCCTCCATGTGGCTGAGATCAGAAATTCCTAGTTTCCCTCCCTCACCATACCCAGTATTCTATCAGTGGCATTCTTGTGCTGTGATTACTCAAAGATGCTTCTCACCTCTTCGTACTCCAGATTGAGCTCCTCGTTCAAGAGAAATCTTCCGCATCAAACTATTGCCAAGGTATGTAAGGATTTTAACATGTTCATACATTGCCATATTTAAAGATTTAGGAGTATCTTTTAAGAGGAAAACACTATGCAAGCTATAAAAATAATTTAAAATATCATGGGAATCCTTTTAATTTTTTTTTTTTAACATGAGCAGGCACCGGGAATCGAACCCGGGTCCTCTGGAATGGCAGGCAAGCATTCTGGCTTGCTGAGTCACCATGGCCCACCCAATCCTTCTAAATTTAATTGTGCTTCCCTTCCCCACCCAAATCATGGATTATACTCTAACCTAAGGGGTTTTATTATTATTTTATATTTTATTGTCATTATTAAACTAAATCTTGGTGAGGGATTAGCTACTAAAATAAGATCTCAACGCCAGCTGCCGCTTTCACAAAAGTCCCTCAAAATACCTGCTGAGAGGAATTTTTATCATTAAAAGAAATTTCTAATATGCCTTAAGTATTTACCCTTGCACAGCAATCCTGTAAAATGGAAACCATACTGAGAAATAAATTCATTATAAAATCTTTGAGCATGGTTATTTATATCTAAATGAATATCTTAATCATAGGGATTTATCTGTTTAGAAATACTTCAAAACCACTTTAACTTTGGAATTCGCATTGAAATCTTCTAAGTAAAATGGCTGACCAATTATAAAATATTAACAGAGTAAGGGGCTTTATTGTTTGTTCTTTTAGTATCTTCGTTATTATTTTAAACATTTTTAAAAAAGAGATGGTCTATTGTTAAATTAAACAATTCATAGACACTTAAAAAAAAAACAACTGGGGGACCAGCAAAGAAGGGATTTGCTGATACCCAACAGAGGCAGATTCTGAAAACACCTTATGGCTACTTTCTGGAGAAGATATAAAGCACATGTTGCACAATGTTTGGACTCTGTATTTGTTGGCAATTAGATGGTAAAATGAATCTTTTCTTCCAGTTAGCAACTTGTAACCTGTCTGTCCTTCCAGTTACTGCAGGTATAATCAAGGAGCTATATACAGAAACTAACATGCTAAATTTCCTGAGGCCTGAAGCTGTCTTTGAAGGCATGCTTTGAATGGGGTCCATTTGGCCATAAGTACTGCTTTTCTAAGAAATAGTTCAGCACCTCAACATGGCCCATTCATCCACCCACAGGCAAATCCATGGGCAGGCTCTTAAAGCATCTCTCTCACAGTGCCCCCTGCTCTGCCATATTCCTCCAGCCTCCTACTCTCAAACCTCCTACCTCAGTCTTGCCTGAACCAAATGTTAATCCTTTTGCTTTGGATCATCTCAAGCCTCATTGCTGCACCCTTTAGATTTGATGCTTAGGACTACCTTATGGCTGGTTTCCCAGCATTAACTTGGTTTGAGAGTAGGAGGTGCTTTCCTCTTTCCTCTGCTCTCAGCTGAGGGCCTGCCACACATACAGAACCCCAGCTGGGCAGACTCTGAGGACCTCTTTCTACAAGAAGATAAGTATAATCATATTCCTGAAATATTGTATATGCCCTCATTTCTATATATCTTGGGCCAATTCTGTGAGTAGAAAAATTAAAAATTAGTCAACTTCTTGTTACCTGTGCCTCTCTACCCACAACCCTCCAGCTCACACATAAGGTATGGATGAAGTTGACTGAGCTGGTTTCTTTTGACAACAATAGGAGATGGAGCTTGAAAGTAGCTTGACTTTGTTTGGTGACATGATGAGTTTATTATAAAAAAATACTGAAAGAAGGGAAAATAAGGCTGTATTAAAAAACAAACAAACAAACAAAACAAACCACTTATAAGTCATGTAGAAATGGGATACAATCTTGATATTTGTGTTCAGAGAGAGAACATGGTGAGTTTTTCCATGCAATGTAAGAAAACTGTAATAATATATGATGGAGTAGAGATGATCATAGAAAGACATCATTAATTAACCCCATTCTAATGTTGCATTATTTGAGAGGCATCAACTATTCATAAGGAAAGACATCCAAGAATTGTAACCAATCATCATCAAACTTTGAGAGTTTTCTCTGTGCACAGCACTGTAATAAGAGTTCCTGTGGGAAAGGAAAGACATAAACCCTGAACTTAAATTGCCTGCAATTTCTTAAGCCAAGACAAGCAGGAAGAAATATTATAAGGAAGGAACACAAGACTGTATAGACTTCCTATGGCTGTATGCTTTTTTCTTTACTAGAAACTCAACTTTAGATGTTGAGGTGTTTCAGCCCCCACTTCATACAAGTGACATGCATTATAAGGAATTGCAAGTTATAGAAAATATAGGTGACTTCCATTTGTTTGCAAGTCTGTCAGATCACTCTCTACCTTCATTTACACTTCGTTTATATCTCGGCACACTGCCAAAGCCTTATCTTTCTGACACAACTGCCAAAAGGGTCATAGCAATAAAACTGCCACTATGTCTCTGCTGTGCACTCTGGAAAGCATTTTCATGTTTAATTTCAAGTGATGCTTTCAAAAACCAGTGAACAAGTCATTTATGTTCCCATTTCACACATGCAGAAATTGAGGTCCAAAAATTTTGCTAATAGTTGTCAAACTGGCTTATCATTAGAATCTTTTAGGGAGCTTATAAAAAAGATTAAAATTCTGAGTTTCCACCCCAAAAGCCCAGTAGGTTTTTTTGTTATAAATCACCAGCCTTTGAAAAAACTTCTTTCCCCCTAGTACGTGCACATCTTATTCTGACAGAACTAAGAATCAGATCTCTATCTTCTTTCTCCTAACCTGACAGGAAGTTCTATATCCCTAAAAGTCATTGTTGTAAAAGAGCTTTCTCCTGCACTCTTCTTGTGATCTGGTTCATGCCACTTGATGAAAACATGATACATCTTATGCTGCACAGTAAAGCCTAGACAAGGTGTGTTTGATGAGATTGCTACATGAGGGTATGATTCTGTGCATATGGGTCTTATCAAACTGCAGACCAGAAGGTCAAGGCCCATTGACCAGCTCTGAAGAGGACAGGACTTTTTTCAGTTTGTTGATATTTTGTTGAAAACAGATGAAGGAGACAGCGTTCCATAAGCTCAGGGCCACCATATGACCTCAGGCCCTGCCCACTGGCACAGGAACATGGGGGAAATTATACCTATCATCCACTGGCCGAACTGTGTGGTCTTTTTCTAATTCTGCCATCCAGGTGGGATGGGTTTTTCTAATTAGCATTTCGCTGCAGTATAAGTTAGAGCAGTACTTCAAAAACCTTAACAATCGTGAGTCACCTGGGGATCTTTCTAAACTGCACATCCTGATTTGGTAAGTCTGCCCAGCCTGCGAGTCTGTGGCTCTTATAAGTGCCCAGGCGGTGCTGATGCTGCAGCTGGCAGACTGAGGACCACAGTTTACATCACACGTTGTTAAAATAGACCCTGATAAGCCATTTGCGGTAAAGGAGAAACAATCACTCCTAAAGAACATTGATTGGAATCAGGAACCAATCAGAACAAAAGGGTAAACAGTTTTTGTGAGGAAAAAAAATCCTTTACGTACTGGTTTATTTAAATTTATAGTCAGATGAAAGTGTTTCTATGTCCCAGACTGACAGGGAGGGCTGTAGGAGTTATAAAATTTAAGCAGCTTTCCTATAACTATACAGCTGGGAGAAATAAGCATCCTAGCATCAGAGGAAATCCATGCTTCAACACTCTCTTTTGCTGGATCTACACCATAAGTTACTATTACAGGATTGATAATGAAAAACCACTCTAGCATTGGGAAATAAAAAGGATGAGGGACCACCGGGGAATCAGAAAATGAGTTTTACTCTGAGAGTTAGTCTCTAAATGAACCGAAACAGAAGTATACAAAGTCACCTTAAGAAGACAGGAAAGATCCTAAACTTATAACACTTGACTCTAATCTAACTGGAGGAATTATATTTTAAGAGATCATATTGTGAGAGGATAGAAAAAAACAATGCACAGACTAATTTTGACTCTGCTTAACTAAGAGATCGAAAACCTTTTTCGAGACTGTGAAGAGTCTCAAATAGACAGCTTCTAAATTGTCACGGTGAAGATGGATATATCAGTCTATCAGGATATGATGTCATAAAACAGAGATGGCAAACCATGGCCCAAATCTGGCCAAACAAACTTTCCTTGAGTCACAGACATTTCCATTAAGCCACACGTTTGTCTGCTTTCACAAGGCTAAGACAGAGTTGAATAGTAGTGGCAAGCACCATATGGTACACAATGCCTAAAATATTTATTATTTCGTCCTTTATAGGAAGTTTGCCAACCCCCACCATGAAATATTTCCATCAAATAGCTAATTCCCTCTGCTCTAATTCAGTGCTCACTGAGGAAAATTTCTGATTATAGTTTGACTTCCCAGTTAGGTTACCAACAAAGGAAAGTGTGTCTTGGCCACGTATTTATTATTTCTAGCTCTTTTTGCATTCTAGGTGGGCTTTAAAAAAATATCTATCCCTGGGGGCCAGGTTAATATGAATCATTCCATGAGTGATAGTTCCATTCTAAATTTTCTTAAAAATAAATGAATGTTTCCTAAACCTATAGGACTAAATGTTAGAAATACAGATTTTGGTGTGTTCACTTTTCTTCTTGTTAAAATTCATTTTTGATAATTCTTCTAGTGAAGATCTTTGGAAGTTAAATGCAAGCAGTGAGCCTTGCTCTAATTTCTCTTCCCATCAGGAGTCCATTTAATTTTGTTATCCACCAGAGCAGAACTTCCCAATTCTACTGTTTGCTTCTGCAGAAGAATCGAGCATTTTGTATCTTCAGTCTCATTCACTGCCTTGTGATTCTATTGAAACTCTGGTTCACAGAGGAGTTTGTTTTTAACTTGACTGTGCTTTTTCATATTTTTATTTATATTCTAAATTACTATATATTTGGTACAGAAAGGGACAGTCTTGTTACGAACATACTATGCCATCTTGACCAAAAACTACCTTTGCTGGTCTCCAAGAGGACTGTTTTATTTGGTTTAATTGACTGGATAGTTTATTAATTTGTTGTTCAACTAGCATTTATTGAGCACATACTACGTTGTAGGCACTATGTTCAGCTTTGGAGATTCAGAGGTGACATTTATGTGCCTTTGTTGTCCTGTGGAGTTCACAGTTGGAGGTGAGCTGAACCATTTAACAGTCCACCCCTAAAATGTAGCAAAATTGCCAGATTAACAATTCCCAGCTCTGGTCCATAAGGCTACAGTTACAAAACTAATTTCTCCCCTTCAGTTAAATTTATTTATCATCTAAATTATTCTAAGACTGTCCCCAATATGTAGTTCCTCTGCAACACTACAGATAACATATCCAAAAATTAATGCCTTGATAACCAACACAAACAGTAATTTCAATACTGAAATTTTAAACCACCATGGTGTCTGTTAAGGAGGATATTTATATTTGCTTTTTTATTGCTCATTTATTGCAGTCTACAAATTTTAAGAAGGAACAGGCCCCAGCCTTCAAGTGCAGCATTCCATGAACAGATATGGGTGAGTGGCTTCCCCTGGGTCGGCCCAGGCACTTCCTTCACACACTCCTTCTGGTTCAGACCCAATCACTACCCCACTGACTTCAGCTCCTATCTTGGGAAACCCATTGAGCCTTCCTGCAGGCCTGGACTGAAGCTGGCAATTGTTGACCTGCAGAACATGGCCCCACAGCTATGAATCAGTAATTTTGTTTCCAGTGTACTTAGAGGGCCATTTACTTTGCAGTGCCATTCAGAACACTAAGCAAAGCTTTTCTACTTCAAGGAAAGCAGAAGCATGGTGAGACCTTAAGGGAAACTAAGCTGAACCAAATGTGATCTCTTCTAGGATTTTTCTATGTAAAATAATGTAAAATCCTGAGTTCTTAAATCACAATTTAGAAATGAAATAAATGAAATTACTGCTCACCACATATTTTTAATGATATAAATAAGAACAAAAGTGTATCTTTTAAATTAACCTTAATTCCATCTAGTGGTCACTGAAAATTTTTGTCTCAGAAAATTAGTAATAGCTTCAGAAATTAAGAGATTATTTTTAATAATAATAACAATAACTGCTATCAAAAGACTTACTGAGCACTTACTTTGTTCCAGTCTGTGCTCAGCACTTTATATGCATTATCTCATTTTATCATTACAACAACTTTAATAGGTAGGTTTTAATAGCTCCATTACACAGATGAGGAAATTAAGGCTTAATGGGATCGAATAACGTGCCATCTTCAGAGGTATGATAAATATACAGGTGGCATTCAGACCTACAGAGTCTAGTCCATTACCTTTACACTCGACCAGAAAGCTGCACTACTATTAAACCATAAAAGAATATGATTAGTAGACGAAAGCACACACACATATACTTACACATTTACACACAGATCCTAATGTTTGAAAAAAAACATAACCCTCACTTTTCCATTCCATCACAACTCCCATTATGTATCAATTCCCAGATTTCTCCTTCAAGGATGATTTCAATTGCTTCGGCACTTTTACACATTTGAAATTCACATCTGGCATCTCTAAATTGTGATGGACTCATTCATTCATGCAACAAATACTTATTGAATTCTTATACATGAAACTGGGAAGGCCAGTGCTGGGAATGCAGTAGGGAAATGAACAGTCTCTCCCCTCATGGAGCTTTAAGTATAGCAGGACAACAGCTAAACATACATTACACAGATCATGATAGAACCACATAATAAAAAATGATCCCGGGTGGGCCACAGTGGCTCAGCAGGCAAGAATGCTTGCCTGCCATGCCAGAGGACCTGGGTTCAATTCCCGGTGCCTGCCCATGTAAAAAAAAAAATGCTCCCAAGAGAAACACAGGGTGTTGGCAGAATGTTTGACCTGCCTTTGGGGCCTGAACAATGAAAGAGATGGGCAGGCAAGAAGGTTTCCTTAAAGGAATGACTTCTACCCTGCAAGGGTGGTAGTGAGGGTTAGCTGGGTGCAGAGAGATACAGCAAAGAGCATTCCAGGTGAAAGCCAAAGCTTAGCCAACACCAGATTGGCTCTCAGAGGCTGCTAAAAAGCTGGCAGTTCTTACTGGGATCCTCATAGGAAGTTCAACACCTATTGCCTAGAGTCTGAATTATTTGGGGTATATTTTGTTTCAAAGCAATATAGAGTGTTCACCTGAAGTGCTCAGAGCTTTTAGCACATATTTTCAGGTGGCTGGAAAAATTACACTAATTATGCATGTGGCAACACCCCATTTTCAGAATTTGCTAAAAGGAAACTATTTTAGCTTCCTAAGCTGCTTAAGAAAATATCATGACATGGTTCAGCTAAAACCATGGGAATTTATTGACTCACAGTTTGGAGGCTGAGAAAGTTTTCAAATCAAGGCATCATCAGTGTGATGCTTTCTTCCCAAAGACCCGCTGCTGGCGCTCTGAGGCTCTTCTGCCATGTGGTGAAGCACGTGGTGCGTCTTCTGGTCTCTCCCTTCTCTTCTGTCATGTGGTGAAGCACATGGCACGTCTTCTGGTCTCTCCCTTCTCTTCTAGGCTGCGTTGGTTTCAGCCTTTTGTTCTGTTCTCTCTCTCTGAGACTGAATTTCATTCTCTTACAAAGGACTCTAGTAATAGGATTAAGGTCCATTCTGATGGAGGTGGGTCACACCTTAACTGAAGTAACCTCATCAAACGATCCTACCTTCAATGGATTCACACCCACAGGAGTGGATTAAATTCAAGAATATGTTTTCTGGGGTATATACAGCTTAAAACCACCACAGAAGGATCTGAAGAGGATGTGACAAAGATGGGCATGGAGTTTTGAGGTTAGCAATAGGGGAAAGAAGAGGATGGCTCTAAGACAGCGTAAGTGACCTACACAAGGATTTCTAAAATTCTAGTGTGCTCTCTGGAAGCTTTCTCGGGGCATCCCATGTGTAGAGAAAGAGGACGTAAATGTGAATAATCTGTTCTGGCTTCACAATGGAAAGGTGAGATCAGCCAGTGTAAGCTGATGGTAGAGAGAGGGATAATCAGATTTCCTAATAGCAGGTCTTGTGGCACAGGAATTGGGCCCCTGCCTTTGATGCCAAGGCCCTGTGATTCTGAGAGAGAATGGAGCCACAGAAGCAGGTTCGAACTTGGGTCCTCTTGGAAAATGCCCAGGCCCTGGGAAAGGCAGAACGCCTACTCTTCCACCTCTAAAACATGGGGATTACGGCCTCTGGTCGCTCAAGACCCACTGCCTGGTCAAGAACAAGGCTCATAGAAGGCTTCCTCGTTCAGAGCCTGGCGGCCTGGGGACCCTCCAGCTCTGCCTCTGGACATTTGATCGTGCAGCTTCTTTGCCCTCTAATGCCAGCCCCCTGGGTAAGACCACACTCGTGCCCTCTTACTCTTAAGTCTGCTGTCTCATAACTTCAACATTGGCAGAGACTCAGTCCTCTGTTTGCCTAGGAGAAATCAGAAATCCAGGGACCTTAAAGCTAGAGAATCTGAACTGTCTCTCCCTTTAAGAACTAGGAGTCAATAGGTTCCCCAGTATCTCTCCTAAGAGAGAAAATATATATAGCCTTATCCCCACTCAGACCTACCACCCTAAGCAGGCTTCTTGGGATATATTCCATGTCTGGATTTACATGTTTCCAATTTGCTTGGGAATCATTTTCCCATACACCTGTTTCCAACTAATTTTCTGGAAATCCTCAATGACATAGAAGATATGTCTATGAGATATGAGATATGGTTCATGTGTTTTTCAATAACTGCAAAGAAAGTGTTCATGCAACAGCTCTCTCCAAAGCATTTTTAACCATTTTTTTTTAACCTACAGCTACCTGAACAGCAAATAGGATAGAGGATATCTTCCAACACTGTGTTCCCTTGCAGAATCTCAACGGTTAGTCTATATACAATTCAGGAACTCTGAGTTACTTTGTCATATATGAAATTAGTATAAAAGACCACATTTAAACTACAATTTTTAATACTTTGAACAAATCATTTTCATAGAAAATACTAAAACTATGATACTGAAACTCTTTTAGAGACATAATGGTGACTATGCTGATTGAAGTTTCCATTGGTACTTATAAATCATTCCAGTGACTCTTTAATAGGATTTTAAAGTCTGTTTTGAGATTATGAAAGTAATACTTATAGCAGCTAATACAAAAAAACATGGGAGGAACAGTGAACAAAACTTGAAAATACAAACAAACTAATATTAATGTCACTTAACCCAGAGATAAACATTAATACCTAATGCTTCCTTCCAGTCTTTTTTTCTATGGATATTTTACTAAGATTAGCTTGTATAGACAATTTTGTAACTTAATTTATTCACTTAACATAATAATTTTCTTTTGTTCTTATAAATTTGTTGTTAGCATTACCTTAATATCTGGATAATATTTCCATAGGTAGCTTATAGTGGTTTACTTAACTCATTTCCCTTTTGTTAAACATGTGGGATTTTTTCCAATGTTCAACATATAATACTAAATAATGTATGCATAATAAATAGCCTATAACACATGTACAATAAATAATATATTACACAGGATTGTGTCTTTAAAACACGGTTTATCAACCAGGACAGAATTTGGTAAACAGTAGACAATATTGTCAAGTGATTAAGTAACTGAATCCGTTTATTGGTATGTTTGAACGAAATTTAGGAAAGCAGTAATACAAATTACAAAGGCAATAACTTGGTAAACCCCACCCAAAACCATTCTAGCCAATCCTAAAGAATACTTAGGGCAGATAGTCATAGACCAAGAAACAGGATCCTCCAAAGGGGTTGATTTGTCGACATCAACAGTGAGGAAGCTGCCAAGCTGCCCAGGAGGCCATGGAAGATGGTGAAATTGATGCAAACGAAGTTACTTTGGACTGGACCAAGCCCAAGGGGAAAGGTGGCTTTGGGGGGTGTGGAGGAGGCAGATGAGGATTTGGAGGCTGAGTTGATGGCAGAGGCCGGGGAGGTTTTGGAGGGTGAGGAGGGTGAGGAAGGGGCAGAGGAGGAGGAGGAGAACACAAGCCACAAGGAGAGAAGACAAAATTGAATAGTTTCTTCTGTCCTTGTCTGTCTATCCCTCTTCTATTTGAAAGAAAGGACTCTGGGGTTTTTACTCTGTCACCTGATCAACGGCAGAGCCTTCTGAGGGCACTCCTTCTGGGGATACAGTCCTATGGTCCACTTGGAAATAATGTACAGATAAAATTTCAAGGGAGAGCTCATCTGCAGAGGGCCCCAGAGAACTTGCAGCAGCCAGAGAAGGAAGAGGAGGAGAGAGAAGGTGAACAGGCAGCAGCAATGGGTAACCAGTGCAGCAAACACAAAACCCTGCTTGAGAAACCCATGCCTTGCCAGTGTCACCGCAGGCTTGCTCATGAGGCCTCTGTTGAGCAGGAAGAAGAACCGAGGCATCTCCCTGGGACTCTTCGCCCTCTGCCTGGGCGCAGTCCGCTGTCTGCAGAAACAGCTACTAGGGGAGTAGAAACAATACAGAACAGCTCCCGGAGCCACGACAGAGATCAAGAAGACAGCGTACCCCATCCTGGAACGGCTGACTGGCTGAGAGAACCCGCTCCGGTGAGATCGCCGAGGGGCGCGGGCTTCCCCGTGTGGGGGGGCGGCAAGCGGCCGGAGTCCCTCCCCTCCTCCTTCCCGGGCCAGCTGGCAGAATTGGGCAGGTGGTCCCCTCCAGCCACGGCGGCTGGCGTCCCCACCACACGCGGCCCCCAGACCAACTGAGAGAATTGGATTGGAAATCCCCAGGTCGCGGAGAATGGTGACTGGGGGGGTCCCTTCCAAACACGTGACTCCCCGGTCCGGCTGGGAACGGTGCACTCCCCCGGGCCGCAGTGGCTGGCGCCTCCCGCTTGGCACCCCAGGCTGACTAAGAAATTCAGACAGATGCTCCCAGTCTGCGGCGGCTGGCGACCCTCCCCGAGTTCGGACCCCCAGGCCGGCTGGCACTCTTTCAAGCCGCTTCGGCTGGTGAACCTCCCCCACGGCGAGAGTTTTCCAAAGTTAAAGGACCCACAGCACCTTTTACTGGTGGGACCTGCAGACAAACGTGTGCCACGAGTGCCACCTACTGGGCAGGATAAGAAAAACAGAATGCAGAGATTTCACAGAAAAATCTTTCAACCTGTGGGGTCCAACATCCAGGGAAATCGGACTAAATGCCCAGATGCCAGCAGAAGATAACGGATCACGCTGAGAAAATTGAAAATATGGCCCAGTCAAAGGAACAAACCAATAGTTCAAATGAGATACAGGAGCTGAGACAACAAATGCTGAATATACGAACAGAAATGGAAAACCTCTTCAAAAATGAAATCGATAAATTGAGGGAGGACATGAAGAAGACATGGGCTGAACAAAAAGAAGAAATAGAAAAGCTGAAAAAACAAATCACAGAACTTATGGAAGTGAAGGATAAAATAGAAAAGATGGAAAAAACAATGGATACCTACAATGATAGATTTAAAGAAACAGAAGATAGAATTAGTGATTTGGAGGATGGAACATCTGAATTCCAAAAAGAAACAGAAACTATCCTGAAAAGAATGGAAAAATTTGAACAGGGTATCAGGGAACTCAAGGACAATGTGAATATACACGCACAAATATACGTGTTGTGGGTGTCCCAGAAGGAGAAGAGAAGGGAAAAGGAGGAGAAAAACTAATGGAAGAAATTATCACTGAAAATTTCCCAACTGTTATGAAAGACCTAAAATTACAGATCCAAGAAGTGCAGTGCACCCCAAAGAGATTAGACCCAAATAGGCGTTCTCCAAGACACTTACTAGTTAGAATGTCAGAGGTCAAAGAGAAAGAGAGGATCTTGAAAGCAGCAAGAGAAAAACAATCTGTCACATACAAGGGAAACCCAATAAGACTATGTGTAGATTTCTCAGCAGAAACCATGGAAGCTAGAAGACAGTGGGATGATATATTTAAATTACTAAAAGAGAAAAACTGCCAACCAAGACTCCTATATCCAGCAAAATTATCCTTCAAAAATGAGGGAGAAATTAAAACATTCTAGACAAAAAGTCACTGAGAGAATTTGTGACCAAAAGACCAGCTCTGCAAGAAATACTAAAGGGAGCACTAGAGTCAGATACAAAAAGACAGAAGAGAGAGGTATGGAGAAGAGTGTAGAAAGAAGGAAAGTCAGATATGATATATATAATACAAAAGGCAAAATGTTAGAGGAAAATATTATCCAAACAGTAATAACACTAAATGTTAATGGACTGAATTCCCCAATCAAAAGACATAGACTGGCAGAATGGATTAAAAAACAGGATCCTTCTATATGCTGTCTACAGGAAACACATCTTAGACCCAAAGATAAACATAGATTGAAAGGGAAAGGTTGGGAAAAGATATTTCATGCAAATAACAACCAGAAAAGAGCAGGAGTGGCTATACTAATATTCAACAAATTAGACTTCAAATGTAAAACAGTTAAAAGAGACAAAGAAGGACACTATCTACTAATAAAAGGAACAATTAAACAAGAAGACACAACAATCATAAATATTTATGCCCAAACCAGAATGCCCCAAAATACGTGAGGAATACACTGTAAACACTGAAAAGGGAAATAGACACAAATACCATAATAGTTGGAGACTTCAATTCACCACTCTCATCAATGGACAGAACATCTAGACAGAGGATCAATAAAGAAATAGAGAATCTGAATATTACTATAAATGAACTAGACTTAACAGACATTTATAGGACATTACATCCCACAACAGCAGGATACACCTTTTTCTCAAGTGCTCATGGATCATTCTCAAAGATAGACCATATGCTGGGTCACAAAGCAAGTCTTAACAAATTTAAAAAGATTGAAATCATACACAACACTTTCTCGGATCATAAAGGAATGAAGTTGGAAATCAATAATAGGCCGAGTGCCAGAAAATTCACAAATACGTGGAGGCTCAACAACACACTCTTAAACAACGAGTGGGTCAAAGAAGAAATTGCAAGAGAAATTAGTAAATACCTCGAGGTGAATGAAAATGAAAACACAACATATCAAAACTTATGGGACGCAGCAAAGGCAGTGCTAAGAGGGAAATTTATTGCCCTAAATGCCTATATCAGAAAAGAAGAAAAGGCAAAAATGCAGGAATTAACTGTCCACTTGGAAGAACTGGAGAAAGAACAGCAAACTAATCCCAAAGCAAACAAAAGGAAAGAAATAACAAAGATTAGAGCAGAAATAAATGAAATTGAGAACGTGAAAACAATAGAGAAAATCAATAAGACCAGAAGTTGGTTCTATGAGAAAATCAATAAGATTGATGGGCCCTTAGCAAGACTGACAAAAAGAAGAAGAGAGAGGATGCAAATAAATAAGATCAGAAATGGAAGAGGAGACATAAATACCGACCTCACAGAAATAAAGGAGGCAATAACAGGATACTATGAACAACTTTACGCTAATAAATACAACAATTTAGAGGAAATGGACGGGTTCCTGGAAAGACATGAACAACCAACTTTGACTCAAGAACAAATAGATGACCTCAACAAACCAATCACAAGTAAAGAAATTGAATTAGTCATTCAAAAGCTTCCTAAAAAGAAAAGTCCAGGACCAGACGGCTTCACATGTGAATTCTATCAAACATTCCAGAAAGAATTAGTACCAACTCTCCTCAAACTCTCCAAAAAAATTGAAGTGGAGGGAAAACTACCTAATTCATTCTATGAAGCCAACATCACCCTCATACCAAAACCAGGCAAAGATATTACAAAAAAAGAAAACTACAGACCAATCTCTCTAATGACTATAGATGCAAAAATCCTCAATAAAATTCTAGCAAATCATATCCAACAACACATTAAAAGAATTATACACCATGACAAAGTAGGATTCATCCCAGGTATGCAAGGATGGTTCAACATAAGAAAATCAATTAATGTAATACACCATATCAACAAATCAAAGCAGAAAAATCACATGATCATCTCAATTGATGCAGAGAAGGCATTTGACAAGATTCAACATCCTTTCCTGTTGAAAACACTTCAAAAGATAGGGATACAAGGAAACTTCCTTAAAATGATAGAGGGAATATATGAAAAACCCACAGCTAATATCATCCTCAATGGGGAAAAATTGAAAACTTTCCCCCTAAGATCAGGAACAAGACAAGGATGTCCACTATCACCACTATTATTCAACATTGTGTTGGAGGTTCTAGCCAGAGCAATTAGACAAGAAAAAGACACACAAGGCATCAAAATTGGAAAGGAAGAAGTAAAACTATCACTGTTTGCATATGATATGACACTATATGTCGAAAACCCGGAAAAATCCACAACAAAACTACTAGAGCTAATAAATGAGTACAGCAAAGTAGCAGGTTACAAGATCAACATTCAAAAATCTGTAGCTTTTCTATACACTAGTAATGAACAAGCTGAGGGGGAAATCAAGAAACAAATCCCATTTACAATTGCAACTCAAAGAATAAAATACCTAGGAATAAATTTAACTAAAGAGACAAAAAACCTATATAAAGAAAACTACAAAAAACTGTTAAAAGAAATCACAGAAGACCTAAATAGATGGAAGGGCATCCTGTGTTCATGGAATGGAAGGCTAAATATAGTTAAGATGTCAATCCTACCTAAATTGATTTACAGATTCAATGCAATACCAATCAAAATCCCAACAACTTATTTTTCAGAAATAGAAAAACCAATAAGCAAATTTATCTGGAAGGGCAGGGTGCCCCGAATTGCTAAAAGTATCTTGAGGAAAAAAAACGAAGCTGGAGGTCTCGCGCTGCCTGACTTTAAGGCATATTATGAAGCCACAGTGGTCAAAACAGCATGGTATTGGCATAAAGATAGATATATCGACCAATGGAATCAAATAGAGTGCTCAGATATAGACCCTCTCATCTATGGACATTTGATCTTTGATAAGGCAGTCAAGCCAACTCACCTGGGACAGAACAGTCTCTTCAATAAATGGTGCCTAGAGAACTGGATATCCATATGCAAAAGAATGAAAGAGGACCCATATCTCACACCCTATCCAAAAGTTAACTCAAAATGGATCAAAGATCTAAACATTAGGTCTAAGACCATAAAACAGTTAGAGGAAAATGTTGGGAGATATCTTATGAAACTTACAATTGGAGGCGGTTTAAGTTCCATGACAACAGTGACCATGCCTGCCTTATCACCAGCTACAAGTACGTTGCCTGGCACAAAAATACGATATTTTTAAGTGGGTAAATAGACCTAAAACAACTCCTAAGTTTGGCAAGTGACTAGTTCTGAACTCTACTCAAGTGAACATATGTTCTATTTTTTTTCTAGAAGTCACCAGAATGAAAATTTTTAGTCAGCTTTGCCTTTACCTCAGATGTGGCAGTCTCCTGGGCAAACACAAAGGCAGTCTTGACTTTTTTTGACTAAAACAAAACAAAAAAACCACCTGTGTTAATCTCAGGTCTACTGAGAACACAGTAGACCTATCATACTGCCCACAAATTGTTTCTAACTCTTCAGAACAAGGATTACTCAGCAATTTTGGAAGTTGCCAACTTAGAAAACAATTCTCACTCCATGCAAACAGGAGACGGCATTTGAAAATTGAACTTTTAGTAAATTCGCTGTTCTCTGAGTCTTATTCAACTTCTATATTCATTGATAGCACCAAGAATATATATAATCCAGGAGTCATGGTTGGGTATTACTTCAAACCATTACAAAATGAATTCATGGCATTGTACTTATAGCAACAGGCCAATCCAATTTGCTGTCCACAATGCCTAGCCCACCTCTCACAGCCAAGCAACCACTTCTTTCCTTACAAATCCTTCATCCTCCTTTTTGTTTTTTCAAAATGCTCCAGGCCCAATATTACCACTGAAGGTAATATTCAGTGTCTACTCTAAGATTTTGCCTGCCTTCCATGAATTCGGAAATGGATCTCTGTGACAATATTGAAGATTTCTTATCTCTAGAGTAACTGTACTTCCCAGTTACCTTAGGGCAATCCCACTTCATGCCAGTTATCCTGGAATTCCATTTAGCTTAGCATTTGTTCCAGACTTTTTTTTTTTCATTTCTAATGAAGTATTAGTAATAGTTGCTTTGAAATAAGCCTGGATGAATTTGGTAGAGCCTTCACTTGTGTTTCATTCTGCACACATTCTCTCATCTAATAGTTTGTGAGATGTATTTGCAGGAAACAGACCTATCACTCTAACTTGTGGTCAAATTTGGAAGGTAGCCAGCAATCACCCTTTCTCTTTTCCTGAGCCAATCTAAACCCTTCCGAGACTAGTACACTGGGAGCTAAATGAAGCACATTTATTTGTTCTGGTTTCAGGAAGTAGTACTCCATGTATTAAGCACCAAAACCTTCACTGTTTGAAGGTTTTGGAAAATTGTCATTATTGGAAAACAGAGTTTGTAAATAGAAAGAAATTTAAATTTACCCATGTAAAAGAAAGGAACCAAACATTTTAAGTAATGGGTCAAATGGTATAGATTTATTTTTGAAAGTCTATATTTCTACCTTGGAATGTCTTGATTTAGGGAAAGAAATTTAATGACGCCTCAAGGAGAAGAGAGGGAACAGCTCACATAACGAAGATAGCTAATAAAATAGCATTGAATTCTTAAAAACAACACATTTCTGAGGCACAATAATTTTCAGCTTTAAATTTTAAACCCAGAAAAACTATCAATTTAAACCCAGAAAAATTATCAGAGGGAAGAATAAAGACCCTTTAAGACAAAAAAGTGCCTAAGTTTACCTTCCATTCACCTTCCTAAGGAAGCTATTGGAAAATGTTCCTTATGAAAATGAGGGCACAGACCAAGAAAGAGGAAGACAAGAGTTCCAGAAAATTGGGAATTCAACATCAAGGTAGACCCAGAACAATGTGGGTAATTGGTCTCCAAAACAAACAGTCCATATTGAATAAGGAAGGGGGCTTCAGAGGGGTATATGTCACAAGAAAAAAAAAAAAAAGGTGGTACATGGGGGAAGAACCAAAAGATAATGTGATCTGTTGCCCATATTGTCAGATATTCATTTTTTTCATTATTAGAGAAATTATAGGTTTACAGAACAATCATGCATAAAATATAGGATTCTCATACACCACCCCATTATTAATATGTTGCATTGGTATGATGCTTTTGTTACAATTGATGAAAGTGCAATTTTATCATTGACTGTTAGATATTATTTTAAGGAGTTTGAAGTTGTTTAGTTAGGTAGAATAAAAATAAGCATTAAAAAAGGAGGTATTTATTAACTTGGAAAAAGAAGTTGAGCAAGAAAGGAAATGTAATCACAATACACTAAATTTTTTGCCTCCAGTTGTGATATAAACATAGTGGTGATTTAGCAGAATTGTGTGTATCCTTAGATGTGTGTCATCGTGTGGGTGTGCGTGCACGTACGTGCTTGTGTGTATAGGGGGGTCTAACCTTTTAAAATTCTTATTCCTTCTTAGAGTCTAGGAAAGCCATAATGTTTAAACTCAAGAAGTAAGAGAAAATGAAAGCATTAACATATTGTTTAGAAGTATGGAGGACAGAAGAAACTACTAAAACAGTTAATAGTGGCTGTGTCTAGGTGGCACAAATAGATGAGGAAGAGAAAAAGGAAGTAGGTGACTGCTCTGGGCCCTGGGATACTTTTTTATTCTAAAAAAAATATGCATATGTATTGCTTTGAAGAAGAAATTAACACACCTTCAATTTCTTCTCCTTGTATCCCTAACCCTTTTTCAACTATTCATGGGGAAGGCATCTTGCACAGGCCTAGGAAGAGAGGGTGTGAAGAGGTTGGATAAAAAGGAACTTGGGAGGGTGCTCGGGTGGGTCAGTGGTAGAATGCTTGCCTTCCATGCAGGAGACCCGGCTTCGAGTCGCAGTTCATGCACCAGAGGAAAAAAAAAGGAAATTGGGGTGGTTCTGAGGACAGAGAAAGGAGGAAGGCAATGTTCTCCACATTTGCTTGAGGCCAACCCCGCAGAGAATAGTATGAGAAAATTCCTACTCAGAATCCTGGACATTTATCAATAGTGGCTTTCATAAGTCTCAAGGCACTTCTGTCAGAATTCCTTCTGCAAGTCAGAATTCCTTCTGCAAGTGATCTGGAAGAGTGAACAAATATCTTGGCAGGCTCTAGCTTTCGATACTTGTTTTCATATAAGTCTTCAGTTTGATTGGGCACTCTTTTTTTTATGATGGTAACTTCCTGCCTTTGTAACCGTCTTCAGTTTCTGTGTGTCCAGGACTCAGAGGGCAGATGTTAGAAGTTTAGTGAATATGATGTGAGTGTATGGCTGGGTGCTTGTGTCTGTAGCGAGGCTGTCATCCCTCTTATATCATTCACTATGCTTTATGCATTTTAATTTTGTCAATGATTCTTCATTAGCATTTAATCACAGGTAATAAGGGGGAAGAAGCTCCAAAATGCTTAAGCAAAAATCAGTCCAATTATTCTATATTCCCATGTCTAGGAGACTCCATTCCATTCAATTAACATGACATTTAATGAGTATTAGCTAAGTGCTGTGAGGAAGTAAGAAACCACAGGCAAGAATCAGACTTATGGGCCACAGTGGTTCAGCAAGCAGAATTCTCACCTGCCATGCCAGAAGCCCGGGTTCAGTTCCCGGTGCCTGCCCATGCAAAACAAAACAAAAACAAAAGAATCAGACTGCTTTCAGTTTTCTGAGGATTGACCACCTAACTAGACAGAGACACTAATAGAAATGTCTCTAGCTTCCGAAGACTCTTAAGTGCTATGGGAGTGCAAGAGAGGGTCAGGGGAAAAGTAATTCTGACCAAAAGCTCTAGATGGGATTTGAGTTGGGCCTTGAAGAATAGGTAGGGTTTCTCAATGGATATGAGTTGAATAGAATTCAAGTGGAGGGTATAATTGGGCAAAGACATGTGTAATGTAGAACGCATTTGAGGAGTAAGAAATGGGAGGACGCTCTTGGACCACAGGCTATGGGGGAGCATGTGGATGTACACTGAAGGCAGTGAAAAGCTGAAAATAGGAACTTTCTATGGAGGAAAGCTAATGACTTCAGTCCCCTATTCATTAAAATTTTCTGTAGTATTGAAGTCTTATTGCCTGGGAGATTGAAATAATGTCCACAACACAAATGAGATGATTGGGAAAAGAAAGTGGATTAGAATTCAATTTTGGTTATGTTGATTTTGAAAGTATGATGGTAATTTAAATGCATGGACCTCCACTAATGATTGTAAATGTGACAGAGAAGCAGTTCAAAAGGCAGGATTAGATTTAGAGATTAAACAATCTACCAAACAGAGAAGAGATAGAGAGGAGAGTGTTAGCAGACTTGCAGGAAGCCTGATATGGAGGGTGTTGGAATTGGTGAGTGATCATCTATTAAAATGCATTCCAGCACATCTGGGTGAGGGCTTGCTCTTTAGTTTAGCAATTAAGAGTGAAGTTTGAAAACAAAAATGATTGCGGGCAGAAGCAAGGCATCAAAGAGAAGATGGAAGGAGAAGAGAAGAAAAAGCAGTATAAACCTCTTGCTTAAGGAAAGATAAAGTTGGTGGAAACTAGACTAGATAATTAGACCCTTGTTTAACTGGGTTAATTACAATAAGCCTGTGGATTTAACAACACCTGTCAGCAAACAAACACAGCTGCATCTTCTTGTGGTATATATAAATATTTCTATTGTATCTGTATCTTCTTATATCATTGCATTCTTAATGATTTTGCTTGACACCATCCATCTCTTTTAGAAGAATTAAGAATATACAATTTGGAAAATTAATTTAATTATTTCCTTTTTTACTAATTCCCATTATTTGGCAATTTCATATTATTCAAACCAACTGAAAGGGAGTGAGAAATTATTTTGTTACCAGTAGTTAAGAGCACTATGGGCACAGTGAAAATACCACAGACTTGAGATTTATTTTCTGATTTAACCATCACTTTTACCATGGCCAGTATAGTGAATCTGGTGTATTACATTTAGGATGCAAACAGGGGAGTGAGTTAAGAGCACAGGGAGCATGGAGCAAGGGTTAGGACAGGACGTCACAAAGGAATTGAGGTTGGCGCACTTCAGGAGAGCCTCACAGTCCATCCTGAGGACTTCAGCTGTTATTCTGAATGAAATGGTACACAGTCACATATCTTATTGAACTTCTTAGCCATAGCTGCCTCTCATGTCACGTCACTGATATTTTTCTGAAGATTTTTTCAATATAGCTTTATTATTTTTGCTTTTATAAAATTGCCTGCCGGGCGGGCCGCGGTGGCTCAGCGGGCAAAGTGCTTGCCTGCTATGCCGGAGGACCTCGGTTCGATTCCCGGCCCCAGCCCATGTAACAAATACGGAGAAACAGAATACAATAAAACAAGAAAATGTTTAAAGATGTTTCCCTTTCTTCTATCCTTCCTTCCTTCTCTCTGTCTTTCCTTTTAAAAAAAAAAAAAAATTGCCTGCTATCTTTTTGAAAGTTGCATATGGTAAGTAAATTAGGAATTGTCAGCATTTCCAAATGACTTTATTTTTTTGTAGTAGGAACCGTAATAGTTTTAATTGAGAAAATATTCTCTCTGAAGATACTGGGATATCTGTTAAGAGTAAAATCTGCTAAATGGTGATGTCCTCCATTCTAATTGTCTTCATATTGAAATTTATATGTATTTTGTCTAAATATTTTCGCAGGTTTATGTTTTTGCCTCCATTCAAACTACTTTTTTTTTTTTTACAAATATTACAAATCACAACTTGCCAAATAAATTGAGCTTTATGATTCTTTTGAACATATTGCCACATTTAGATGCTGCAGACTTATAGACCTTCTCCATTTCATTTAATGACAGTAGAGACTTTAACTTCACTTTACTCTGTTTAGCTATATTTTCCTTTATTTGTCAACTAATAATGTTATGCAATAATTCTGTGCCAAAATTATATTATTTTAATGGTTTCCCTATGATTTTAGTATCATAAACTTTATTAGGTGAAATCTTAAAGGGTAATTCCTTTAATTAAGAAACCAATATAAAAACAGAACTTCTGTGATTGAAGCCTATAGCTGCTGTGTTGCTTCAAGTGAGTGAAACATGAAACGTTCAACACAACAAAGCAAATAGAATTAACATGTCAGGTATTAGAAAATGAAATTCAGCCATATATTAAACATTGTTGGCAAATTTTTTTGCAGAAATCTTGGTGTATATGCAAAAAAATAAAAATAAAAAGGCTGCGTTCTATAGACAATGCATTCCGTGTGCCTAGAGGGGTGGGAAAGGGCTGAGAAATTGGAGAGTCTGAGAGTGGTGGTGGAAAAAATCTGTTTTGTTTGTGTTTTCCTGTTTTGATCCAGAAACACCTCATGATTTTAAAGTTATCGTCTTTCAGATCACTTCTGCATATATCAGTTCTCACAAACCATTTACTGAAAAGCTGTCATTTGCCAATACAGTCAGCATTCATCTTCGTGCTTACAGGGTAGGTGGGTTGGAAGAAATCAAGGTCACCAAGAGAGCAAGGCAAGGCTGGCATGCAACCTACACTCCACGAGGCCCATGGATCAGCCAATAGTCTTCAGCATGTTTGCATTTGAGAGAATTGTAAAGATGAACATGAGATCATGGCATTAAGAGGTGATCCAACTGTGGCATAGGGAGGAGACATTGTACCAGTGAAGCTTAAGATTGGAAGGGAGCCTTTAAAATATGCCAAAAGTGATTCAGAGAAGCTAAGTAAGTCTCCACAGGTATGCAGAACCACAGACATGAAAAGAAAGGAAAATATTAGTGAGTATATTAACATGAAGCCCAGGCTAATGGGAACTTTTAGCATACAAGTAGGAAATTGGCAAGAAAAAAGGAAAGAAAGGGCAGTAATCATGTGGCAGGCTTGGGAACAGTGTGTATCTAGTTAAGAAGGCGGCATCTCCAATTGTTGATATATTATTTGTTATGCCTGCCAAGACCTCCGTTTTAGTGATTCTAGCCCATTTGTCTCCTCAAAAGAAAACAAGAGTAGGAAATACAGTACCTAAGGTCTGAATAAAATGTGCATATTTTAACCTAGATTTATGTGATCTCAAAGACTTCTCCCCCCATCATCTGTTTTTGCTGTCTTCTCTTAGTCCCATCCCCCTTCTTCCAGGTGACATTAAAGCCATCCAGGTCTTAGGGTCAGAGGATGAAAGGATCATTATTCAGAGATAAATGGACTGCCTGCTGCAAACCTTATGCTCTATCCCCAGAAAATTCCACTCATCCACTGGACAGCTCTTTGTATCTTCAGCATTTACTTAAGAATATAGGCTTTTGTAGTTATCTTTGCACTTGGGGCCCTCCCCCATGCTCAGCATCGTAATATTGAGAGGAAAATGCCTGGAAATCATGCAGTCCAGCCAGGAGAGCTCCTACACATTCAGTACACACAAGCATGCTTGCAGCCTATTGAGTGTCTATTGCAGAATGGCAGGCAGCAGCAGCATCTCCAAATCCCCAGTGCTCAGCTGGTAAACCTGAACTGACATGACCTAATTCTATTGACATGACATACATTTAGCTAGTGTCCCAGTGATGAAAGTCTTTGCCATAAATGTACACTAAGATGTGGATGCCGTTTATACATACAAGCTGATACTAGATGGAGAAGAAACAGATTGATCTCTCATACTTCCTGTTCTATTAGTTAATAGCTTAGGGTTTCAGAATTCAGGAGGCAAAAGACCACCCCAGTTGCAAACAAAGTCAGGTTTACTCCCCACCCTACCTATCCATGAGGAAAGACCAAAGAAAAGGAAGATTCCTCTGGAGGGAGAGTTGAGGTGAATATGGAGGTTTATTTCTATAGCAGAAATAATCATATTTTTAAATTTAGTGTGTGTGTGTGGGGGGGGAGAAGTAGAGTAAAACATGGTAGATCAAGGTGGTCACCAAGAAAACATTTAAAAACAAAAGCTGACCTTCATTTTAACATTATCTCCTTAAATTGGGAATATGTGTGGCCTTCTGAATACCTTTGAAGCCTCACTCAGATTTTTTTTCTCTTGAGGAAAAAAAATGCTCCACAATCCATCACAATTCTGAGTCATGCTGGCAGTTTTTACTTGAAACCAATTATAACAGGCTCTGACAGAAATATTACTTTCAGTAGGTCTAGACAGCTTGCAAATTCTGCAAAACAACTCTTGAAAATTAAAACAATAGAGCAGAATAATCTGACACATTCTGTTCTTTTTTTCCTGGTTTATTCAAAGTGCTTATATCAGGTAAGGCTCTACTCAAAATTTGTTATATTTTAATATTTTTTTCTAGAAATGCTCAATCACTAGACTGAGTCCAAATTAGCCAGGTAAAGTAAAGAAAAAAGGTGAAGACATTTTTTTCTCAGTAAACCAAAGTTGTGGAGGAAACTGAGACAAAATTCCTTTTGAAGTAAAAAAAAATTATATATATATATATTATATATACATATTTTTATATATTTTATATATTTAAAAACTGTGAACAAGTTTTTAGATCACATCCCATTTTGACTTGCCTGTACAAACATAGCCATAGGATTTTAATGACAGTTTTTAAAAACTACATTTCTCTGAGCTTTATAAAACTTATCATTTTCTAATAAGAAGCTAAGGAATCAGAGAGTCCATCAGTGAAGCTGCCTGGTCAGGCCCTGTGAAGCTCAGCAACGCGCACACAAATGCCAGCCCCAACAAATTGGCAAGATAGCTCAAAAGTCTAAAAATTACTCAGAAAATCTTCATAAAAAAGTTAATCTTAAGTTATATACACAAGGATATTCAGTGAACATTTTTATTAATGGCAAAACTTAGAAACTTCCTAAATGTCAAATAATAGAAGATAATTAAATAAAGTATGGAAAAAGCATACAATGGAACAAGCCATTACAAATAATGAAAGAATAGATTATACTTATTGTTACTAAGTGAAAAAAAAACAGTTACACTTCAGGATGATGATTAGTATATGAGTTTTTAAACACATTCACATGGAAGGCATCTGAAGAATGTACACTAAAATTAATATGATTGTACATACAAAATAGAATGGTAAGTAATTTTTTTCTTTTTGCTATTCTGCATTTTCCATTTTTCTGCAATAACTATAGATTTCTTACATAATAAAAATTTTAATATTTACAAGAGATTGCCAATATCAATGAACAGAATAGCTGGTTTCCTTGGAGAAGTTGTAAGAAATGACTCTTCATTTCAGTGAATGAAAATTAAATGGATTCCTATAAGGAAAAACCTTTCCTTTGGCCAGGTTCTCTAAAAAGCAGAACAGTTTGTGGGAAACATCAACAGAGCTAGTGAAGACCACCGAACACTTTATACATTGGCCATTTATTAAATGGCTCATTGGCTGATTTATTCCAACACTGAAACAGCAGCAGTTGAGAGATGCCAGCAGAGGGCTGAAGACTTTGTGGTGGTGGTGCTGGTGTCTTCTAGGGGGCCAGCTGGCTTCTGGGGAAGTATTATTGCGGATAGTGCCCACATCAGCTCAGCATAGTCTAGGGAATGCTTCTTGGCTTAGCAAATCCCAAAGCTTGCTTTTTTTTAATAATACCCTGAAGTGATCCAACCCTGTCAAGAGTTCTGTTTAGTACAATTTACACCAAACTACAAGAGACAAAGACAGATAATTGATTGATTCATAACAAGAAACTCAGTCAAGCAGAGCAGAATGCTGCCATCATTAGAATAGCTCAGGCTTTTCCTCTGGATACACTGTGGGAGAGCTAGTGATAGGGTCAGACCAGTGCTCTAGAAAGAGCATTCCAACAGCTGTTCAAGATAGATTAGACACATGTCTATATACCCCAATTTTCCTGGGATGGTCCTTTTGGTTGCCTGCTTCTGAATGTAATGTTTAATAACACCCTGCTTCATTCTCGGAAGTGTTTTGCTATGGTTGGTAAGTTATATTATCAGTCTAATTAGAAAAGATAGTAGGGGGAACTGAGAAATGAGTTTTTAGAATACATGAAAAATCCAGGAAAGAAACAATGAGAGCCAAAACATGTATGGCAGAAAAGAGATTAAAGAGATTGAGATGAAGCAAAGTCTAGGTGGTAGAATCTGTATGGTTCTGATGAATAATTGCATAAGAGGAATGAACAAAGAGTAAGATTTGATTTCAACATGCCTGCCTTGGAAAATTGGTGTCTGCTGATGATTCCATTAACAAATGCGAGAAGAAAGTTTGATAAGACAGAATCTGAGTTTTAGTTTTGAAATTGTTGGGTTTGGCATACCTATGGGATATGCAGGAACAGATTCCTAACAGGCAGCCCAAACAGCTGTCCTGAGCTCAGAAGGAAGGGTCTGGCCATATATGGTTTAGAATCATCCAAGTTGTGACATCCATATATAGTCCAGGACCAGCAAAAGGGTGTACACTTGAATACAGGACTAGAAAACTGGGTGAGTAGAAAGACCCTTGAGAGAAACAGCAGTAATTGAAGAAGAGATAAATGAAAAAAATGAAAGAATATTAAACATACAGCAAAAGGATATTAAGTTAATTATGAATATGTATTGATTACCAAATACATGCCAAAGTCTATGCACTTTACTCATACTACCTCGTTTTATCACACAACAATCCTTTAATGAAGGTGGTATTGTTTTGTTTCATTTTGTTTTTTTTACAAGGAGACAGACACAAAGAAAAGGGACTTGCTCAGTAAGTAATTCATGCAGGGTGGTCTAGTCCTAAACCTCGGCTCTTCACCCCCTCTACCATCTCCCATAAGGGACCTCATTGAGCCTAATTAACACTCCCTGGGTCTTAGCAGAAGGACAACTTTGCCAATGTTTTCCTGCAAAAGGTAAAGTGAAGAAATAGTTGGAGCAACCAGAGAAGTAGGGCTGGTGCTAGTGGAAAGGAGAGAGAATTCAATTTAGATAGAGCTTGAAGGAATTTTTGCTATTTATAAGATGAAGTCTTCTCTGCAGTTCTGGAAAGTTTGAAGGCTGTGTACCCTGAGACCACTTGTGCCACATGGGAAACAAAATATAGCATCAAAAATTTCCATTAAGGGAAAGAGTTTTTCAGCCTGAGATCATCCAGGAATCTGAAGATTCCATGTTCAATCTAACCACAATAATGGGTATTTATATTTTATAGTTTTTTCTGTTCAATTTTTTGCTATAACTTTGTGGGGTCTGCAGTCATGCATTCTGATACCATCAAGAGGGCTAATAGAGGAAATATGTTACTGTTAGAAAGGGCATCATACCTGAAAGAGAAGAAACGCCCACCCAATTGTAGAGAAGAAAAGAATGTATTCATGATCTTGCAAGAGTGCCTAGCCAAAAAGTAGTGGCTGCACGCTGAGCAATATAAAGCAGTGACATTTATCTCCTAAGCTTAACCTGCATGTCCCTCTCCTGTTTCTCTGCTGAGTGGATACTCCAGAGGTTGCAGCCTATCCGGATAGTCTAACTAATTCAAATTTCCTGCTGAAGTTTCCCTCTTTTGATTATGTTTCACATTTCAATGACCCTGGCCGTTACTTATTTCTACCTATTTTGTTTCTACCTATCTGGTGGCGATTCTAGGCTTGTGTCAGAAGCCCTCTCCTTGCCTGCCTGTAAGACCAGTTTGAGCTGTCCTGCAGCCCCTTTCCTGTGCCATCTTGTGTGAAAGCTAAACTTAATTTTCCTACACTACCCAGCAATAGCTCAACATAACTATTTAATTGTGGGAACCCATTAAAAACTGCATGGTTGATTGTCCTATGTACAAGAAGCTGAAGGTATACATGTCAAGGAAGTTATCTAGAAGATGAATGCATAGTGAGAAGAGAGCTGAGACTGAGGGAAAAGAGCAATAGGAGCCCAAAAGAACATCTACAAGGGGTGTCCAGAAACGTGGTTATCTTGGAAATGCAAGTCTTGGAAATGAAAATCAGGCTAGACTGCATTATGGACCCAATATAAGTCAAAGTTTAATCAGTGAATGCTCAGATCCCCCCACCGTTTCACGACTGAAGCGCTCTTGCCCCCAGGTGCTGAAAGTGTTGATAGCTAACAGCTCACAACTCAGCTCCCTCCCAGTGGCTCTCTGAAAAGGATGACCACTTTGCCCAAGTGAGGGGTCCCTTCTGGGGGGTCAGCTTGCATCCAAAGACTACTCAATGCAAGGATTCAAAAGCCTGGCCTCTTTGCCCTAGCTCAGGACAATTCCACAGGGCTATTCCTGCTCCACAGCTTATGTGGGATCTGCTGAGACCTTTGTTGTGACAACCCAACTTCTGCTGTAGTGCGAAAACCAGGAACGAGGCCGCAGGCCTCCAGGAAAGTTCCGCGAAGTTAAAACAGGCTGAGACTAAGGATCCGCAGTTTCAGGAAGCAGGTTTTATTAGTTCATGCGTGCGAGGACCCAGCTGAGTCACCTCAATAGTCTGAGCCCCGAACAAAAGGCAACCTTAGCTTTTATAGACTGTACAATATGTTAAAGACAAGGTAAACAATTGGCTGATTTAAGTTGAGAATGGCCCAGAGCTGAACCATTGAGAGGCCCCCACCCCAGGAATGTCTTCTTTTGCCTATGTGCATTTTTACCAGTTCCTGAAGGCTAGGGAAGGGGGTTTCTATACCAGGAAATGTGCCTTATCTCACTTGCCTGCAAGGAGAGGGGGTTTGGGGATTTTCCACAGAGAGCACAGCTAAACCAGAAAGAGGGCAAGGCCTGCCTGCTACACTGCCTTATCAATTCTGCTTCCTTCACTTTCCCAAGGGTAATTCCTAATAAACCTCCTACAAGCAAATCTCTTTCAGAGTCTGCTTCCCAGAAAACCTGACCTTCAACAGCTGTCATTGCATTTATTACAAAAAAAAAATTGTTAAACAATTTACTCTCTTTTCATCATGAAAACAAATTAGTGTAAGCAAGTGCTTCGAAGTGTGCCTGGTGATAGGGGATGTTCAATAAATGTTAGGAACAATATTCATAATAGATATAGCACTTCCTGTGCTAGATTTAGCACCTGCCTGCCAATCAGATACATTTCAGAGCAAGCTAAACAATACAAAAGGAGAGATGGCCACATTTATTTTCTCTCGTGTTTCTGAGAATTTTTAAGACCTCATAGCTTCATTAAAATGATCCAAAGTTAACCATATTTATGAACTGTAATTCCCAGCAAGTGTATTTCTATTTCAGTAGTGAAAGACCCAAAATTCTGTGTGCCCCACTCCCACATATTTTCCATTTCAGAACCCCTTTCAAATGTCAAAAATACAAGGGAAAGAGAGGGGTTGTGCCTCAAGAACTCAAAAATTAATGCACTGCTCTGAGCAACTGATATAAACTGCTCCACAAACTCAGTATGGAACTGAAATCCCATCACTTTTACTTTTCCAATTAATCATTGGTGCCAACCACCACCACCCCTTTACAAGAGCAGAAAGAAATTAGAGATGTCCTCCTCCCCTTGAATTATCCAAGGTCTTAGAAACATAAACCTAATCACATGAGCGCTCTGTCAACCTCTTCTAGCAAGGGGAGATGGTGACAATAATGAGCCCCTGTTCCTCTTGCTTCACTCTCTCACATGACAGTATTAATAGACACAGATCCTAAATTAGCCTGACAGATGTACATCAGAGTATGACAAAAACACGACTCTCATGCAAGCAAGGGATGAACACATGTCAAACAAAGTCTTATGGTCCCATGATCATTTGAGGAATCTGATATGTATAGGGATTTGGTTGTGTTTTTTTGTTTGCTTGTTTGTTTGGTTTTGTTTTTTAAGGTTAGATATAAACTGTTAATGTCCTGCAGGACATTAAAAACATAACCTTTAGGTTATGCTCCCTTATGGCTCAAAATACATCCTAATTGGTCTAATTAGGAATGGGGCCCTCCTTTAGGAAATGTATGACAGACACATTTGCAAATCCACCAAACAAAATCTATTTGTTGACTTGAAACTTCAGAGTCTAGGCTTTAATTGAGTCTAGCAAGTGACAACAAAGGTCTATTGTCCTAGGTAATAAAGTACTCTTATGTGGTCCTGTTAAACAATGCCCCAACATGTCATGGAAAGAATGCCCCACTCCCTGGTCCTATTTCCAAGTTTAGAATTGTGCTGAAGTGCTTGAATGGTCCAGATCTCTGGGCGGATCACACTGTTTCACAGGCATGAAGACCCCAGTCACTCAGGGCTAAGCTTAGTTTGGAGAACCTCATTTTGGGGATCCCAAAATTTCAGTGCCCAGTTTTCTACTTCTTCTGACTCCCTCAGGTTCAAATCGCTGTCCTACCCAAGCAGTATCCCATCAAGATTGGTTTTGGCACCCACCACCAGAACCACTGCCTTTAGTGCTCCCTGTGAATCAACCCAAGGAGGTGGGTAATTTTCATCTACGACCAAAAGGATCTGACTGTGTTACATTTCCCTGAATAGTGGAGACTTGTACCCTACACTGACACTTATGGAAGCTCCCTAGAAATTTAAAGTAGTTATATCTTCCTTTCTCATGTGTAGGGTAGAGTGTGGCTATCTTTAGTGATTTTTAAGATGATTTCTTTTCTGGCACCTTTCTCACTAGAAAATAATGGAAAACACTGATCTCTGAAGGAATCTGCTGCTAATTAAGGGAAATGAGGCTGCTCCTTGACCGCTCAATAGCACATAATGGACAATGAAGAGAAATGTAAAACCAGAGACAAAATAACTCCTGGACCCACAAAATCTAACTTCTAAAAGAAGTGAACAATTAATATATAGTAGAAGCTCCCCAGATTAACTCAGCTTTTCTACTCTTGTCTGCATTGTGTCTGTCTGATGCTTTGACATGCTGAATGCTTGCTTCTGGATGACCAAATGTTCTCTAAGTTTCTTGAGAGTTAATTGTACTTTTTTCAAAACTATTGAAATTTAGTAATTTAATTAAACACTCTGCAAACTGATGAAACATGAGTGTGAAAAGAAAAAGAATTGTTGTTTCTATTCCATTCAAAACTTTGGAGAGACTAAATAAAGTTGAGAAGGACAAAAATAAGTAAACTACTATCAAATAAGGGAGTATAAGAAAATTATAAAAAGCTGGAGGGAACAGAGAATCATAAAAACCTAGAAAGATTCTGCCCTCAGATTGTTTCATAAATGCCCTTATGTAATTGCAATACATGTGAACACACATACACACACACACACACACACACACACACACACACACACACACCTAGAAATTATAAAGGTTACGTAATGGGTATGATTTATACAAATGGAACAACAATGTCTCCAACTATTAAACTCAGAGTTAAAGAAAAGGCCCTGGACCCTACATAAAAAGATTAGTCGATTAATTTGTATTTATAGGTATTAAGTTAAAAATATTTAAGCATGTATCCTTCTTTTTAAGTATGCATCCTTTTTAATAATTCTTTAGTTTAGCCAATTTTCATTGTTTAACCCATAATATTCCACTTATAATTTTTCCAGAGAAGAAAGTCTTCTACTATAAACAAAAATGAATGTGGGGCAGGCCATGGGGACTCAGCAGGCAGACTTCTTGCCTGCCATGATAGAGACCTAGGTTCAATTCCCGGTTCCTGCCCATGCAAAAAATAATAATAATGTGTCTATCCTCAGTTCAAAAGAGCATGGGGGATCTTTGGCCATCCATGGAAATATACAAAAGAGAGTGTCAGAGGCTACCATGAGCAATATCAGTTTAAAAAATGTCCAATGAAAAATGCTGCCTCATGGCTCAAGACACATCCTAGTCAGTCTAATTAGAAACAGTACCCTCATTTAGGAAATGTACGAAAGTGTCAATGAGGCCTGAGGACATTGCATTTTTATATCAGATAGCTAACCCTCCTGATTCTGATTCCATGACTCCAGCTAGCTTCAATTCATATAGGGCTACAAGGAAAGAATACTCTTGTCAAGCTCACGTAAATGCCCTGCCCTCATTGTGGATTAATAAATTGGTAGTCTGAAATTCTACGTCGCTCCATGTGAGCTTTGCTAAATTGTCAGCATCACTGAATCTAACAAACTCTGAGAAACTGAAAAGTCAGTTTTTGACACTAAAATATCATTGATGCAGACTACAGTAGGTCACTCAACCTGGGCAGGGATGTCAGTTAGCCCCAGTGAAGGGACGGGTCAGCATCAGGCTACAACAAAGATAACCAGATGGAGAGCGAGAAAGGAGGGTCTGAACAAGAAGGGGAACAAACCCTACTCAGAAACAGCTGAGACGCCAGGTAGAGGGGGGTGGGTAGGCAAGGAGAGAGAATAGAAATTGCCACCCCTAGCTTCAGCCTAAAGTATAACAAGAAGCCGGTTTATAAAACCTGAGCATAGCTCAAGCAGATGCGTCCCCTCTCTTGGGCACCCCTGGGCTAACTCCTCAGGCCTGTTCTCCTCCTTAGAAACCTTTGCTATTTTCCTCTCATGAACTGGCCTTTCGATAAATTTCACTGCTTGCTGCTACTAGTTCTCTTTTCCCTGAATTCTTCCTTGCGACGAGAAACCGAGCCTGGAGTGGAGCTCGACTCTGGTGTCAGCCGAGCTCTGACCACACTGTGAGTCAGTCCCCAGGACACTAGTGAATTCATCGAGGTAAAGCTACTGTGTGAGGCCCTCCTTGGCATACAGCCGTCCTCCTCTGACATGGCAGATGGAATTGTGTCCTTTCCATCAGAAACATCTATTGTAGGAGGGGCACTTCCCAAATCTGGGTTCACCGCACAGTGAAGCAAATAAAAGTCACACTGAATGGGGCTGAAGAGGCAGAATGGTTTATTTATTGGTAGAACAGGGGAATTTTTCCTAAATCTGCCCCTGAAAGATTTTTTCAATTGGATTTTTTACCCATCAGCAACAAAGTGAGATAATCATCTTAGTTAACAGTTTACACAGCTCTGGAGAAATTTCAGTTACTTCCTATTTCCTTCAGGATTAACATCCTTTGTGAGTCCTGGGAAAGGTGCCTTGTGGTCTAGGGAGATAGAGGGAAGGCTTTACATATACATATTGCTCCTTTGTGAGACTAAGAGCTCCCATTAACAACCTGCTTCCAGCTTTAAAATTACATTGAAAGGCTATTTTAAAGGTTACATTTCAAGACTCCTTTACAATTTCCACCTTGCTTACAGCATTAAGATGATATTTTACAAGTTACTATTATATTCACACACACATACACAACACACACGCGCACACACACACTTGTGCCTAAATACACTTCCATTTTGTTTCTGCCACTCCTGGGATTGTTTCACACCCGGCTTTGTGTCGCATTCATAGGTACACTCGTACTGCCCTTTTGGTCCTCTCTGTAATAATAAGTTATTTGAGGGCACAGCTAGGTTTTACATCTTTTCAGTTCCCCATTGCATCACATTAGCACTGTGAACTAAACATAACAATTTGAATGCAAGTGAACACGGTCCTAAGAATGGTTTCTTTTTCTCCTCTAAGCTTACTTTTAATAATGGAAATTAGGGGGGAAGTGATATATACGAAGTATGTTCTTCACATATCTATTTCATAAATCTTGAGATTCTGGGATTTTTCTGCCATATTCTAGAGGAGAATGTGTCCTTAAAAACTGCAATTTATTGTTCATTTTTCTCCAAGTAAAATTACCTTAATTTCTTGCTTGGAAAATCAAAAGATTCAATTTTTCCAACAATCTACAATATCATTCCTGTGTAAATTGTGTTCACATAATTTTCTCTGCATAATAAACATTCTTCTTAGCAAAGACATAAAATTATTATACTCAACACAGAGCCCATAAGGTAGACTTTTACTTATTTACGTCTGGAAGAAATGGTCCAAAATGGGCAAAAAGGAAGAAATGGCCCTTTAAAATCGGTTGTTTTTCGGCAGTTCCCAGTTGCAAGAGAACAGTGGGTCCTAGGTCAGTTTATTGGCCTATCACCTCAGCTCTTTCTTGTAATGCAATTACCATACCAACTCAACCATTACATGATGCTGGCTGGGTCTGCTTCTCATTAAAATGAGAACATTTAAAAATAGAGGAGAACTTTGCAAAACTTTAAATCTTTTCAGGAAACCAAAAATTCACAGGAAGCAAATTTGCCTCCATCTTCCCTTCTGCTATCACCCTCCCCCCTACAGCTGTTTCCAGGTGGCAAGTTAATTATTTTGGCTAGGAGGCTCAGCAGAAACAATGGGAACTTCTGAGAACACCATCAGAATTATATGCTATATAATTCTATATAAAAAGCCCCCTGTTTACTCAGGCCACCTCCTCTTTGGAAAGTCTCCCAGCCCCAAGGATGGTTGAAAGCACAAGCAGGCAAGAGACCTCCGTAGGAGCCCCTCCCCCATGAATGCTCGTCTGCTTCTATAAACTCAGTTTTGCAATCCTTCCAGTCTGATCGTCGGCACACAACCAATCATCTCCCTTGAGAATCTCTAGTTACCATATTAGGAAAACCCTGTCCTAAACCAGCCATTCTGTCTATAAAATCCTGTGTCAGTCTCTGTTCGGGGCTCAGACTTTCAGAGGTGACTCGGCTGAGGCCTGTGCACACAGATCTCAGATAGCTAACCCTATTAAACTTGGGAGCCTCGATCCCAGTTCGCTCTGTTTCCGCCTCACGTTCCTGGAGGAAGCCTCGTTCCTGGTTACACGCTCCAGTCCTGTTTCCGAGTAACGCTCCTGGAGGCTCTTACAGAACCTCACTCCTGGTTTCATACTACATTTTGGGGGCTCGTCCGGGATCGAGAGGCCAGTGATAATCTCACCTCCCTTGCCCGTGGTGGCAGCGGTGCCCAGACTGGAACCTGATGGAATCCAGTGCCGGCACCGGGGTTTTCCCCATCTTTCAGACTCCTGACCTCCACGGGCGGGGCACCCGTCACCACCAGAGCGGCGGCGGATCCGGGACAGTTTCTGGAACCAGGTTCCTGGGAGCACCGCCCGTCTGACTGGTAAGCACCCGGGTACGTGAGGTATCAGCCTACTCGTGAAAGGCTGAGGCAGCCCGAGTGGAAGGGGAGCCTGATCACCTCCCAAGACTATCTGAGTACCCTTGGTCTCCGCTCGGACGACCAAGCGAACAGAAGTTTTCAGGTCCGGTTCTGGGAAGGGCGGTGTTGGTTGAGTGTGTGTGACTGCGTGAGTGAGAGGAAGTCCTGGGCCATAGGAGCTGTGTACCAGGCAAGGACTGAGTTCACACCCTGCGGTTCCTCTGACCCTGCTAAGGGCCAGGCCAGCCTGAATGAAGTGATAGTTTGTTCAAACCCTTTGTTGTTTGTCTGCAAGCCCTCTTCCTAATCGTTCGCGCTGCTGATATGGGAGGGGAAGCCAGTAAGACACAGTTACGGTGTGTGATGTACAACTTTAAGAAGGCTTTTACTGATGATTGGAAATTCAAGCTGACTCCTGGGCAACTTAGGAAGCTGTGTGGGCTAGAGTGGACCACCTTTGGGGTAGATTGGCTATCTGAAGGAACTTTTGAGTTAGAAAAGGTGAAGGCAGTATATAGTATAGTGACAGGGACGCCTGGACACCCAGATCAGTTTCCCTACATCACCACCTGCTGGAAGGTGTGAAAAAGAAGCCAGGGTGGATAAAGACTTGCTTCGATGGGCAGTGCCAGGTGTTTCTCACCCAAGTCGTGGAAAAGTCCTGCAAGGAACCAATCAGCAAGCGTAAGGTCCTGGTTCTATCCAGTACACCAGAAGAAGAAGGGGTGCCAGCCCCAGGCCTCGTCTGGATCCTGACACCATTACCTTGGCTATTGATGAACTTTCTGACTAGGACAGACCGGGTTCCGTTTTTGGGGGCCCTCGAGAGCCCATAGTCAAAGTAGAATTGGGGGGCCAAACAAAAGACTTCATGGTGGATACTGGTGCCGAACACTCAGTGATAACCCAGCTCCTGGGGGATGTTTGCCCATTTTCCAGCTAGACAATAGACATAGTGGGTGCCACCAGTGTAGTGTGGAAGAAGCCATTCCTGAAGGCCAGAAAATGCAGCCTTGGGGGCCACTCTATGTCACACTAGTTCCTGTACATGCCTGGATGCCCACTGCCACTACTGGGATGGGACTCCTCAGGAAACTGCATGCCCAAATTGCTTCTGGCCCTGAGGGAGAAGCCTCTCTAAAAATTGATGGCCCACAAAAGATTCTATTCCTAACCACACCAGCTGGTGAAGAGTGGTGGCTGCAGGAGGCGTCTAAAGCGGGAGGGGAGGTCTCCCTAGCCTGCCATTTCTGGACATTCCAAGTGTCTGGGCACAGCAGAAACCTCCAGGCCTGGCCAAACACTGCTCCCAGTGGTAATTGCCCTGTAGCCCATGGCATACCTTGTAGCAGTGCAACCTATCTGATCCCTCAAAGGGCTCTCGAGGGAATCCAAGGCCATTTGGCATGGCAGGAATCTCACCAAATCATCTGGCCCTGTAACTCCCCATGGAACATCTCACTACTACCTTTGAAGAAGGAATTTCACCCAGTCCAAGAGCTGCGAGCAGCCAGTGAGGCTGCAGAAACCATATACCCCGTGGTCCCTAACCCGTATACCCTCCTCAGCCTGGTCCCAGGGAAAGCCAGATGGTTCTCAAGCTTGGACTTGAAGGATGCCATCTTCTGCATCAGGGTAGCCCCAGTCAGCCAGGAAATATTTGCCTTCAAGTGGGAAAAGCCCTCTATGGGAACCAAAAGACAGTATACTTGGACTCAGTTGCCTCAGGTATTCAGAAACTCCCGCACTATTTTTGGGCAAGCACTAGGGAAGGACCTGCAATCATTCCCAGCCAAGGATTACAACTGCACTGTCCTACAGTATATAGATGACCTCCTGCTTGCTGCCAAATCCTTCAGTGACTACGAGGGAGGGCTGGAGCACCTTCTCCATCACCTGGACCAGGCAGGATACCATGTGTCCTGGAAAAAGACCCAGATTTGCCAGCAGCAAGTCAAATTTCTGGGTTTTTACCTACAGCAAGGGACCCAAAGCCTGGGACCAGAGCACAAATGAGTAGTTTGTGCCATTCCCACACCAACTTCCAGGAAACAAGTCAGGGAACTTTTAAGGGCAACCCGGTTCTGCAGAGTCTGGACCCCAAACTGTGCACTCTTAGCAAGACCCCTCTACAAAGTCACAAAAGGGGGCAACAAGGACCCATTTCAGTGGGGGACTGAACAAGAGCATGCTTTCCAGAGTCTAAGGGAGGCACTCACACAGGCCCCAAGTCTAGGCCTCCTGGACTTGGAGAAACCCTTCACACTGTTTGTCCATGAACGGGAAGGGATGGCCATTGGAGTCTTAACCCAGGCCCTTGGATCATGGAAAAGGCTGGTAGTCTACCTCCCCCAGAAAGCTCACATTTGGGCAGGAACTGACTGTGCTGGATCCCCATTCAGTCACCAGTCTTATGGAACAAAAAGGACACCTCTGGTTGTCAAATGCAAGACTTACCAAGTATCAGACCACCTGTGCGAAACCCCAAACTTGCACCTCAGCATCTTCCAAACCCTAAGCCTGCCACCTTGCTGCCTGTCTGTTTGGGGGTCCCAAAATACGACTGCATAGAGATTGTAGACAAAGTCTACTCCAGTCACCCAGACCTGAAAGGCCAGCCATTAAAGTGTCCAGCATTGAATTATTCACTGATGGAAGCAGTATAGAAAAAGATGGGATACATTATGCTGGGTATGCTGTTGTCACCTTAGTAGACATACTAAAGGCAGAATCCCTACCCTCAGTAACATCTGCCCAAAAGGCTGCGCTCATAGCACTCACCTGGGGTCTATAGTTGGCAGCAGGACAAGATTAGCCAATATCTACACCAACTCAAAGTATGTGTTCACAACCCTACATGTGCGTGGGACATTGTGCAAAGAGTGAGGGCTAATAATGGGAGGGGAAAAGCATACCAAGCATGGGCCAGAAATCCTCACCTTACTGGAGGCAGTCTGGGCCCCCTCCGCCATGGCTGTCATCCATTGCCATGGCCACCAGAAGGGAAATTCCTTAACTGCAAAAGGCAACTGCTAGGCAGACTCAGCTGACAAGCAAGCATCACTGGGGCAGCTGGCGTTCCCTCCAGAGCCCAAACTGCTCTTTGTTCTCCTCATCCCCCCACCCATGCCAGCTGTGGAGAGAAAAGCCAAACTATTCCAGGACAAAGGGCAACTGGCTAGTGAGGGAAAGAAAAAAATGCCGTGATGGATGGTGGGTCCTACACAACAGACACATCGTTGTCTCCGAGAACCTGGCTTGCCCCCTAGTGAAAAGTGTCCACCACCAAACTCATTTCAGAAAGAAAGCCTCCACCAGCAGTCTGAACATGCACCTCTACATACCCAAGCTCCTTTCCTGGGTGAAGCTAGCATGTAAAAGATATGTTACCTGCCAAAGAAACAATGCCAAACAATCCAGCACCAGGATGGGAGGACTAAATAACTAGCTAGCAGGTCTAAGTCCATTCAAAGACCTACAAGTTTCACAGAGTTGCCGTGGGCCTAGGGATATCGCTATCTCCTGGTATTCATCTGCACCCTCTCGGGTTGGGTAGAAGCATACCCCACCCACTCACTCCTTGGTATGGATTGCTACTTACCATCATCTGTGACAATGGCCCCACTTTTTTAGCCAAGACCCTCCAAAAGCTAGCAAAAGCCTTGAAGATAACTTGGAAGCTCCACACTGCCTATTAGTCTCAAAGCAGCAGAAAGGTAGAACAGATGAATTGAACTCTAAAGGGACAATTGAAGAAAATCTGCCAAGAAACAAAACTGACCTGGGTACAGGTGCTCCCTGTAGCTCTGTTTAGAATTAGATTTGCCCCAACAAAGAAAATAGGTTTCTCCCCCTTTGAACTAGTATATGGAAGGCCACAACCCCTTACCAGAGTCTTGTAGGGAAACTTCAGAGAAATTGGGAACTTAAGCCTAGCTGGATGCTTGGTTCAGTTGGGATGGGTTCTAAGTGAGTTAGAAGGGGAAGCATTAGAAGCAGTGCCCGAGCCTTTTAGCACTTACCCCCCATACATGGGTTTGAACCAGGGGACTTGATATGGTTTAAGGACTAGAAAAAAGACTCCCTCCAGCCTCAATGGAGAGGCCCTTACCATATCGTTTTAGCAACCCCAACAGCTGTCAGAGTTGCTGAGATCATCCAGTGGATTCACCACTCTCGGGTCAAGAGGGCCATCACAGATGACCCCTGGGAGTGCACCCCTGATCCTGAACACCCAATGCGCATCATTCTCTGGAAGCCACTGCGCCCTTCTCCATCGCAGCCGAGATCAGATGACCAGCCTGCAACTGAGACCCGAATGACTGTCATTGCCGTGCCTAGCTCACTGGAAGCAGGTAGTCAATGCATGGCCGAAGCCTGAAGAGACCTCCAGCCCTGCTTCAGTCACCCTGGAAGCTGACTGATCTATGCAAGGCCAAAGATGAAGAAGCCAGCATATGGACATCCCAGCCTATGGGTTTGTGGGCTTGTCTTTTACTTGCTCTTCACATTTGTTCTTCATTTAGCAATCTTAGCCCTCCTAGAAGCAGGATGCCTGGAGTTCTTCCCCAAAACCAATTTCACTTTAATCTGGTGGGATCCTTTCCATCCAGGTACCCTGTAACCACCATCATGTTCCTCACCCTCATAAGCTTGCTCATTGTCCCAGTGGCCCCTTCAGGGAGGGGCGATGTGTGCCAGGCATGTCTCTAAACTATTTATTCTAGGAAAGAGGTAAAAACCACCGTCGCGTACTATCGCCATGCCACCTGACCTGGTCAGACTTTGACATGCACGTGTAACACCACGGAATACACTCTCTGCCTAGGCACCCCACAACGTGCCTCAACTCCCACTCACCAAGTGCAGCGGTAGAGTATTCCCTCCGTTGGCAAGGAGAGCCCATATTGTCTAGCACTTCACCTGGTGCAAGGGTCACCCTATGCTTTAGCATGTGCACATCCTTAGGATCCTACCTCATTGCTGGTATCTCTCCCCTAAGGATAGAAGAGACCCTCCAGTTGCAACCAAACTTCACCTTGGCTATCCCCCCTGTAGTCACTATAGCTCCTTCTTTGATCCTACCAAGTACACTGGGGCCCAGTCGTGGCTCTCACGGTATCCCAGCGTTCCCACTACGATGGAACATTATGGAGTTGCTGGGGACAAGTAGCCGAAAATTTCCTCATGTTACACGAAGTACTAAAAACCCTCAACGAAACCCAGATGGAGGCCTCCTACTATGTCCATAGTCAGTCAAAACAAGGCACAGAGACCCTGGAGCAGAACGCAAAGGTCCCAACTCCCCCCAGATACCCCCAAACTAGGCCGGCAGAAAACTTGTTTGTTGAATTGGTTGAGCAGATCACATCCTCCTTCAGTATAATGTCATGCTATATCTGTGGGGGCACGGATATCGGGATCAGTGGACTTGGACAACCCAAGAGTCCGGGGAGCCCAGTCCTCAAAATCTTCCTCTTCCTGACCTTCTCGAGCCCCCGGGCAGCTGGTGGAGCCTGGCAGCAGCAGTAGTAGGGAAACGCTCTGTGGCGCAGTGGGGCCCATCATTTTCTGTCCCCGTCAGAGAACCCATGCATCTGGGAAGGTGAGTACTTCATGAAGGTGCAGACCAGACAGCCTGGGAGCGAGACAGAAATGCCAATAAGTCACCCCTTACAAAACACTGAATCTGACCCAGGTACTGGGACAACATAGGTACCTCCGGCCCTTGGCAGGCCCCAGCCGGATTTTACTGGATATGCGGGAAAGCGGCCTACAAGTGTCCACCTGCCGGGTGGACAGGATGCTGAACCATCGGAACCATTCGCCCGGCCTTTTTCTTAGCCCCCCTGTTCTGGGGCAACCAGTGTGGGTGCCTCCTGCGGACCCTCGTTAGAGAAAAGTCGGAAGTAGCAGACAACATCCAAATAGGGATCTGGAAAGATAATGAGTGGCCTCCAGAGCAAATAATTCAATATTATAGACCCACCACCTGGACTCAGGATGGGTCCTGGGGATACCGAACCCCCATCTACATGCTCAACCATATCATCTGCTTCCAGGCAGTTCTGAAGCTGATAACTAACAGGACTTTCTGGATACTGAAGGCCCTAGTTGATAACCAGGATAAAATCCAAACAGCCATTTACCAAAACCAACTGGCCCTAGACTATCTCAAGGCAGACGAGGGAGGGATCTGTGGGGAATTCAACAGACTGGATGCTGCCTCCAAAGAGATGAACAAGAAAAAGCTATTAGAGACATAACTAATGGGATGAGAAAACCAGCCCACGTCCCCATACAAACGTGGAAAGGGTGGAACCCAACTGATCTATTCAGAGGATGGTTCAGAACCCTGAATGTTAGCACCCTGGGCCTGCTAGGTCTGCATGCCTCCTCATCCCATGTCTCCTGCCACTCCTGATAAGCTGTTTGCAACGCCCTGTCGAGGGCCTAGTGGGAAAACAAACCACGGCAAAGGTCCTGGCTCTATGGAAATACCAGTACCAACACCTACAACAAGAAGAAGAGGTATAGGTGATGCAATTGCCCAGTTGCTGGCATGGGCAAGCATCAAAGGGGCGAATATAGCAGGCAGGCCCCTGGCAGCAAGCAGGCCCCCCTGTTTACTCAGGCCACTTCCTCTTTGGAAAGACTCCCAGCCCCAAGGACAATTGAAAGCACATGTAGGCAAGATAAGAATCCTCTGTAGGAGCCCCCTTCTGTAAACTCAGCTTTGCAATCCTTCCGGGTCTGATCGTCAGCACATAGCCAATTAGTTCCCTTGAGAATCTCTAGTTACCATATTAGGAAAACCCTGTCCTAAACGAGCCATTCTGTCTATAAAATCCTGTGTGAGCCCCTATTAGGGGCTCAGACTTTCAGAAGTGACTCAGCTGAGCCCTGTACACACAGATTAGTAAAGCTTGCTTCCTGAAACTTCAGAGCCTTGATCCTGGTTCGTTCTGTTTCCGTGTAACTTTCCTGCAGGCTTGCAGCCTCGTTCCTGGTTACATGCGCCAGTCCTTTTTCTGAGTGAGGTTCCTGGAGGCTCTCGCAGAGCCTCATTCCTGGTTTTGTGCTACGCTATCAGCAGATTTCCTTCTGAGATGGACTTTCTTTCCCAGGACACCATTTTTAGTTAGACTAAGAATGACTTTACAAACTGCCCATGATCAACAGGTCCTTTCTAGAATTGTACTTAAACTCAACTAGCAAACTAGATTGAACTGTTCACCCACCCCTCCAGAGGTCTTCTTGAGGATATATGGAAAGGTCAGTAGCCGAAACTGTTCAAGTATATCTGGGACATCAAACCAGCTCCAGAAAAAGAAGGAATTTCAGTAACTAGATTCAAGTTAGTTATAAAGGGACTTAGAGTACAAATAAAATGCTGGGAGGTGTGGACATTTGGCAGTTGATGGTAATTTGAGAGGAACAAGGAGCATAAAAAGTTTTCTCTGTTATATTCTCCCATTTTTAATCTATTCCTTTCAGGTATACATTTTGTTTTGAATTTTTAACATCAGCTAATATGTGAATGTTTCAATTTAGTAGCTTCACTGAATTCTTAACATATAATTCTCATTTATAAATGCTAGTTATTGCAGGTTTGGTGACTACAAAAGGAGTGGCTCCTTGGGGAAATGGCTAATTCAAAATTGAGGCACAGAAAATACCAGATGAGCTAGGATCCTTTTTCTTGTGCCAGAAAATAAGAAAACAGTCAATGAATGATGAGAGCATGATATGAAGGGACTCTTACTGGTCAAACTGGGGATAATTTGAACATCAAATAATAATGAAAATATATTACAACACATTGAATAAAATAGGAATCCATGAGTCTGAACCCATAAAAAGATAAATAATCTCTTTACCATCGAATGGCAACTAATAACCGTAGAAACAGTACTGAAGAGTTACTGGACAAAGGTGGAGGATTCTTGTCCAATGAGACATCAGGGTTTCAAAGAGAGAAAGAGTCAATTGCTAGCTATGAAGCAGAAGATCAGATAGTCTGTAAGTCAAAAAGTCTCTCTCCCCCAGTTTAAGAGGTTCAAAATTTTTATGGATTTTAACAAGGGGGGAGATAAAACCATTGCAATTTCAAATAGCAAGTCTAAACAGAAAGGGAGTGGAAAGGAGGCAGAGTCTCAATGACAGAGTCTAAGGCAAAATAATTTACAAACATAAAGGAGTGAAATGGGACTGGAACTAGTTAATGGCTGACTCCAGTCCCTTCATTAGCATTAGGAAGGTGGCCCTTAAAAGTTACTTTGAGAAAAAGACCAGATAAAGGGACTAACAGCTCTTACAATCACAAAGGCACAAGATAAGGGCCATATAATCATTATTAGAGATCAAGGAAGCTGGATTACAGTCCAAAGACTTCAGGTATTTCCCTCTGTCTACTCTAATATACTGGAAAATAAAAAGGAGGATCTATATAATGATTCAGTAATCATAATCATTCCTTAAATCCCAACTTTTCGGTTACAGAAATAGAGAATCACCATTTAGCGGCCATCATAGAAGTGAAAGGATATTGGCATAATATTGGAATACCTCATGAAATTCTATGAAACAGCAAAGGAAAAACTGGTGAGTTAAAGGTGGAGATACTTGGCAGATGCCAACATAACCAGGTGATCAAGGTTCACATTATCAGTGTCGGGCAGATCAAAAGTGTGTCCCTGAGGTGATGCATTATTTCTGTGCTGTTCGTGCCAAGAATGCATGACCTGAGGCTGGTCATGAGGAAATTTCCAGCAGTTGAGGGTCACCCCACAAAATAAAAGGCCTTGCATTCTTAGCACTGTCAAAGACATATAAGGCAGGCAAATATTGAGGAACTATTCCAGACTAAAAGAGACAGACGAGACCAGACAAGTAGACCATTTCATTTACATGGATGGTTATTGAGCCAGAAAACCAAAGGAGATAGGGACTGAGAGAGACAGAGATAGAGGCAGAGACACTGATGGGGGAAGGATACAGGGTGACAGAGCAGCAAGATATTGTCAAGTGGGAAATCTGGATGTTGAGGATATGGGAGTTCTTTGGACTGTTTCGGCAACTTTTCTGTGATTTTTAAATTATTTAAAATAAATTCTTAGAAAAAGAGAAATGGAACATTGTTTGCTTTTATTAAATGATAATCACCAGGTATTATTTGCAGGTAAAAATGGGGATTATAGGGAGAGGGGAGTTACCACAATGAGGATCTCTCAAACTCTGACTCCAACATGCACTGCATTGCATATATGTTTTCCTGGTACTGGTCATAGGTTCATCAGCAGGCAATCCTCAAAAGGTTGAGTACCTTGAAGGTTCTATTCTGTGAAAGGATTCAGCTGAAACAGGTCACTAAGTCCATTGTGATGGTTAGGTTCTGGTGTCAACTTGGCCAAGTGATGATGCCCAGTTGTCTGGTCAGACAAAGACTAGCCTGACCATTTGCTGCAAGGATATTTCACGACTGATTGATAAACTGGAAGGCTTGTGTATTAAATCATCAGTCAGTTGATTGTACCTGTGACTGATTACATCTGCTATCAACTAAGGCACGTCTCCCATCAATAAGATAATCCAATCAGTTGAAGACATTTAAGAATGGAGAGAGACTGTTTCATTTCTTCTTCAGCCAGTGGGCCTCTTCTGTGGAGTTCATTCAGATCCTTCCTTGGAACTGCCAGCTTCCCTGCCTGCCCTACAGATTTGGGACTTTTCCCTTCCCACAATTGTGTGAGACACTTTTATAAATCTCATATTTACAGATATCTCCTATTGATCCTATTTCTCCAGAGAACCCTAACTAATACATCCATGGACTATGGATCTTTAGAACTAGAATAGTTCTTCTTTGCTGAAAGAAACAGCATGATCTACACATGAGTAAGAAGCTATCTCACACTCCTGTTACTCCATCAAGCTTTGGATAGACATTGTGTCATACCACAATTAAATACAAATTCCCAAATCTGCTATCAACATGGCCAGGACTAAGGTGAGATGAATGAGGAGTTCAGTGAATAAAATTTAAGAGGTCACCCACTGTTAGGGTTGCACAAACCCCAACGTGAGTTTTTCCTTAATCTTTGCACCCGGGCAACTCAGCCACTCCACCCTAATCCTAGTGCTGGCCCTGGATTCTTCAGATATTCTGATTCATGCAGAAATGGGCCTCAAACATCCTTATTGGTTAAAAACTCCCAAGATAATTCTGATATTTAGCTAGATGTAGGGTGTGTTTGTCTAGCACAGTGGCTCTCAATGTACACTTTTAGGACCAACAGCTTCAGCATCACCTGAGAACCTCAACTGGAAAATTCTCAGCTCCACTTCAGATCCAATGAATCAGCTATTCCCTGGGAGTGAGACCAACAATCTTCTTTAACCCTCCCCTGAGGTGACTCTAATGCACACTAAAGTTTGAGAACCACTTATCTGACCTATGTTTTTCACACAAATATGCTGAAACTCAGAGAGAGCAGAAGACTTGGTAAGGTCAATTTTTTGGGGGGGGAGGTGGGGGGCACACAGAGAGAAAAGGACAATTGAGGACTTTTGAAAAGAAGGAAGAGTAACTGCACAAATAATTGAGCAGTGTTTCTCTGAAAATCATTTTTTTTCATGGAGACATTCTGTAAAAGCAGAATGAATGTTGAAGTTAAAGTCAATGCCAAATAGCTTCTCAAAATTGATGATAAAATACTTCAAAGGTAATTGGGCCAGTATATTCAACACATAGTTTTCTTTCAAGAGAAGTAAATTAATTCAGGTGTCCCATTCTGTTCATACATAGAATTTTACATCAATAAACTTAACAACTACTAGGTAGCAAACAGGGCCAACTCTAGACTATAGACAAATGAGTTACCAACCAGGTATTACTGATTCTTTTGATGACACTTGCAAACAGGAATCTTCTTCAATAGGACTAACCTTGGAGTCGAATCGCAGTTGGGATGTTATCCTGATTAACTCTGCAGCTGGTTCTGTAGGATATATATGTATCAGACAGCCCTTGGCACCACTTCAATTGTCTTGATCCTGCTTCTTATTCCAACCACTGCTGGGGGGACTAGTCTGCAAAGACTTCTGTCTGCTTTGCACAGATGCAACCTGAGAGCACCTTGCCTTGGGAGCCCTTAAGGGTGGGGGTGTTATACCCAGAGCACCACTCATGACAAAAGGATGATAGCAGCCAGGGGTTAATGCTTCCTTCTTTTGTTCCCAGAAGAACACTTCTGAGACAGTTCACAAGGCTCATGGGAACTACCAATGGCACCTCTTTTTGGTAGCTTTCTCTCTTTCCCCATTTTGTGCACCCTGTGATGCACCATTGCTTCCTGGGATCACATTCCCAAATAAACTACCTGTTAATTCATTGTCTTAGATTCTTCTTTCAGGGGAAACCCAGCTAAACAGCATATACTGGACTAGCACTTTAATTTTTAGTTCACTGACAATGTAGTGCATCAATACATTGCAAATAATTTGTTTCTGATTTCATTCCTTCAGAGCAACTTACCTTGAGCTTGAAGGTTGGGAACTGTATTCAAGCTAGAAAATGGGAAATGGTAACAGCACAATGTAGCAGAACCAGGAAAGAGTAAGGCGAAACAATGAAACCACTGTGACAACAAAGAGGTTCATATATATCTGTGTCATCAAGTTGATTTGAGGACTCTCATATCGATGAGACCACAAACCCTCCATCTTCTTTAACTCATGAAATGGTCATGTTCATTCCATCATTTCATCAGCTTAGTCTTAAATAATGTCATACTTGTTGTAATAAACAAATCAGTACTAATTTAAACCCCAGTCTTACCACTAAGAATGCCCCTTTCTAGTTCCTGGGGTGACCCCTCAACCATGGTCATTCTAACCCATAGTTAGAGTCAGAATTCAATTTGCTGCAACTGCCACTAGAAATGAGTGGCTTCAACATGGGCCACTCTGTGCCATTATAAAGTCTGATTCTCCCAGCAGATGTCGTTAAAATGAAGATAAACTTTTTATTTCCCCATCACCCCCAAAAGCTAAGGCATCCACAGAAGTTACCTATACCACTGCTGATACATGGTACATAACCTTAGCATGGTTCACAGAGCTTGTCCTGGTTAAAAAGCTGTCACAGAAAGAGAACCGAGAATCTATGTTGGCTGCCACAGGGCTTCACATAATCCATGGCCATCCAAATCCACTGCAACATCATGGCCAGCTACAGTTTGGGGAAAGGAAAAAAGAGAGAGGGTAAGTAAGACAAAAATTCCTCTTCTTACAATATCCCAAAAAACACCACCACAGGTTCTTTATTTAATATGCACATGGAAATCTAGTAAACATAAAAAACATATATCTAGAGAACTGAAGAGCCCCATCAGGAACAGGGACAGATCCAGGTTTTATAGATTTGGAGAGTAGAGGCATTTTAAGAAAAAGAATGCAAAATTACATATCAAAACATGATACAAAAGTAAATATTTGTTTAGAATGAGAAAAGAAATTGAAACAAACATTGGCACCTTCAAGATTCAGTTGCCTTTCAGTGAGATCTCCATGGCAATTTGTCAGAAATGCCTATATAGACACTTCCTGATGGCCCCCTGACTTTCCCTCTCTTGGGGATTAAATTGTGTCCCCCACAAAAGACATATCTGAGCTTTAATCCACATACCCATGGGTATGAACTTATTTGTAAATAGGACTTTTTGATGTTATTATTCAGTTGTGTGGCCAAACTGAGTTAGGCTGAGTCTTATTCTATATGACTGGAGGCCTTATAAAGAGAGGAAATTTGGATACAATGAGTAATAGAAGCAAGAAGAAGTCAGAGAAGAGATTGCCACGTGCTGGAGGACAGCCATTACCAAAACACCACTGGCCCTGGAAAAAAGCATAGCCTGGCCATGACTTGATTGTGGACTCCTAGCCTTCAAAACCATGAGACAATAAATAGGTGTAGTTTAAGCCCACTCATTATGTGGTATTTGTCACTGCAACTCCAGCAAACTAAGAAATCTTTCACTTTATAATTCCTGGCACCTCCCAGCATGCACAGGGGCCCTGGGCAACTGAAGTGCCCTGAAACTCAAGCTTTATTTGCTTTCCCATCACTTTGTCTCTGACCAGTACACAGTTTTTGTTGAAGCCACATACATTATTGTTCACAAGGAAGGAGTTATCTGTAGGTTGAGTGTGTCCAGGCAAGGAAGGGTATTTCTTCTAGGAGAGGACAATATGCGTGACTGTGTCACTAGACTTTATTCTCAGGCATTCTGGAAGTGTGCCTCCTGCTGCCACAGGTAAGTAGAAACTGCAAACTGCTCCTTATGCCTCCTTTATCACAGGGATCTTGACAAAGGCATTATGAAAGCTGTGACAGGACAATTCTTCATTGAGCAGAACTGCCCCATGCACTGTAGGACATTTGCATACCTTGGTCCATCCCAGTTAATGTAGTAACCAGCAAAAGTCTCCCACATTCCCAAATGTCTGAGGGGTCAGTACCACTCACAGTTGCTAAGAGGCTGAGGGGCTTAAACAACAAAAACAGAATTAACTTTGAGGTCGACCTTAGTTGTGGACTGTGTGATCTCAAGGAAATAGACATCTCCAGAGTTCACAAAAGACCTTCCTCTCTTGCTTATTGACACTTGAGAGTCCTTCCCCATCCCATCTTCTCTTACCCCACTATCATGTTAGGCCCAAACATAAATACCACTGAGAAAGGTAATACATCAACCATACCTCAGTCATCCTCAAGCATAATCTCAGTGGCTCTCAAAATTTTTCATACAGAAGAATCATCTTAGGAGCTTGTTAAAAATGCAGATTCCCAGGTCCCAATCACAGAGGCAGTAGCTTTGGAGTGAGACTCAGGAGTCAACATTTTTAGTAAGAATTCCTGGTGACTAGGTAGGTGATATCATCACCTCTCTAGAGCTGAAGTGGAAATCCTGATTTAAATGACTCTAAAGCCATTCTCAATAATTACATTTCTACAAATATCTCATTCAATTGAGGGAGAGTACAGGTGGAGGGGAGTTTGGGGATATAAGGGCAGAGAGGATTATTAGAGCACAGAAAGAAAAAAATGAGATATACCAAAACCAAATTTGGCTGACCTTAAACTCTTAGGATCAGCTCTTTTTTACCTCAAACTGTGAAAACATAAACAAGTGCTATGAGCAGAGATTTTATGACCTTTTTTTTTCGCATATAAATGCAACTTCAAGGCAAACTTAGGTTGTTATAATTAGTTTCTTTCGAGTGTTCAAATAATTGAGCCTTCCTGGAGAGGGTCTGTGTGATTCCAGGGCAAAATGAGGCATAATATAGCAAGGCTACTGCATATTTTCAGGTTTGTGGTTGTAGATTTTCCAAGAAGAGAAGGAGAAAGAGCAACACTGACTGACTGTGTCACCAGCAGAAATGTGATCATAATTTGCCCTTATCTAGTTCAGATCCTTGTAGATTAGAGTAACTCTATGCTTCTTAAAGGTTGACCTCATTCATTGCCATGTACTTCTTGAGTGGGTGAGCACATGCTGAGTTCCTCTCCTGTTTGTATTAGAACAATTGCTAATATTTATTGAATGCTTATTCTATACCAGATGCTCTGCCTAATGCTTTACGTGTAATCCTCACAACACGAAATGAGGCTTCTATTTTCTTGTTTTTTTTAATATGAAACGCTTCACGACTTTGCATGTCATCTTTGCGCAGGGGCCATGCTAATCTTCTCTGTATCTTTCCAACTTTAGTATTTGTGCTGCAGAAGTGAGCACAAGGCTTCCATTTTATGGGTGAGAAAACCAAGGCTGAAAGGAGTGAATAGTTAGCCAAGATCACACAGCTGGTAAGCAGCAGAGCAGGAATTCTGACCTCAGTCTGTTGGACTCTAGAACCACCTCATAACACTGTATCCTAGTAAGAGACTCGGGAGAAAGCAGTGGGATCTGATGGGCAGGGAGCTTGCAGCCTGATGTTGAGGCTGAAAATGCAGGTTTAGAATAGAACTTCAGCATGTGAGCCAAATGTGTGGCCTTTTAAGACTCCTAATGCCCCCAAATAATTTCTGATGGGCAGTCTCACAAAGCAGGAAGCCCTGCAAGTCTTATGCCCTGCTCCATAACTGTCTTCCATCAAGGGGCAAATTAGCAGGTTTCTAACTTTCTATACTGAAAGCCTATCTTCAAAAGGTCTCTTAGTTACAGGGGACAAAATTTCTAACTTGATGTAGCTTAGGCAGAGAAAAAAAAAGGAATTTATTGGAAGAATATTGATCTACTACATATAATCAAGCCGCAGGACAGGCACAGAAATAACTGGCCCTTGGGGACTGTAGACTTTCTGCCATTAAATGCTTTCTCTAGGCTTGTGCCTGAGTCTCCCTTTACATCCTCCCATGCAGAGCAAAGGAAGCCAGGTGGACACCAGCAGTGCCAAGCCTTACATTGTGTGGTTGCCACCACCGAGAAAGACTGATTTGCATAATTGCTGGTCCCTAACAAAAAATCCTTGAGATGGGATCTGAATGACCAGCCCGGGTCAGGTATATAGCCCTGATCAATTAGAGATAGCCAGTGTATATACTGGCTCCTGCATATACGAACATGCTCCCCTATGTGTTGGCACCATTTCCTAGGAAGGGGTATCCACCTTCAGAGGGATAGTCACCCTTTTTCATATTTGCTACAAAGCTGATTATAATTAATTATTTAGTTTAAAGCAGCTCAAATCCTCTAAGTTTTATCATTGTACAGATTTAATTCAGGTAAGTTATATCACTAACCAAAAAAATAAAATTACTTAAAACTATAATGCTGCACTGTGTCAGGGAAGTCTCCCATATTTCCTGTATGGGCCACGTGGTTCTCTAGTTCAGGTAAGTGTAGTTTTTTAAAATATGAACCTCATGTTCAGAAGTGCATTAACCTGTGGGCTACCTGGACATTTTACTGATATGGTGCTTCAAGAGAAAGCATGAAATCTTGGCAAATGGCTCTTGACATTAATTTAACCTGAGTTAACTATAAATGAAACTTTCTTCATCCATAATCCATACAATTGATAATTGGATTGTGCAACTAATAATTAAAAAGTAAAATGAAAAGTAAAAAAAAAAAAAAGTGGGGTGGGACTTAGGAAGACGGAATTGGGCTAAGTAAGCCCAATAGTAGTAGTCTTATATCTTTCTAATATAAGAACTACATGGACCGATAATATGGCTAAAAAAGGAATTAGCAATAATGCCTGTTCTTCTTTCATAGATAACCTAGGCATTGCATTCTTGCAAAACAGCCTTTCTGACCTCCTAACCTGGACTATGTTGGTTTCTCATATGGCCTCATAGCACACAGCTCACTATGATGCAATTGTTTTGATTTGTCTATATCCATCCTTGAATTATAGACCCTGTGTTGGGAAGGGCAACAAAAGTCTTATTCACTATTTTATTCCTGGTGCTTAACACAATGTCTGGCACGTAAAAAGCACGTGATAGACATCTGTTATGTTACTAACCCGCAGAAAGGGAATATAAATTAACTTCGGGGCTCAGGAAAGGAATACTGTGGTCCCGGTGGCAGTGCTAATACTCCTTTCCAAACTCCTGCTGTCCTAGGAAGTCGGCCCCTATCTGGGGATATGTTAACAATTTACCAGAATAAAATGAGTGTGCTGTTCATGCACACATTACAAAATGCAAGCAGAAGTTATTTTTTTTCACAAAAGTTAGACCTGAGATGTCTTGGTAAGTCAGCAAACAAGGGAGGTACAGGGTCTATAAACGTCTTTAAAGCCTCTGTTAATACTCTGGTTAATTGGGTTCCTGGTCTTTTTCCTTCACAGTGCCAAGTCAAGTGATGAATACAAACTAACCAATTAGTTCAAATGTCTCCTCTCTCCTTGCCCCAGTAACCTCACAGTACTCCAGGGCCACAATGCTCTTGAGAGCAGGTCCTATTAGAATAAAGAGTTTTCAGAGAGCAAGTGATGGCTGTAGTTTCATGGGCAGAGAGGGTAAAAGAGGCTACTGCTTAATGTTAAACAGGAAAGTCATCAAAGTTCCTTCTCTACTGTCCTCAGTGGAAATAAACCACAGCTAACTGTGAAGTTTTGCAAGATACTCTTTTGTTTCTGGAAAATTTATTGTTCTTGTACACCTCCCTCACCCCCAGCTCCTGTAAACTGAAATAATCCCATTTCTCTTAACCTTTCTTTAGAAGGTCTGTTTAATCAATTTTTATTGCTCTCCTCAGGGCACTCTCCAAGTTGTTAGATTTTACTCAATCCTGAATTGGACAAAGTACTTTAATAAGGGCTGCCTCCCACTGTTCTAGGAGCAGGCAGTGTGGATGTCCTGATGAGGGAATGGCATGAAATCCTGCGTATGAAAGCACTTTGTGAACTCCTGAGCCGCACCCAAAGGGAAGAGATGATTATTCAACTGCATGTCTCAGACTGAGTTCCTCATTCCCCAGGAGAATGAAGAAGAACTTGTTCCATCATTTATTCATCTGCACCTTTAACAGAAATGTATTATGCAGTTACCTTGGGCCTGACACTGTACTGGTCACAGAGAATATTATAAGATATAATATGTATAAGGATATGTTGACAAATAATGATAAAGAAGATATGGTCTCTATTCTTTAGAAAATAGTGGTATAAGTAATTGAATTATTTAAAAAAATGTGTAGACCTAAGTCCAGAAATATTCCAGGTGCTTTTGCATATATCATGTCATTCAAGTCCATATGGTAAGTATTTTTTATCTATGGCATAAAGAAGAGGAAATGGAAGCTCAGAGGTCTCTAACATAAGTGACGCTGAAGGAAAAAATATAAATGAATTTGGCCAATTTGGAGTATCATTTCTCTAGTCGATGTCATACCTGTGCCTAAAACATTCAGGCCCCTCATGCTACTTTCCCGTAGGAAAGAGACCCCAGACCCTCATCCCACCCAGACTGGGACCACTTATCAGGGTTCCTCCCAAGGCATCTACTGAAACACTCCTGGCAGAGCTCAGACCCTCCTTCAGCAACCTGCTAACCCTGCTTAGAGGCCAAGTGCCTGAGCTCTGAAGAAATACGGACCTGATTTTAACTGCTGGCTCTGTGGCTTACCCAGATGTTTGTATCAATTTGAGCATGTTGTCTAACCTCACTAAGCCTCATTTCCCCTATTTGTAAAATTGAGATAAATTGTACCTACCATATTTTTATTATTTTGATAACTAATAAGGGCTTAAATTAAAGCCTGGGAAAAAGTTACTATTCAGTAAATGTTGCTGCTGTTGTTGTTAGTAGACAAACCAAAGCCTCATAATATTTTCCTGGGTTAACTCCAGAGATGTGTGGCATCACTTCATAGGGGGACCAATATTAAACACTAATATTTCAAAGGCTCTACTTATTTCCTCCAAGAATTTTGTCTGGATAAACAGCCACTAAATCCTTGTGGTCCAAACTTTCCTGAATATGCATTCACTGAATGTGGCAGAGATTAGCCCACTCTTCGACAAAGTGCATTTTTGCCCCCTGGGCACACAGTTAGACTATAGTTCACAGCCTCTCTTGCAGTTAGGGCACTAGGCATTACCATGTGACTCAATTCTAGACAACAGAATGGGATAGGAAGTGGTTTATGCCTCTTGCAGACCCTGAACATTAAACTCTCCCACACACACTTCTTTGTTCGTTCTTTGTATTGGCTATCTTTTGCTGTGTAATAAATCACCCTAAATTCATCAGCTTATAAAACAAGCATTTATTATCTCACACAATTTCTGAATGTCAGGGATCTGGGAGTTGTTTACCTGGGTGGTTCTCGCTCAGGGGTCTCTCCTGAGGATGCGTTCAAACCATTTGAAGGTTTGGTTGGATCTGGAGGATCCAGTGATAAGGTGACCCCCTCACACAGCTTCATTTCCTCACTGGCAATTGGCAAAAGACCTCAGTTCCTCCCCATGTGGGCCTCTCTCTTCCCAGGGCTGCCTGAGTGTCCCCATCACAAGGCAAGTTGGCTTCCTCCAAACTGAGCAATCTGAGAGAGAGAAAGTAGAAAAACTGGGGTGACTTTGTCACCTAGTTTCTGAAGTCACTTGTCATTTCCATTTTTTTTTTCTATTCATTAGAAGCAAGTCACCAAATCCATCTCCCATTCAAGGAGAATGGAATAAGTTGCCCCCTATTGAAGGAAGGAGTATCAAAAAATATGTGGTCATTTTAAAAACCACCTCGCTCCTTTTCACCATCTACCTGCTGAATAGAGAGAACTACAAAGATCTGTAGGCAAGTGGCGCTGCAAGGTGGAAGGAGCCCAGGTTCCTGAGTGCCTGCCTGGAACAGAGCCTCCCTTCCATACACCTTAGACTGAAACATGAGTGAGAAATAAACCTTTTCAATGTTAAGCCACTGAGTTTGGGGGAGTGCTGTTATAGCAGTTAGCCTTCCCTGACCAATTACTCAATTACAAAGAATGTAGCACACTTTTCCCAAGGACTTTAGCAAAAACATTTCACAGTAGGCAAATGTTATCTAATTACTATATTCATAAAGCTAATATACAGAGAATAGTTTTTAAAATTTGAACATTGAGGTAATAGTTATTATCCCTCTTAGCATTGTGAATCTCCCCCCTTTCCTTTTCGAAAAACACTAAAGAATAAAATTGTTAACTTACCTTCTTTCACTCCCAGTCCCCAGAGTCTCCAGGTCTTACAGGTCATGTCTGTCTTCAGCCCTTCCAACCGTACCTGGTTTCTGCATTCCCAGCCTCGGCCGTATTGAGTAATGTCCTCAAAGGTTTTAGTTCAACTTACTTCAAAGCTCTTTATGTTCCTTTCAATAGCCTTGGAAGAAAGAAAACATGTTGGTTCCTAGAGTGGCTTTTCCAATAAAGAGATGTTCTTCCATTGAGCTGCCCTGCTCGTTTTTCTACCCTTTGAAGTAAGAACTTGTAGAGATCTTAGTTGTTTCAAACTTGGATTTACAACTTTTAAGCCTCAACTCCCTTGATTTACTGATTTTTTTTCACACTTAAAAATTTGCCTTTGACTTTTCAGAAAGAAAAAAGCACACTTTTATCAAAGCTTTAAAAAATATATGTACAGAGAAAATAATACCATTGTCAAACAGACAAAATTACTTCTCCATAATTCCAAGGTAAAAATCTTTCTTCTTTTGGGCCAGTTACACTAATGGTATTGTGTATTCTTCACCCTCCCTGTATCCACACCCTTTGCCATGTTGTTTAAGACATCAAGTTTTGGGTGGTCTGCTACATGGCAACAGTTAAGTGATACAGAAATCAGTGCCTAGAAGTAGTGTTTTGGTTTCCCAACTGCCAGGACAAATACCACACAACAGGTTGGCTTAAACAATGAGAATTTATTGAATCATGGTTTCAGAGGCTAGAAGTCTTGTTTACTCCCAGAGTTAGTGGCATTCTAGCAGCACTGGCACTCCTGGGGCTCCTTGGCTTTCCCATCACATGGCAATGTCCTCTCCTTCCTCTTTCCCGGCTCCAGTTGACTTATGCTTGTGGGTCTTCCCCACAGCTTACTCTGTATCAGGCCTTCGGTAATAGGATTAAGACCCATCGTGCTTCAGCAGGTCACACCTTTATGAAAAATGACATCTTCAGGTCTTACACACAGGAATGGGACTAAGACTAGGAACATTATTTTTCTGGGGTACATAACTCCATCTATCATAAATAGGATACTACTGTAACATCCTTAGATTATGAGACATTAGCTTTGGAACAAAATGATACATGGAGGCTGGGAAAATGGCAAGGAAATTGTTAAAAAAAAATACAAAAATAGTTAGAAAATAATAGGAGGCAGAAGAAATGTGTCCTATATTACATGGACATGAAACATTTGGTAAAACCATAACTTATGGTAACTTGGAAGACAGAAAATGTACCTAATAAACTTTCGAACTTGTCCAAGGAGATTTCTAGACAGAATGTTAGTGGCCTAAATTGGCTATTTGTAACTACTTATGATAAAGCACTATAAAAGGATGACAAGCATAGGTATGAAATAGTGAATTTATAAACAGAACTGAAATGGAACATAGAGAGCCCAGAATGCAAATGTGAAAAAACAACTATTTCTCATATCCAGTCTTTCCAATCAGTAGATGATTCACAAATTAAAATAAATCCTGAGGGCAAATATCTAGGACACTGTGGTAAAACATGCTCTTGGTAAAAATCAAATCAAGACTTTCCTTTGCTAAGAACTCTGGAAGAAATAAGGCATCTTCTCAGAAGGACAAAAGAGATTTTATATAGCTTACTGAGATGGTAGAGCAGCCAGTTATGCCCCAAGTGATATAATTAAGTCTAGAGAGAAAAATCTAGCTCAAAAACATTGTTGGTTGGTTTTTGGTACATGTGAGGCAGGTTAGGTAGGGAAAGAGAGAGGAGGAAGTAGCCCTAAACCCATAAAAAGAAGTTCCTTTTGGCACATGCACACCTAAACCTCCCCACCTAAACCTCACTCAGGTCAGCACCTGGAAAGAACCAATGAAAAGTGCAGCTCATCAATCTCTTCTTAGCATAGCCAGAGAGGGAAGGGCCCCTCCAAGTCTTTATAATGCAAGGATCCCAATCTCAGAGGGCTTCTCCTCCTTTGGAGAATGCCCACACTCACCCCCTTTGAGCTATGCATTAAAGTTTTAGGCTGTACATCCTAGCTAGTCCTTGAATTCTTTAGCTGTACACACTGACTAGTCCTCGAGTACTTTCCTACTGCTGAGTTAAGTACCTTCATGGCATCAACCCCTGGTGGAGATCTTGACTTCTCTGAGAATTCCCGGGGCTCTCCGGCATTGAGTGTATATAACTTTTTGGCTGTACACACTAACTAATCCTTGAGTTCTTTCCTGTAGCTGAGTCAAGAACCCTCACAGCATGAGCCTTTGATTGATGAGAACTTGATCTCTCTGAGAACTCCTGGGGCTGTCTGGTATCACGTGGAGTGGATTCAAATCAAATGTATAGAAAAATCCCAAATGTATACAGAGAGATGTCTGCTAAGAACACTGCCAGCCTGAGCTAAAAAGAACTGACACTGCTCAAAACATGACAAGACCTGTGGCTTACCAACTTTCTCTGAGCAGGAAGAAAGCTAAAAAGTTACTCCAAGCTCCTATTTGATTCCACCTTTGGAAGTATCCAACAAAGTTGATGGAAAAAGAAAGACATCTCTTGAGGGAGAAGCCAGGACCTGTGGAAACAAATAAACCGAGAGCAGGACCCAGGCCTAATCTAGAATTATTCACCCATCTCAGAGTTGGGGAGACTGGTACCATTTTCCCTGTGAAATTTCAAAATTGCAATAAGCCAATATCTGTGGTGTGCTTACCATTCTTCCCCTCTTAGAATAGACGTGTTTACTGCACACTAATAGTGTGTTTCATTATCATGTACTATAAATTATAGGTTAGAAAACTTGTTTTTCTGGTTCATAGGTCTACTAATCAAGAGTAAGAGACACTTGATTCAGATCTGATGTAGATTACAAGGGCCAGAAATTTAAACCTGTTGCTGTCATTGGATGAGATGTTGGGGGCCCTGGGATGGGGATGAGCATATTTTACTCCTTGGAGGGACACAAATAATTGGGTTAGACTCTGATAATGACACCAATTCCTAGCCCCTCCTTTTATCTATGCCCTTTGCCATGCAGCATTGTAGCTCCTCTTTGAGTTTGTCCATGTGTCTTGCTTTGGCCAATAAAATGAAGCATAAATGAGGATTTCCAGTTCCAGACAGCCTCAATTGCATATTCCCACCTGTTCTCTTAGATTTCTGTCACTACCATGAGAAGAACAGGGCTGGTCTCGACTGCTGGTCCAAGGAGAAACATCTTGAGAATAACCATCCACGTAGGTATTTGCTGAGCCGAGCCTGGATCATATGACTTCCAGGTGACCTGAAATCTCATGAAAAATAATAAACATTTATGCACTAAATCACTGGGTTTTGGGCAATTTGTAATACAGTGATAGCTAACTGATAAAACTTTTAAGACAATATTTTTTAAACTTTAATGTAAGTAAGAATTACCTGGCATGCTGTCTTGCATCAGTTTCTCTAGAAGCAGACCCTAAGACAAGGGTTCACATGCAAATGTCTGTTAAGGAAAACCAGTAGGGGAGTGGAAGAAGTAGCATACAGAAGGTGAAGAAGCCACTTGTTGGTGGCCTACATATATTCACTTCACAGGGCCAGTTGCTTTGAGTGTTGCCTGAAAATGACCCAGAGATGCCCCCTTCCTCAGAGAATTTCCCTGAATCTAATGAGAGAAGCCTCACCCAAGAAGGTTTGCACTTGCCACACCCTCTCAGTCCCTACTCTTCCTAGCCAGTGGGCAATGACTAGCTGAGTTGGAGCCAACTCTGTCTTGTATTCATCCTTCAGAGCTTCCTCAAGGAGCCAGACTGAAGCAAGTCTCCAGCCAAAATTATATCCTAAAAGAATACCCTAAATAAATCACTTGAATAAGAATCTCTGGACTTTGTTTCTAGAGAATCCAACTTAAGACAAAGTAAGGGCATGATTTGGGAAAATTCCCAAGGAAGGTAGCTTCAACCTGATCTTTCAGGAGGCATCTAGAATATAAATTACACCTCAGGTCTTTTCTTCCATTTAAAACAAGGACCTTCATACTCTAGCACCATTAGCAGTGTCTGGAGGAGGGAGTCTATAAACTCCCAGGCATCTCACCCTCCTCAAGACAAGTAGCTGGTGGGGTCAACTGGAGGTAAAAGCACACCCAAAGGCAGGGGTAGAGCATGCAGAAGCAGAGAAGGGATCAAGGCGAACTGGATGGAACACCAGCAGTTTCTGTTTCGCATGCTTGATTAAAAAGGGGATTCTAGGCTTGGATACCAACAGTTTTGGTATGAAAGTTCTAGGATGGACCCAGAAGTCTCCATTACTAATAAGAACTCCAGTAGATTCTGATGTAGTTGGTCTCACACTTTGAAAACGATTGCTTTTAGGGCAAATGGTTTGTGGTTGTGTCCAGTTGATTATGTTGTTGATTAAACTGCAACCAACATGCAGAAATAGCAGTGATTTGTGGAAATTCTCACAAAGTTTCTGTATTTCCTAACTTAACATACCTGGTACTTGCATTTAGTGATAGATACCGAAATATAGTGAGCCATTTGCAAGTCAGCAATAATCACTGCTCATCAACATCCAAATAGATGGTAAAGGAACTTTTTTATATATGAAGAGCTAAGCTAAAGCTATAAAAGTCTTCATTCCTGACATCTAAAAAATACACATAGGTTTTTTAATATGTGCTTTCTTCCTTCTCTTTAAGAGCTCTATGTTAAAGGACAATAAAATGCTGCAATTTTGATACACTTGACTTCTTATTATAATCAATTATAGCTCCAAGTGTCAAATATGAGTTGGTCTCCCCGATTAAGGGCTGTAGGAATCTCTTTCTATGTTAAAAATGATGAAGAGTTAAAGATAAAATTAAGAACTTAATACATGAAAGAAACCATTCATTGCTTCATATAGTGCATGCATATTAAAAGCCCATAACTTACCAGGTTTTGTGCTCAGGACTGGATGTAAGTTATAGAAAGAAGAGACACTGTCCCTGTCTTCATTCACTGTAGAAGACAGTTTAAACGTCAGGATATCATGCTTCAATGTGACAACATTTTCAGTGCAGACAACATTCCAGTTGCAGCTGGAATACCAAGAGGTACTGCCATTGGGAGGGGACTTCTTAAAAGGAGTGACATCTAAGCTGAGACCTAGAATAACCAAGGTGATGACAATAAAGAGCTGGGGGTGGGTAGGGGAGTAGTAAATGAGTAGAAGAATGAGACCAAGAATATGGTGCAAGGAGAATGGAGAGTAAAGCCTTACAACTGTCTGACGGTGGAAAACTGGGTTCTCTGGAGAAGAGGCAATGATTTATGCTCCCCAGGACAAGGAATAGTATTACAAGGCTCTAAGAAGGCTGATTCTCAGCCAAGAGTAAAAAGCACTCAGTCTTCAATGGCAGCTTCCATAGAGTGAAGGAGATTTGGTTCTCATGAACCTGGCATGTTCCCCCAGCGGTGGCCTCTCCTATAGAAAATATGGAGATCGTAGCAGGCACCCTCTCTCTACTTCTGATGCATGCGGAGATGGCTAATCCTGCCTAGAAAACCTCTCTCAAAACTATGATGTCCATGAAGAAAATGTGGAGGACTTGCAAACCTAAGTGTAAGATTTAACTTTGTATAATTCACTTTATACTTGAGAGTTGAGAATTTGGATGAGAATATAAGCTGGAGTGGAGTTAAGGATAAATTTAGGCCAGTGCATATTGCTAAATAGACTCAGATAAAAGTATATATAGTATGGATCTATAACAAGTTTATTATAAATTTTACTGATATAAAGGATATGCAGCTTGTAATTTATAAAAAATAATAAAATATTTAATACGCTTTGTTATAAATTCCATATAATCAATTGATTCTCACAGTATGCCTTTCTTGATTTTTGCCAAATTCTTATATCTGTATCCAACCTGTGGTTGCATTTGACAAATGAGTACAGTTCTGAAATGAATTTTGTTAATATTTTCATTTACAACAACAAGGAAGGACAAAGGCAAAACAAGAAAGACATGTTAGAACTTCACTCATTTGTCAATGATGTCAGTGGTTTCCTTGCTGAATCAGAAAATATTTTTAAAGGAATAGAAGAAAATTTTCTCAAATTTTATGCTATTCCCAATGTAATGGCTACAGACATAAAACATTTATGCTCAACCCATATTATTAATTAATATTGGCCCCACTGCTTTCTTAAATATAATCAACAAAATGATAAATCAAGCCTTGACTCCTCATGTTTACTGATTTCCATGGTGTAAATATTCCCACAATGGCTAAAGCTAACAACTTAATGTGGTGAGCAGAGTTGGAAATAGATGTGCAGTGTTAGCACACTATGATATAGTATTTCCACGACACAGGCACAGTAAACTTAAGTAAGAGTGTAAATAATAGTAAAATGTGTAAAATAATTGAAAAGTGATGAGTTCAGGTTTAATTAAATCTATTTAATTGAATATTTACATAATTTAATTTTTATAAAGGCTATGTTTAACAACCAACCTGCAAAATTCCTGAAAATTTAAACTTTTCCCCACACCCATACCCCACTTTGAACTTTTTCATAGCTAATTCCTACTCATATGCTCATAGCAGATATCTACTCATGTTTGTTGTATCTATTCATGTTTGAAGGCTCAGCTTAAATGTCATGTCTCCTGGGAAACGTCTCTTACTCTATCCCAATATTCAAGCAGTGTCTAAGCTATCCCTAAGTGTCCCATGATGTCTGTACATCTGTTTGGCACTGCTTAGAACACTATATAGAAATACTTGTTTAGAGCATCTGTCTTGCTGAGAGGTCACAGTGCTCATAGAGAATACAGAAGGTGTCATTTATGTTTGCATCCTTGTGACTGGCATATACCAGAACTCAATGACGCAAACATAAATGTTTGTAGAATGCATGAGTGAATGGATGGTATTCTCAATTTTGATTGAGAAAACAGACCTTTTAAAGAGGAAACAAAATATAAGTCTGTTATGTAAAGAAGATATCTCTAAGCCAGAGGCTGTAACTTTGGTAATACTATCTAGGTAAAGAGAAGTAACAGCAGAATGTGCCAAATTGCAGGCTACCCAGTCTCAGAGAGCGAACAGATGGGGGTCCTTGATGTGAATCTGGCACAGAGACAATTATAGGAGATGGAAGTTAAACTCTGATTGAAATAGAATTCTTTTTTTAACTACAGTCAAACCTGCCTAGCTGTCATGGTACCATCCTTTTGAAGAGAAGAGAAGAGAGAGAAAGAGTAACTCAAGAGTTAATTTTGTTCAATTAAGTGAAACTGAAAGAAAATGAAGATGTGATGAAACCCTGGAAGAATGCAACATTGTCACATAGCTCATTTTTTTTCCCCAAAGGAGAGCAGTCAGCAGAGCTGGGCAAGTTTTCAGAGAACAGATATGTAAACACATACTATAATGCAACAAAGAATGAAAAAATGGGAGAGAGACACACAAATCTTATGCTATAAGGACAATGTGAAGTTGCATTTAGTACCAATTGAGAGAATTGAGAATGCTTCACTAAAACATTAATATTTGAATTTATTCCTATGAATGAATGAACTATCAATAAGCAAGAATGGAAAGAAAAGGTATTCCAAGCTCCAAAAATGCCAAAATAAAAGGTAGAGTAGGATATAATTGTTCAGGAAACAAAGTCTGATAAAAGACCCATTAATTAAAGCAATTAAAAATGTATTGTTCATGAAACCTTGAGAGTCTTAGTGGTTGCAGATTTTTTGCTGGATATTCAGTATCCACCTGTCATTAATTTATTCTAGAGTCTTTCCCAGTATTAGTCTCAAGGCCACCAGTGTCTGGTTTGTAGGCTCCATCCTTATCTCTTTTTTTGTGAAAGAATCCAGTTTGCCCCGCTCCAGTATTTTGACATCTCTTCCATTTTTGTAATTCCTCAAAGATTAAGAACAGTGAGTAAAGAAATTCTTCTATGAGTTCTATCAAAACTCTAGACTATAAAACAAATTATTTCAAAGGTGAGCAACCCAACCACAGAATATAGTAAAAAACAAACACAAAATACTTCTTACTGCTTTGTATTCTTCTAATGAAGTTATTTTTTTTAAATAGGACTTTAGTTTTAAGCTCCACTCTCCAAAATTCTAAAACTGAATAAGTAAAGAAGGTCCCACATAATTCCCAATTAAATTAACATATGAAAGTAAGTAAGCAAATACAAACTTTTTAAGGAAAACCATGCAGAAAGATACAAGCTGTTGTTCAACTCAGGACTGAAACAGAAATAAATACGTCACCTTTTTACATGATAGAACTTGTGGTGATTAGTTTTGACATACCTTGCTAGCATTACATTCATATAGCAATTAGGTCCAGTTAATAGTTTTTTGTTCTCTTGTGTTGAGTCATAGGACTTTGTGTGTACAGGATAACAAACCTTTGTCCTATATGTGATTTCCAAATATTTTCTCCCTTTGTGTTGTCTGCCTCTTCACCTTTTTGACAAAGTCTTTTGAGGTGCAGAAGCATTTGATTTGGAGGAGTTCCCATTTATTTATTTTTTCTTTTGTTGCTTGTGCTTTGGGTGTAAAGTTTAGGAAGCTACCTCCTATTACTAGGTCTTGAAGATGTTTCCCTACATTTTCTTTGAGAAGCTTTATGACGTTAGTTCTTATATTTAAGTGTTTAATCCACTTTGAGTTAATTTTTGTACAGGGTATAAAATAGGGGACCTCTTTCATTCTTTTGGCTATTGATGTCCAGTTCTTCCATGCCCAATTATTGAAAAGACTATTTTGTCCCAGTTCAGAGGATTTGGGGGCCTTGTCAAAAATCAGTTGACCATAGATTTGGTGGTCTATTTCTGCACTCTTGATGCAATTCTGTTGGTCAATGCTTCTATCTTTGTGCCAGCACAATGCTGTTTTAACCACTGTGGCTTTATAATAGGTTTTAAAGTCAGGAGATCCTCCCATTTTGTTCTTCTTTTTAGGATGCTTTTAGCTATTCAGGGTCTCTTTTCCTTCCAGATGAATTTGGTAACTAGCTTTTCCAAGTCTTCGAAGTAGGTTGTTGGAATTTTGATTGGCACTGCATTGAATCTGTAGATCAATTTGGGAAGAAGAGACATCTTAACTATATTTAGCTTTCCTAAACATGAGCAGGGAATATCTTTCCACCTATTAAGATCTTCTTTGATTTCTTTTTTTTGGGGGGGAGGAGTGCATGGTCCGAAAATTGAACCCAGGTCTTCCGCATGAAAAGGCAGGCATTCTAACCACTGAACCATCCGTGCACCCTGATTTCTTTTAGTGATGCTATGTAGTTTTGTGTGTAAAGTTCTTTGCATCCCTAGTTAAGTTCATTCCTAAATACTTGATTCTTTTAATTGCTATTTTGAATGGAATTTTTTCCTTAACCAACTCCTCAGTTAGGTCATTGCTTGTATTTAGAAATGTTACTGATTTTTGTACATTAATTTAATACCCTGCCACCTTGCTGAATTTGTTTATTAGCTCAAGTAACTTTGCTGTAGATTTCTCAGGATCTTCCAAGTATAGTATCATGCCATCTGCAAATAATGCTCTGTTTTTTTTTTTTAGTCAGTCTTGCTAGTGGCCCATCAATTTTATTGAATTTCTCAAAGAACCAACTTATGGTTTTATTGATTCATTCTATTGTTCTTTTGTTCTCCTATTCATTTAACTCTACTTTAATCTTTCTTATTTCGCTTCTTCTATTTACTTTGGGGTTAGTTTGCTGTTCTTAAGTTCTTCTAGGTGAGCAGTTAGGTCCTTGATTTTTGCTTTTTCTTGTTCTTTTGTTTGTTTATTTTTTGTTTGCATGGGCAGCCACCAGGAATCGAACCCAGGTTTCCAGCATGGCAGGTGAGAATTCTGCCACTGAACCACCATCTCACTGCCCTCCTGTTTTTTTAATATAGGCATTTAGGGCAAAAAATTTCCCTCTCAACACAGCCTTTGTCCATCTCATAAGATCTGGTAAGCTGTATTCTCATTTTCATTTGTCATCAGATAGCTACTGATTTCTCTAGCAATTTCTTCTTTGACCCACTGGTTGTTTAACAGTGTGTTATTTAGGGCAGTGCAAAGGTGGCTCGATGACAGTATTCTTGCCTGCCCTGCTAGAGACCCAGGTTCAACTCCTGGAGACTGCCCATGCCAAAAAAAAAATATATGGGTTATTTAATCTCCATATATTTGTGAATGTTCTCATTCTTTGGTGGCTATTGAGATCCAGCTTCATTCCATTGTGGTCAGAGAAACACTCTGAGTAATTTCAATGTTTCTAAATTTATAAATACCTGTTTTGTTCCCCAGCAAATGAACTATCCTGGAGTATGTTCCATGAGCACTAGAGAAGAATGTATATCCTTATGCTTTGGGGTGAAATGACCTATATATGTCTGTTAGGCCTCATTCATTTATCAAGTTGTTTAATGTCTCTATTTACTTGTTGATCTTCTGTCTGGTTGTTCTATCTATAGAAGAGAGTGGTGTATTGAAGTCACCTACTATTATTGTTGCAGTGTCTATTGCTCCCTTCAGTTTTGCCAATGTCTGTCTCATATACTTTGAAGCTCCTTTATTGGGAGCTACAGTCAATAGTTTTTAAATAGAAAGTATTGGTTTCACATTAATAGTGAGGTCATTTGATAGAGCACATGAGTATACACTTTATAGAGTTCTATCCATGCAATATTTCCTTTAATCTCTTGGAGAAAATAGTTACTTTTACTTTTCTCAAAATAGCCTCCAAAAGCTTAAAATAAAATAAACAGAAACAGGACCAACCAAGATGCCTTATCAGAATAAGTGAATAAAGCACTAGTAAACATTAACAAATGAACACAGAGAGTATATCTTAACCCCATGTTTCCCAGTGTCTGATTCATTGAACACAGGGAAACCTCCTACAGATTAACTTCCCTTCAAGCTATTGTAAGAGTTCCTCACCATGGAGAATGCAGGTTGTCTTTGACTTGGTGAAGACATCAGTCTCAATAAATAAATAAGCACAAGCAGACCAGTGGGCAGGAGGCCAAAGATGGTATCTTTGTCCCAATCTTTCACCAGTGTGATGGTGGGTAAAGCATTCAGTTCAGTCATTTCTATTCATCCCACACAGTACCAGTACCACATTATGGAAAAAGGAATAAAAGAGACACAACTCCTGTCTAGAAGGAGTTTATAGTTGAATACTTTGAATAATCTGAGTTTTTAAAACTGGCTAGTATGCCTGATACATTGTGGCATTATAGGAACACCTTGGGGAGGAGATAACTTGGTTTGAGTCGTCTTTGTCAGATGAGAGGATACTGCAGGCAAAGGGAGCAGAGAGTGCAAGGCTGAGAAAACCAGGGAGCACTTGGGAAAGACATTATTGATGGTGGGTGCCATAAGGACAAGGGAAATGTTTGCCTGATTCAGCACTCAATCCCTGATCTTCAACACAGTGCATGGCTCATAAGGAAAGCTCAATAACTGTTCATTGAATGAATGAGTTCAAATTTGCTGAAGCCTTGGCAGTATCAGGGAATAATGGGAGATAACTGGGAGGCTTTTCCTGCCAAGTCAAGGAGTTTGGGCATGATTCTGTAAGGAGTGGGAAGGTACCAAAGGTTTTGAAACAGGAGAGCTGCTCTTCATCTATAAACTATGAGTGATGTTTTGGGTGATTACTCACTTTAAGATAAATGTTAAAAATTGAAAAATAATAAATTATTAATGAATACCTGCCTAGAGGCACTGAAAAATATTTGGGGCACAGTTGAGTCCCAGGCAATTGTATGACTTTTTGGATGGGCAGATCTGGCTAGCTTTCTGGCCTGAGTGCTCCACTTTCCCCTTTCTCCAGAATCACAAAGATGCCCCAGGGTACTTAGCTGGGCTTGTCTATAAATAGAATCTGGGCAGACTTCAACCAAGTGTGCTTTCATTTCACTGTTGCTCACAGTGGTACTACATGACTCGTCTTTGAAGAGAAATGCCTTTCCTGTCATCTTTTCTTTCAGGAATACTCTAGCAGCATACTTTACTTAGGGGAATGATTAAATTGAACAGCACCCATACATATGGTAGCAATTGGTAAGCAGTCATTTAAAATTGCCTTTGTGTCTAATTGTGTTTGTTTACCTTGTTATACAGATTGGGTCAAACCCGGTACTCTGAGCAGTTCCCTGCTACATGAGCAGACATTCAGAGAAGGCAGCCGGCAGTCACTGCTTGATTTACGTCCACAGCGTTTTCACTACCTTTGTTGAGAAGCTGGATAGGGAAAGGTTTCTCAAACCTTTTAATAAATAAAGTTCAGCTTTAACAGATCCCATATTTGCAATTCTAGATGTGTGTCGAGTTTGATTTTTTCTGTCATAAAATGGGACATATTGGTTTCCACAGACGAGGTGGTAAAGTGGTCTGGGTTCTAGTTCTGACTCACACCCCAAACTAGCTACATGAATTAGTGAGTTCCTTAACTTCTCTGGGCCTGTTTCCCGAGGGGAAATTAGATGAAACCCCTTTTAGTTCTTGATCTATGATTTCAGCACCTCTCAGAGAATGAGAAATTACTGTGATTTCTTTTTTTTTAACCTTAGAGTTGGTAATTTTCAACTGTATGTTGAAGTACAAAAAGCTTTCCCCAAGGAAATGTTCTAAGAATGATGATTAGGCTAAATGTGCTTCTGTGCCATACTGATGAGGCTGGGGGAAACTCCAGAGAACAGCTCACCTCTGTGAAACTGGGAGAAGAAATGGAAGCGGACAAGGTGCTACCAAGGTGCTGTTGGCTCTCCTCTTTGTCTGGGATGAGAACTTCTATTCCCAGCCTCTCTCCTTTCCAGGCAAGAGGTGTTGGCACCATCGCTTAGCAGTTTTGCAAAAGGGTATAAGTAGGCATCTCTCTCTCTCTCTCTCTCTCTCTCTCTCTCTCTCTCTCTCTCTCTCTTCCCTTCTCCCTCTCCCTCTTCCCTTTGCCTCTCCCTTTCCCTCTCACTGGAAAGGCAACACCTACCTGAAACCCAGAAAGAGATCCATGGAGATATTTCTGTTTGGGTCACATCTGTTTAACATGGCTGAAGAAAGGATAGATTTTCAGAAGCTTGTATAGTTGGTCAACTAACTAACACATGTTGTTAATTATCCAACCCTTGCTTTAAGATGGAACTAATTCTGTGCTGCAATTTGTGCTCAGAAAAACTATAAAACATTGTTGAAAGAAATTGAAGAAGATCTAAACAAATGGGAAAACATCATATGCCTATAAGAAGACTTAACATTGTTTAGATGACAATAGTCCCCCAAATTATCTATAGATTCAATACAGTCCCTATAAGAATACTAGCTAACTTCTTGGTAAAAATTGAGATGCCAATTTCATCTCTCTGATCCCGAGAGCCAGAAGTCATTTCTCAGTCCTTTGAATTCCAAGAAAGTTCTCTGGTCCACCTCATTCCACAAAGGATTTGAGGTAGGTTATTGAAATTCCAATCAATAAACTGTAGCAGGTTTATTTTTTAAATGAGGTCCTGGGGTAATAAAAAAGAAGTCTGCAAAACCTAATCTAAAAGTATTTTCCCTTCCTGTTATTTTTTTTCCCTCTTTGCACATGTTCTTTTTCCTCTTACATGACTTAAGAATGAGAGCCTAATAATGAAGGCTCTTACATTGAAAGTCTTTTTTTATTAATTAAAATAGCTGTTTCATTGTTTCAGATGGTTACCCTGGTTTTCTCACTATCTTATTGTATTAGGTGCTGTGAGTTTTATCCACTATATAAGAAAATAAAGGAGGGAGTATTTTTATGGTTACAATATTCATTTTTGTCTTTTCTATCTTTCGCATATTCCACCTTACATAATTTGGGGGAGAAAATGATCTTTGGTAACTCAGTAAGTTGAATTTTAACAGCAAGTGTTCTGAAACTGAAGACTAACCAAAGAAGTGTGAACTGGAGATTTAATTGAATCCTATTTGCTTAAATAAGTTGAAGAAGTAAAAGCTATCACAATTCTTCATCAGCTGCTCTCAATGGGGTTTCTAAGCCTCTTCTCTAAATTGGCCTCCTCCTGCCTCTCTCCACAGGGGAGGAAATTTCTGGAAATTCAGCATCAGAACCTACTAAGGTCCCTGCTTGTCAGATCTAGATAACCTCACAGCTTCCTTTCTTCTCATTTTAACTGCAGAAAAATTGTTTTCATAGGAAAATTATGCCAGTAAATAATTACCATTAGCTTTTATTAGTTTTAACCATGCTATTTCAAAAATTAAATATTAACAATCATTTGGATTCATTAATTCTAGATTTCCAAAGAGTAATTCCTAGAATTTTAATGACAGAATATTAGGTCAACAGAAATATTTTATGGCAGAATGAACGAAAGAAAAGATTTTGCTTAAGGGAAAGAAACTAACGTTCTTCGTCTTCCCAATACATCTCTCTTTCTCAGGCTGAAAGTCTGTGTCAATTATAGAAGTTAGAATACAAATGAGTTCATTCGTTTTCATCTGTAGCTCATTGACCTCAATCTTTTTAATAACCTAGCTATTCTTTCTCAGAAGCTTATGGCAAATGGAAGATCACTTTGAAAGATAATTGACTTTGGCATAAATATACAGCCATGCTTTGAGGACTCTCTGAAAGAGAGTCCTCCCTTTCACTCCCTTTACTAATGTAATCCCCCTTGTCGGGGATTTTTTTTTTCCTACCACCTATCTTAAAACCACTTACTCTTCAATTCTCCTTTTTCATGAGGCATTCCATGCCTATTCCTGTCCTCGTGGGGTACATATGAATCCATACTATTAAGTTTTTCAGTATACACATCCTTAGGGAAAAGATATTGGTAAGCAGCAACTTTGACTAGACAATTTCTGAGAAAAAAGGGAAAGAAGAGCAGATTGCTGACCAAAACATATTTTTAAAACTTAAAGGTGGAACCCATATCTACCCTTCTTCTTCTTTTGAAACAGCACCCCAATTTTGACTGTGGAACCATTGCCTAACCCCTAGTGATCAGCCAAGATTGGTCAAGCCAACAAACACACTCCTACCGGATCCTTTACTGGGAGGCCTCTGTGACCTCATGACACAATCCTGGCCTAGGAGATGTATGTGAAAGTCAATGGATAAAAGATCATAGAAGTCCTGATCCTCTCCCTTTTACCTCGAAGGCTGGGCCTATAGCAGCCATCTTGCAACCATAAGGCAATAAAATAATGAAGGCCAATTTTCTAAGAATGACAGTATAGAAAGATAGAAAGTGCCTGCATCCCTGGTCACAAAGTTGAGAGGGTAAACCTACACCGGCAACCACCTATCTCTGAACTGACAATTATATATAATATTGTGGGTGTATATATTATAATAAACTCTATGGGCTTAAGCTAAGATGGAATTTCTAACTACTATAACCTCCTTTCTCCAAGAAACTCTAGTAATCTTTTTGTCAGTGAAATAATTCTTCTATTCACTTTACTGTGAATAAAAGAAAGAAACATCTTATTGAAAGGTTTTAAGATCTGAGGTAATTGAGAGAAAGGAAAGTAGACGAAAGGATTGCAAATGAGCGTGCTTTATTGGCTGCACTCCGGGGCAGAGCTCACCGAACCCAAAAGGAGATGAGGCGAGTTTGCGCACGGGCTTTGGCGAGTGCAGTTTTTAAGGGCAGGGGTCAGGTGATGACATGAAAGGGGCGGAACATTAAACAAAGGATTATTATGCTAGCGGGTTGAGCAGTGGATGGTTAGATGTCTGTGAATAGCTGTTTGCTGCACAGGGACCTTGATTGTAAAGGTTCACCTCTCGTCCTGGAGTGACTTCATGATTCCAGCCATAGAGCCCTCCCTTACTTCCCCGACCTAACACTTACGGTCCACACTCATGCATCTTTAAAGCAAATAACACAGGTTTGGGATTTTCATCAGCTTGAAAAATTTGCTGAAATATTTAATTTAGTACTATGCCAGAAAAACCCTGTAGCTGCATCCAAACTGATTGTAACATGAGCCATTATTTGGGTGATAGTGTATTTTATTTTCTAATTACATTTTGTTTAATAAGTAAGAAAACCACTTACAGAGCTATTGCTCCTTAAAGTGGTTTGACTAACAAAGATCTAGGTCCCTTAATTTGTTCACACATGATTCATTATAGTATACAATTTTCCTATTATTGGGGTCATGATAATAAGTCCCTTTTAACATCAGAGCAAAGATAGAAAAAAAAAAAGAAGTCAGTGAAATTACCATGCAGTAGATAGTAGAGGCTAAACAAAGTTAATGGCACAAATTGATATAATTCTGACTACACAGAGTTCTAGTTTGTTGTATTTGACACTTCAGAAAACAAGTTGAGTTCAAGCTGGCTATAAACTTAGGTATTCATGTATTATCTTCTGTGACATATAAGCTCAGGTATCTAAACAGAAGGGAAACCAATGAAATAGATAAATGATACCCAAAAGAATAAAAACACAGTATGATTATTCCACAGTTTGCCTAGGTTTTTATAAAATCTTTAACTTAATTGTTCATAAAGTTGTTAATAAAATAAACTGATCAATTCAAACAACCAGTTTCACTATTTCTTCTAACTGTAGTAATCTTTTGTTAGACTGCAGCTTCTCCCATATAGGTGAATTGTCTCTTATGAAGAATAACCTAGTAGAAGCCATTAAGAAAAGCTATGTAACATATTTAGGCAATGAATAGACCTCTGAGACAGACAAACCAGGTTTATCCATTCTCTGCCATTATTCACTGTGCATCTTTGGGCAAGTCCTTTAGCTTTACTGAGCTTCAGTTTCCTCTGGTATAGAATGGGGATAATGGCTACCTTTCAAGATTGCTGTGAGGAATTTTTTTATAAATGGAGTACACTGTCAAATCACAGGCCGATAGAACTCTCTAGATTAAGTTGGTTCTAAATCATTCAAAGCCTGTTGAGATGCCTGGGAAAAACACCACCAGAAATCATTACGCTACACAATTCCCAGAACCTTCGGCTAGAATGGGGAGGCCTCTCCACCCATCAGCCAGAGTTAAGAGACCTCCTAGTACATAAAGCATTGGGTAAAGTCCACAGAAGACTATCACCTTAGTAGTGAGGCTTCTCTGGACCTGCCCAAATAAAGTTTAGAAAACAAGCACCTAAAGAGTCAACCTGGTCCTAAGTAAATTAACTAAGTGACAGAACAAAGCCCAAAAATCTTTAAAGAAATACGATAAACTCTAGCATCTGGTAATGTAAAATTCACAGTGTCTAGCATCCAGTCACACTAGAAACATATGGCCCATAACCAGGACAAAAATCAATGAATAGAAAGAACTTAGAAATATCAGGAAATAGCAGACAAGGATGTAAATTAATTGTTATAAACAACCTCCATATGATCAGCAACATAAAACATCCCCATGGAGAGAAAAGAAATGGAAGATATAAAAACTGCCCAAGTGGAATTTCTAGCAATTAGAAATAAAATACCTGAAATGGAAAAATATGTGGGATGGGATCAACAGCAGATTTAGATACTGCAGATGAAAAGACAGCAATAGAAACTTAAGAAAATCCACAGATTTTTACAAATTTCTAAAATAAATGAATGGATTGTTAGTGACTTGAGACAATATAAAGCAGAGTAACATATATGTAATAGGAGGACAAGAATGGGAGGGAGGAGAACAAAAAATATCAGAAAATTAATGTAATTCAATTTTTCCCAACTTTCACAAAAACTATAAACCCACACATCTATGAATTTCAATAAAAGCCAAGTAGAATACACATAAAGAAAACATATCAAAGCATTTTGTAATCAAATTTCTGCAAACTAGTGACAAAGAAAACACCTAAAACAGCCAGAAGTCATAGAAAAATCATGTGCAGAGGCACAAAAATAAGCATGACAGCAGACTTCATGGTGAAACTATGCAAGCCAGAAGATTAGACAATAAGATCTTTAAAGTACTGCAAATGCACTGGTGAGAGGGGCCTCACTTCTGGTGAGAAGCTTACTAGTGACCACCCTCTATTAAGTTCACAGCAGGAAATGGTGTCATGGGTCTATGTTTCTCAGTATCAGTGGGAATGACAGGTCTCCAGAACTGCAGACACCACGTAGTAGCACTGAAGTGCCAGAAGCAAGGTGGACATTATTACCAGTAGAGGCAGCAAGGCCAGAGTGGCAAGCAGTGACTTGCCCTCCTGGGTCTGTGGTGATGTCTAACAGATCACAGTGCTCTTAGGCACATGATAAATAGACAGCTTTCTAGGGTGCTGTTTGTAAACTGAAAACAATCAAGAGCTGGAGAGTAAACAGCTGATACCAGCTGCCACTGTGACAGACTGAGGCACCTCGCCCGTGTTCCTGTGCACAGATCCAGAGCACAATGATTGAAGGGGAAGCTGAAGCTCTTTGAAGTTGCAGGATGTGACAGCAAGTGTGTTCAATAAATGTACTCCCAATCCTTCCCAATGGGCCTTCTGGCCGGAGTAACTGTGTACTGAAGGGAGGGGAAATACGCAGGCTCTCTGAGTATTTTGGAGACAAGGCCTGATTAGAGTGGGTGCATATAGAAACCAGATGATATATAAACTTCTGACCAAAATTTACCTCCCAGACAGTGTAACAGGTACAAAGACACATTCTGTGGTTATTTCTCCAGTATTTCAGTGTATAACTGGGACCGGATATACTTAGAAGCTAGCAGATCCTTACATTGGTTCCCTGTCCTGTGGAGTAAGAGCCATTATAAGAAGTAAAAGCACATGAAATTACTCTCCCCAGCCAAGATAATAAACCAAAATTAATACCATATCCTTGTGTCAGTTTGACTCTGTGGTGAACCGCAAAAAAAAAACCATGTCTTTTAATCCTCATTCAATATTGCTGGGTGGGATCTTTTTCATTGTTCCCATGGAGATGTGACCTACCCAATTGTGGGTGGTAACTTTTGATCAGATGGCTCCCATGGAGTTGTGACTCCACCATTACTGCTTTAAAAGAGGAAACATTTTGGAGAAAGTCCCCTTTTTGGTAGAGTCACAAGAAAGTCAGCAGATGCCTCCATGTTAGCCATCTGCTCTTTCAGCTGAGAGAGAAACATTGAACATCACTGGCCTTCTTGAACCTAGGTGTTTTTCCCTGTATGTCTTAAATTGGACATTTCTATAGACTTGTTTTAATTGGGACATTTTCTCAGCCTCAGAACTGTAAACTAGCAACTTTAATTAAATTCCCCCTTTTAAAAGCCATTCATTTCTGGTATATTGCATTTCGGCAGTTAGCAAACCAGAACAATCCTAATATAGTGTTAGCATTTTTAATGTAATCTTAACACTGCAAGCGAGCTGTGAATTTGGGCTCCATTGCACAAGAGGAGCAACATGTAAAGTTTGTACCCAGATACAAATAGGCTTTCCTCTCTTGCCCCAGACTTAGAGACACCATGCCCATGTATCTCCGAGGATATACATCTAAAGGAAGTGGTAAATAATTGAGATAAGGAACCAACGAAGTTCTCTAGACCCCTGTTATTTGTTACCCAAGATAGTTAGCTTTCTTTATCTCTAACGTGTGAAAAAACCCAGTGAAAAATCACTACGGGAAGACAGATTTGGGAAATTTCTCCTGCTCTCCTGCTGATGTAACTGAAGCTCCTTTTCCTACGCAGCCTGTTGGGTGTGTCTGGTCATAAGCCAAGTGATGAACCCAAATCTGGGCTGTTGGTGGGGCTCACGTACACTGGGCGAGACTGCAGAGTCTGAAATCACCATCAAATTGTGAAGGTGGTGGTCCCATGGCAGCCCCATTCGACTTAGCTGTAAAGTCCCTCTTCCCACCTCATAAAGAACAAATGGATCAGGGCAGATGTCAGTTGACTATTTGTGGTGACTGCAAGTGCATCGGTCATGCTGGAGGTACTATCTTTATTGGACCAGAGTAATAATATGGACAAAGGCCATGAATTCTTCTGCCTGATGTGCTCAATAACCAATTCTTGAGACACCAGGTTTCAAAGAGAGAAAGGGTTTATTACTACATGCGTAGCAGGAGAGCAGGCAGACTAATGGCCCAAAATCTGTCTCCCTGATCAAAGGGGACTCGAGGTTTTTAAGGTTTCTAGCAAAGGGAAATGAACTCATTTACAAGAAAATAGTGTTAATAGTGAGCTCAAAGGTGAAAAGAAAACATTGTTAGCATAGGTTAACATAAGAAGGCAGAGTTATCTATTTTCCTATGGCAGAGCCCAGCAGATATAATTTACAAACACGAGGGACTGAGGCTAGTTAATTACTGTTTTCCTTAGTGCTGAGGCTTGTTAGAGAAGAACCAGACAATAGTTCTCATAGGCACTTGTATAAAAGATAAGGGCTTTTTACAACCCCTCTGGACGTCCCAAACAATGTAATTATAGTTCAGGGCTTCCCAGTGCTTCCCTTTGTCTGTCCCAAAATCTCAAAGCAAAAGGAACATTTATATAATAATTCAGTAATTAAAATTATCCCGTAAATCCTAATTTCTCAGTTACAATAACATAGACTCTGGTACTTAGTAGGACTTTACTGACCTGGAAAATGTGTTCTTCTCAATTCCCATTTGTATGGAGATTGAAGCAGTTTGGCTTATTGTGGGAAGAATGGCACCGTACACCCACAGTTGTGCCCAAAAGCCAAGTCAATTCCTGTTCTCGGTCACAAGAGAGTCCAAAAGGATCGTTCATCATCTTTACTTTATAAGGAACATCATGCTGGTCCACTAAGTTGATGACACCATGTTAGCAGGACTTGGAGGCCATCCACCAAAAGAACTGGAAATATTGAGGTCAGAACTGTTGGACATAGCCGTTGTCAAATGTCATCACCTTCTGCTTGGAAAATAACTGACCTTAAGCAATTCATTTAAACTTGTGGCGTCTCAGCTTCTTTACCTCAATATTGGGATTTATAGCAATTATCTTAAGGAACTATTAAGAGAAGAAAATGAGAGAAATGTAACCAAGAAATTAGGATTTAAGGATGATTTTGATGACTGCATCATATTCTTTTTTACTTTCTGGGATATTGGAGTAGACAGAGGGGAATACTTGAAGGCCCTAAAGTATAATTAAGCTGCCCTGATATCTAAAATGATTGTAAAAGCCCGATCTTGTGCCTTTCTGACTGTAAGAGCTGTTATCCATTCTGTCTGGTCATTTCCTAGTGGGGCAAAGTCCCTAAAGCTAATGAAGAATTTGAAGTCAACCATTAGCTAGTCTCAGCCCCACACATTTGTAAATCGTATCAGCTAGACTCTGTCTTCCTTCCTTTAGACTTACACCCTTACTTAGACTGAAGTGACAGCTCTGTCTTCCCTCCTTTCAGTTTTTGTTCTATTGAAATGGTAATGACAACATTCTCCTTTTCTGCTTTGAACTTGCTATTCGAAATGCCCTACTCTCCCCTTGCTAAAATCCTTAGGAACTTGGAAGCCCCCTAAACTCAGGGAGACAGATTTTGGGCTGCTAGGCCATCTGCTCTCCTACTATATGCCTAGTAATAAACTCTTTCTTTGAAACCCCAGTGTCTCTGGAATTGGTTTTTGAACACATTGGGCAAAAGAATCCATGGCCTTTGCCCATTAACATAATATATATGAATATACTTGGTTAAGTGCCTGCACATAGTAGGCACTAAAAAATAAAAATAGTTTAAAACAATGGAACTATTCATAGTAATGTAAAGGAAAGGCTGGCAGAGTCTTAACTCATCTATTTCAGGTGTGTGTGTGTGTGTGTGTGGGTGGGTGTATGAGCATGTTCCCCTCATAAGGTTTTTTGGGTATCTTTGATTCATATCTTGCTAGTGGGTTTTACTAAGTTAATATCAGAATTTTATTCAAAGAAAAAGCTCAAAATGATGACAAATGTGGGTCCCAACTGTAACCTTCAGGCATCGTTGATATTAATCTCTAATCATTGTTCTATGAATACATTCTATTTAAATGGAAACATCTTTGAAAACCTAGTTTAGTTATATCCATAGAAGACAAACCAATGTTTTAAAAAAGATTTTGAATGTCAAAGAGATTTTCCTGCCTAGAGCACCAGCTACATAAAACTAACAGACCCTCCTGACATTTTGAAGTCAAATTGTTTAACACTCTAAATAATTCTTTTACACATGTGCAAAGTTTTCAGAATATCATAAAACATTAATCTTGACTTTCAAAAATGAATTTTCATGTTTAAAAACAAAATATATTCTGTTTTCCAGAGCAATATTCTAACAGCACACTATTTACGAAAAGACAGGCCTCTAATTACCATTTCAAATATTAATAAAAACAAGTAATTAACTTTGAGGTTCCAGCCCAGGCGGGCAACAAGTCACTACAATAAATCTAAATAATTTACCTCAAATTACGCATTCATGTATGAACTTATTCTAGGAGTTTTTGTTTGTTTGTTTGCTTGTTTGCTTTTTTCTGTGTGGGCAATCACTGGTAAACGAACCCAGGTCTCAGGTATGGCAGGCAAGAATTCTGCCTGCTGAGCCACCATTGTACCACTCTGTTCTAGGAGTTTTTAAATTGCTTTCTAGAGAAACAGATAAAATCAATGTTTTAATTAATTTTGAAATGCTTAAAGAAAGTGTATACTGGGGTGTCTTCAGGGGAGAAAACTGGCATTAGATTCAAATCAGTTATTTGGCTGCAACTGTTGACCAGGTAGAAAAAAATATTTCCATTTCAAATTTATTTGAGGTTTGGGTGTTACCAGACAAAGGTGGTGGTGAATTCTTTTGCCTGATGTGCTCAAATGACCAGTTCCTGAGACACCATGGTTTCAAAGAGAGAAAAAGTTTATTGTTAGTCTCACAGCAGGAGACCAGATGGCCTATCAGCCCAAAATTTGTCTCCCCATATGATGGCTTGAATATTTCTTACTTGCTTTGTTATGAGTATGTTTGTATTTGTAAATGAAGCAAATATCTTTGTTTTTCCCTCTATTTCATTGCTTTATCATTTGACATAAATTATACTATATTCATGGCATAGTATTTCAGTTATAGAATATCAAGTTAAAGAGTGAATTGTTGGAGTGCACAGGGGTAGTTCAGTGGTGGAATTCTCACCTGCCATGCAGAACGACCTGGGTTTGATTCCCAGTCCATGAGCCAAAAACAAAAAACAAAAAACATTAACAAAAAATAAATAACATTAATAAAAATGTTGTGAAAAAATCCCTATGATATATACATCACATATCTGCCTCTCTGTGTGTGCATGTATAGATATAGAAATACATATATATGTAGGGAGACACACAAAAAAGTGACTGTTACCCAAGGACTTGCACCCTATTTTGGGGAGATTTAGTCCGTTTCCAGTTGTACACAGGACAGTTGAGTATTGTTAGGTGAAACATATGTCTGTTATTGTGTTCTACTTAGAAATTAAATATGGTTTTAGGTGATGTGTATAGCTGCCAAGTTGATGAAGGGTGGACTGTGATGGTTGGGTTCAGGTTTCAACTTGGTCAAGTGATGGTGCCCAGTTGCCTGGTCAAGCAAGCACTGGCCTACTCATTATTGCAAGGACATTTCATGGCTGGTTAATAAAAAAAACAGAAGTCTGGTTTATTAAATCATCGCTCAGTTTATTGCATCTATGACTTACTACATTTATGATCAACTAGTCTTCTGCAATGAGAGAATCCAATCAGTTGTATTTCACCCAAATAGTGGAAGGTTTTTAAGGGAAAGGTGATTTCAGTAGTTAGAAGAAAGAACTTTTGTCTCTATCTCAGCTATCCAGCTTCACCTACAGAATTCACTGAATACTTTCTTGCTAGCTCACAGCCTGCCCTACTGAATTTGTACTTGTGCATCCCCACAGTTGCATGAGATACTTTTATAAAATCTCATATTTACACATTTCTCCCATTGGATCTGTTTCCCTAGAGAACCCTGCATAACATGCCTTGAACTGCAGTAATTCTGATGGTTTTATAGTATTAAAAGATGGGCAGGTTTTAGGATAATGAGCACAATGGCCTCAGATGACATAATTAGAGGTGATTTAATTATTCAGCATGTGCATGTTGATTACGTGCTTAATCACAGAATGTGGGTAAGAAAATGGCAGCAGTACTATGATGATGGGTGTGATTTTTAGCATTATAATGAGGTATAGGTGACTTATAGGCTAAAGTCTAAGTTGCTGTGCATGTCAGGCAGGCCCATTTTGACTAGATCCAGCTTCATTTATCAAGATGACTTTGAACTTGGGGTGGATTAGTTCTGGGCTGACCCAAGACACTTCATTAATAAACATTAGGGGCTGTCTTTAGTGATCACAAGGCACTAAAGTCTAAACACTGGATAAATGGGTACAAATGAGGGTCAATGATAAGGTTTTACAATTGCAAGTGTACAAGGTAAAGACTATACAGTCATTATCAGAGATCAAGGCAGCTGGATTACAGTTCAGAGATTCCACGTATTTCCCTCCGTCTACTCCAATATACCAGCAAGCAAAAAGGAATAGTCATAATCATCCCTAAAATCCTAACTTCTTGGCTACATGAGGAAATTTGAGAGGAAGAATGTAAAGTTGAAAAATAATATAATATGGGCTTAAATGGAATGAAAGGATATTACTGATACCCTGGAATAAGATTCAAAATGCTTTGAGTTTTGGAACATTTGAGTTATAATTTGTAGCATGTATTGCATATCTAAATGGTTGCTCTCAAATATTATTTTTTCATCACAAGGACACACTCACAAGAATAACAGTGAGTTTCAAAGATGTTGAAGCCTATCAGAATACTTAGAATGCCAAAATTCCTCGTGTGAATCTATGTTTCCTTCTTCTAGGACAACCTCTTCTCACATCCCAATCACCCTTGAGAATTACTGATCAAAATCTTACAAAACTCTATATTATATACATGGAAGGGACACAAAACTCTGTCTAGTTGTGATTCTTCCTGGTTTAGACCCAAATCTATTCACTATTCTACAAAAAGGAGTTTCAAGTTATTAGATAATTATAATGCCAATGTGTATTTTACTTAAAAGAATGTGGATTATAGAATCAGGGAGCTTAGGATTCACATTCCAATAACAACTCTTATTTGTTAGCTCTGTAACCTAAGGCATGTGACTCAACTTCAATAAACTCAATTATCTACACTGTAAAATTGGGATGATATATACTGTTCTAGTTTGCTAGCTGCCAGAATGCAACATACCAGAAACAGAATGACTTTTAAAAAGGGAAATTTAATAAGTTACAGTTACAGTGTAGTGGCCTAGTCTACAGTTCTAAGGCCAAGAAAATGTCCCAATTAAAGCAAGTCTATAGAAATGTCCAATTTAAGGCATCCATGGAAAGATACCTTGGTTCAAGAAGGCCAATGAAGTTCAGGGTTCCTCTCTCAAGTGGAAGGCACATGGCAAACACAGTCAGGTTTCCTCTCTCATCTGGAAGGGCACATGGCGAACACAGCATCATCTGCTAGCTTATTCTCCTGGCTTCCTGTTTCATGAAGCTCCCCGGGAGGCATTTTCCTTCTTCATCTCCAAAGGTCATTGGCTGGTGGACTCTGCTTCTCGTGGCTATGTCATTCTGCTCTGCTCTCTCTGAATCTCCTTCATTCTCCAAAATGTTTCCTCTTTTATAGGACTCCAGAAACTGATCAAAACCCACCCAAATGGGTGGAGACATGTCATCACCGAATCCAGTTTAACAGCCACTCTTGATTAAATCACATCTCCAGGGAGATGATCTGATTACAGTTTCAAACCTACATTATTGAATAGGGATTATTCTGCCTTTATAAAATGGGATTTAGATTAAAACATGGCTTTTCTAGGGGCCCTACATCCTTTCAAATCAGTGCATATACCTGCTCTGCAAGATTGATTAGAGGAGATAATGTAGGGAAAACACCCTGCCCAAATAACTTTGATCATTCTTCAGCTGATAAAATTTCCATATTGTTCATCTTCTTCCCCATTCCAATGCTTTGATTGGGCCATTCTTATCTTAGGGTATAACTGAGTTATAAGAAAATCAACTAACATGTTCAATAGGAATATGAAACAGTAGCTACGGCTAATGGAGAGCTTTGGGTCAGCATTCTTTCATCTCAGAAGTGGTGGTCTGCAAACTTTTTTTGTAAAGCCAGATAGCAAAGAATTAAAGCTTTGTTATGCTGTCTGTTGCATAAGGATGTTTTGTTTTGCTTTTGCTTTCATTTTTTAACAACATTGTATAAAAGAACAAAATGCCCTGGACAATTAAGGTGATGATTTTATTTAAACAATTACAATAGGGCAAACATGTCAAAAATAGGAAAGGAGACCTGTGTAAACAAGGTACACAAGGGAACCATTTTCGCATCTTGTGGGAGTCATGAGCATGGATGGAGAAGGCAATACTTCCTGATTAACCTCAGAAAACAGAAAGATGGAGGGCTTTTTAAATACACCCTCTCTTCTAGGACCACAGGTATCAGTGAAGTTAATTCATCATTTTAACCTTTAAAAATAGGAAAACCATGTGTTGTCTGTGGCCCTGACAAAAACAGGCCACCAGTCAGAATTGACCCTCAGGCCTTAGTTTGCCATACCCTGTCCCTGAAAATTGTTAAAACTAATAGTGAGCCATCCTATCAAGCAGACCACCTTTCCTAATCTGTCTTATCCTGGTACTAAATATGAATAATCACTTAATTGGGAGATGATATTTTTTCCCATGACCTTTCACTATGCTAAATGATTTATGAGCATATCTCATTTAATATTCACAGTAGCTCACTGAGGTGTGTATTATTTCAATTCCCATTTCACAGAGGAGAAACCTGGAGTATAAATAGGTAGTAAAATGTACTCAAAAGTCACCTGGCTGGAAAAGAGCAGGGCTAGATTCCAATCCTGATGCTTTTAATTCCAAATCCTGTCCCCTTAGCTACAAAGTAACAAGGCCCCTTCTAAATCATTTCCATCAAACTCAGTTGGTAAATTGTCTCAACTCCTTGACTCTCTTTTGCTATGTAGCTCTATCCAAATACACTGAAGTTTTTTCTTTTGTTTGTTTCCAATTAAGAATTGAAAAACCTTACCCAACTTCAATTCGAAAATACAGTTCTTTATTTTTCTAAACAAGCAATAATTCAGTACATGACACATTCATATTCATTCAAAATGAAAACTTATTAGTATTCCTGATTCTACTCCTAAATTTCTTAGAAATATCGAATCCCTCAGAGCTGAGCTTCTATCCTTGGCAAAATACCAAGTCAAAGAAAATTTCGTTCAGCAGGTAGCTAGATGCAATCACCTCCTCTAAGCACTTTTCTGATCCTTACCAAGGGAGAGAGCTATCTTGTGAGTAACGTCCAAAGTGTAGCTGTCCACCACAGAACTAATTGGGCATCACCTCTGGAAAGCTTTCATGTAAGTGGCTCATACAAACTGAGCATGAAATGAGAACCGTGTTCAGGAGTGGTACAAGAAAGAAGGCTATGTTAGGATCTATGATTTACTTAAGCTCTCTGGTTACAAGTAGCAGAAACTAATCTAAGCTATCCAGAAAAAAAGGGGAACTCTCTAAGAGGGATAAAATAGAATCTTATGGAACCCAATAGCAGACATGGAACTAAGTCTAAAGAAGGCACTGGGCAATGGGACAAGAGGGTCTTAGACCCTCTATCCCACTCTTATTTATGCTTATCTTTGCATAATCTTCATTCTTCTCTCTGCTCACTGGCTCTCTTTGCTCCCCAACCACATGGTTGGAAATATGGTCACCCTAAGTTCCCAAATTTACATATTATAAAGTCTAGTCACATAAACAGTCTCAATTCCAAATTCCCATGAGTGAAAGCATCATTTTCCTGTATTTTGTCAAATTTCCACTCTTCTTCCAATCAACTGAGGCCAGGAAACCTAAGGTCACATAGGGTAAAAAATTGCAGCTTGGAAGCCTATAATTAGGAATCATAAGAGGAAACAGAGGGATGGCCAATTCCTAGGGACAAAGAGAGTTATTAACTCCTCAGCTGGACAGACAATTTCAAAAGACTAGGTAACTTCAGCTGACTGAGTACCTATTATGTACCAAGCTCTCAAATGATAGAGCTGCATTGTAAAAATTATTATACCACCTCTGACTGCAAAATTAACTCTCTTCCTACCTCATCTCCCAGTCTTTCAGTCTCAGAGATCAAGAATATCAGAGGTGAACCAACTCTGGAAGCAATCAGGAACTAAATACATCATGGAAACATGAATAGAAATATTCAGAATTCCCATGTAAAAGTAGCACAATTGATTCATATTCAAATTGATATTAGGTCCTTTTCCAAGAGCATCTTCCATGGGATCAACAGTGAATAGGAGAACAGCTACCCATGGAGAAACTTTCTAATAAGTCATAGAAGCACTGCTATTGAAAGATCATTTCATCCCTTTTTAATTGCTAGCCTTAAGATATTTATAGGCTATTTTTTTCTATAAGCATGGACATGTGAACTAATGAAGATTATTACACAGAGTGACTTGAGGAGAACCCACTAACAGGAGTGTGGTTAACTGATTGGAAAAAGTTAGAAAGGACAAGTGAGAGGGCACTCCAATACTCCAGAGACTTTGGAGGACCCATCATCGCTAGGATTTTGAGGTGCAATTTGTACCCTCCACAGGGTTAAAGCTGAAGCATCTTTGATCCAGCCCAGCTTTTATATTTTCTGGTCAAGGAAACCAAGAATAGAGAGATGATATGTCTTGCTCCAGGTCACAAAACCTGCTGAGTAAACAAACTGGAAGGACCAAGACTACAATTCATGACTTCTTGTTCTTTCAAGTATACTAGGACTTCTCCTAAGGGGAAATGTGTCAATATGAACTTACCTCCCCAAGGTGCTCCCTGAACATTCAAGTGCCACATTTCCATGTGAGCACTCTCTGCTCCTTCAAGTATGACATAGATTCTTTCTAAGCTAGCTGAAGAACTCATTCTCCTTGACTTCAGCTTTTAAAGTAGTTTACTTCTACAAACATTTTCTGACTGACAGAAGCATTTTGCTGAAAAGTAATATAATTAGTGTACACCCTGGGAAACTAATTTAAGGCTACTTCTGCCAAATGAATCTTTCTCAATGAGTTTGACATGTAAGTTCATGAAAATCACCAGTTTATCTGATTTTTTAAAACATGGATTCCCAAGGAATCTTTCACAAAATTTCTTCTGTTTTAATATTATATTGGCTCATTGTCAATAAAAGTGAAG